>NC_059128.1:163794482-164099097 GCF_020740605.2 Lemur catta | reverse complement strand
AGGTGCAGGTGTCTTTTTTATAGAATGACTTTTGTTCTTTTGGGTAGATGCCCAATAATGGGATTGCTGGATCGAATGGTAGGTCTACTTGAATCTGTTTAAGGTATCTCCATAATGCTTTCCACAGGGGTTGCACTAGTTTGCAGTCCCACCAGCAGTGTTTGAGTGTTCCTGTCTCTCCACATCCTTTCTTATGTTCCATCTTTCTCTACTCTTATTCAAGGACACTAATTATGTATGAGTAAAAAGAATGTATTTTTCTATTATTGTCTCTCTAATCCTTTTATGCTCTTTTTCTCCTATTTTATTTTGCTCAGTTTTCTGAAATCTATCCTCTGTATCTTTAGCTATATTTTTTGTACTGCCTCTTCTCCTTTTCTGCTGTTTATAACATACCTATCTTTTATATAATGGCTTCAGTTTTGCCTTTAATTTTTTTGACTGAGCTCTTCCAGCTCATTTTCTTAAATCTCTTTCTAGTATTTTTTTCATATCTTCTTTGTGCCCTTGACTCTATTCTTTGAGCTCTTGGTGCGAAGAGGACATATTTTCTTTACTTTATCTTCTTTTATTTATTTTATTTCAGGGAAAGTATTTGTTCAATATTTTCTTAGGCTTTGTAAAATCACTTTTCTGGTGTTCTTGTTATGGTGTTTCTCTATTTTTATCTTCCAGTATTTTTCTCATGGTTCCTTGCTGGTTTCTTTATTACAGTTGTTCATTTTTCATGGGAGCCAATCTTTCTTGGTCAGCTATTTGCTGAAGAATAGTATACGGCAAGAGACATCAGTCTGGGTAAGCTGGTCTAGATGTATTGCCTTGAAGCATTCTCCCACCAACTTGTTGCTCTGGGGCTCTTTTTTTTGACTCAGCTATCAGAAGTTGTACACAGCTCTCTGTGAAGCCAAGATCACAGACTTTTCATGCGGTGACCTTGTGCTTATTCCTCTTTAAATGACCTTGCCCCCCAACATTTCTCCTCTGCCCTACCACTAAACAGCTTGCCTCTCACGAGATGACATGTCTGCTATTCTTTAAGCCTGAACTTCCTTACTGCTTCTTAGCATCAAATGGGTCTCAGGGATGTTCTGGAAAACTATCTGTTCCAAGATCAACAATTGACAGTTCGTACCCTTATTAACCACCTACTCATGAAGAGTTCTACATGCTGGTGGGGTCCACAGAAGCAACTTCACTTATGCAAAAAAAAAAAAAAATGTATTCAGGGGTCACTACATTCCAGGTCCCATTCTAAGTCTTTGAAATGCAAAAAAATCGCACCTTTGCAGAGCTTACATTATTGGGGGCAAGAGGAAGGGGAGCAACAATAAAAGTTATCGATTATATAGTATGATAAAAAGTGATAAATACTTTGGGGAGAGATGCAGAAAAGAGGAATCAGGAGTGGTAGGGGATAAACAGGTTGAAATTTAAAATAGAATGGTCTAAATTTCACTGCATTTGGCAGCTATTCTTCACAGACTGTAGTTTGATATTTTCTTCTCATATGGTCTCTCTGCTCTTTGTTGTTCCAGAGAAGGGAACAAAGTTGGTTTATCTTGATTCTGCCATGCTTTGCTAGAAGTCTTCTTCTGCCTCCTTTTACATAAACGTGTTTATTTTATAAATTATGATGATTTTTAGTGCAACATTTCTTTCTGTTTTTCTACTTTGGCCTCCTTGTTTATGTGTGAATGGTGGATAAATTCTTGAATCCAACCATTCTTTCCCTATCGTGTATTCAACTTGAATCCAAAACCACATTGTGACTCACGTAACTCTTGCCAGTTCCTGTGAACCTTAGTTAATTTATAACAGATGGTTTGAGGTTTCTTTTGTGACTTTCCTTAGAAAAGTATATTCTCACTTAATTTCGAGCAGTGACAGTGGAAGTGACACCCATGAGAAAATAACACCCTTTTCTCCTTTCCTCCGACCTAGGTATATAGTTAAAGTTATAGGAATGCTTATATTTTATTAAGATATGCTCGTATATGAAGATGAAAGCTTCCTACTTATAGGTGTAATGAGAGAAGTCTTTCTTTTCTAATAGGAAATCAGGACTCAGAAGGGAATACCAATGTAGCATGCAAGGGAGACTCTAATTTTGATTGTTCAGAGTCAGAGTGTCAAAGAGGAGGTTTGTTAGTGTTAGATTTTGTATGTCACTCACCAGGTGAAGGGGACCTGAGAATGAGAAAATCCCCAGGCCTCTGACTTTTATTTCTGGTGACTTGGCTGAGGAGATATGACCAAGGAACTGTTGAAATTGTGGTTCAAGACTCCTAAAGAGATCTGGTCTGAAGAACTGAAACTGACACATTAAGAGAAAAAGAATTAAAGATAGATGTATGGAGCTTAGTCAGTGTTTGAGGCTCTGGTTCCAGAATCCCAAATGTACCCATTTCTTAAAAAGGATGCATGAGCCAATGAATTCTTATTGCTGTAACTGCTGTGAGTTTCACTTCTGTCACTTATCTGCAAAAGAGTCTTGACTAAAGTACACAGAATGAAGGGATTTTCTACACTTGAACTAGAGGTTTAAAGGGGGGCATGGAATGTCTGTGTATCAGTGAGGGTTCGGTTTGGTGGCTGGTTCCAGAAAACCTGATAAACAATGGGTCAAACAAACAAGAAATTTGTCTCACATGACAAGAAATCTGGGACAGTCAGTCCAGCACAGGTAGATTTAGGTCTATACTATCCGTCGTCCTGCCATCCTTAGTAAAATCTCCTGCATCTCCAGCCTCATGTCTATATTCCAGGTCAGGGGTGGGGAATCTGTGGCCTAAAGGTCACAGATGGCCTTTTAGGTCCTTACATGCAGCCTTTTGACTGAATCCAAATTTTATAGAACAAATCCTTTTATTTTTATTAGTACATTTTTGTTCATCTTTTATATTTTTATTTTATTTTTAAAATGAACATATTTAAAATACAAAAGAATAAAATGAGTTTCAATGAAATAATCCTCCTAGATTGACTGGCACAATTAGAACATTAGTAAACCACGAGGGCTAAATTGATGGCTGCTACACTCATGATTTAGTTCTAACTCCTCCCACCTGACTGGCACCACTACCACACAAGGCTGGTTGGTGGGAGTCTATAGGGGTCGAGTACCCAGTCTGTTAATCAGCTTTTGACAATGGTGCACTATGTTTTTGTCTGAAGTGGAATTTGTGAATAGTTGCACATTCTGTCTGCTTAACAGCTCATCATGTCAAAGAACACCAAGAGAACAATGAAGGAAGAAAACAGATTTTTTAATGAGGATTGGGAATTGCAATATTATCTTGTTTCTGCTAAAGAGAAGATGATTTGCTTGCTTTGTGATACTGCAATATCAATGTTAAAGAAATTCAATGCTCATCAGCATTTATACACTCATAAGGAGCACAAATATTTTAAATTCAAGGGAGAGGTACAAAAGGTTGTATTGCAGAAATTAAAAGGTGAAAAGCAAAAGCAAAGACAATTCTTTCAAGCAGCAATAAGACCTGGAAATAATGCCACTGGAGCAACTTATAAAGTAGCTTATATACTTGGGAAAAAGGAAAGCCATTCAGGGATGTAGAAATTGTGAAAGAATGCATTGTCGAAGTTGTAGGATGTTTAGACCCTGATAATATTTCAAAGTACAAACAACTGCCTCTTTCAAAGAGAACCATGACAGATCAGCAGGATGAATTAGCTTTCAACTTAACAGAACAACTTCATGCAATACTTCAAAAAGAAAATATATATTATTCAATTGCTTTGGGTGAATCAACTGATACTACTGACTCCATGCAGGTTTTATATAATACTTCATTCAGGTCAGAACTGAAGATTTTCTTTGCTACGAAGAGTTATTTTGGGTACTCTTGGGAATAGAACATGGAGAATAGATATCTTCAACAACCTTCAAGATAAATGTCATAAAGTTGGACTAAATTTGGTAAATTTAGTGAATGTATGTACAGATGGTACACATTCTATGACAGGAAAACTTGAAGGGTCTATTGCACAGATTAAAAAAAATATTAACAGATCCATATGCTTTTGTTTCTTTTCATTGTATCTTGCATCAGCAAAATCTCTGTGCTAAAGCTACTATTTTAAGTGACACTTTGTAACAAGTTATAAGTATTGTTACTATATTCATGCAAATGCAACACAGGGTCATCAGTTTCATAAAATGCTAAAGTTGAAGATGAGGTGTCCAGTGTGGATTTGCATTTTATCATTCTAAAGTGCATTGGCTCTCACAGGGACAAGTGTTAGCCAAAATTTTATCTCTGTGAGAACAGATAGTAAAATTTTATGAAGAACGAAATCAGCAATGTGAATTGTTGAAAGAGGATTTCTATTGGAATGCAACATTTCTGTGTTACATCGTGTCAAATCAAAACCACTTGAGTATTTCTTCCCAAAGTAAAACTAAGTCTATATGTGATATGTGGCAAAAAAAAAAAAAAGCTATCTTTTTTTCAAAACACTTCTTCAAAAGGAAATTTCAGATGAACATTTTCCCCAGTTTGCAAAGGTCATTGATGATCAGGATGATATATGTGAATCATCTGAAGAATATGCAGCTGTTATAAGTAAATACAATGAAAGTTTCACTGACTGAGAATCATGACATCACACTCAAATTAGCATTTTAGCCTCACCTGGTTGATATCAGCAAGGCATCTAAAGAACTACAGATGGAGTTGATTGAACTCTCAGCAGATGACATTTTATTAACAAAATCATTGTTTGATGCTAAGAAGATCTGATTGAAATATGGAAAAATGCGGTAGAATACCCATGCCTTTGGCTACATGCCTGAAAAATGCTTTCTTGCTTTTCAACCACTTATTGCTGGGAATCTACATTCTCCTGCCTAACCCAAATCAAGATGCCCTTAAGGCCACAAATGGCAGATCCTAGAGGATCAGCTGAAACTGTAGGCCTCCATGCTGCAACCAAAATGTTCAAATGCTTTCCAACAAAAAGCAGACACAACAAAGTCATTAAAACATTAGGTAACTTTAAAAGTAATAAATAGGTTTCATTTTTTGAAATTATTAAGTAGATAATAGTTAGATTTTTACAGAATAATGTACATTCTTATGTATATCTAATTGACATTTCCTGAATGTGGCCTTATTTGATTACAGCTAAATTAATGCAGCCTTCCACCATGCAAAGGTTCTCCACCCCTGCTCTAGATGCTCATGGAACTCAGCCATCATATTGTGAGGAAGACCAGACCACATGGAAAATCCACATGCAAGTGATCTTCCCACAGTCCTAGCTGGGGTCCCAGCCAACATCAACCACCAGACAGGTGAGGAAGGCTTAGAGAGAACACCAGCTCCAGCCATCAAGCCACACCACTAATGCCCAGTGAAGGGGAGATGAACTCTCCCACTGAGCCCTGCCCAAATTACAGATTAGAGAATAAAATAAATGCTTTCATTGACTTAAGCCGTAAAGTTTAAGATAATTTGCTACATAGCAACAGATAACTCAGCAACAGATAGATAACATTACCCCCAATAAGGCCATATGCGATATGACTGTCCTCCCCATTTCCTCTTGACTTCATTTATTCTACTCATCTTCTTATTCACACCACTTTATTCATACTGTCATCATCATTGCTGTTCCTTAAACAAACCAGGTACATTTCCACCTTAGAGCCTTTGTGCTAGCTGTTGCTTCTGCCTGGAATGACCTTGCCCCACATATCTACATAGCCCTTCAAGGGCAAGCCCTTCCCTTGTCTCTTTCAAGTCTTTGCTCAAATATCAACTCATCATTGGCATGCCCTGGCCACCTTTTTAATATTGAAACTTGCCCAAACCTCCACCCAGCATACTAGGTACCCTTAGCCTGCTATACTTCCATTTTTATCCCATAGCACTTGCACCTTCTAACACACTAAATTATTTATTATGTTACTATTTCCTCATCATGCTACTAGTTTGTAAACTTCACGAGAGCAGGGATTTCTTTTTTCTTTGTCCTTCACTGATATATCCCAAGCTAACAGAAGATCTTAACACATAGTAAGTGCTCAGTAAATAGTTATTGAAGGAATAAATAACATATATTAGTTATTACATCTACTATTACAAGTTTCTCTCCAAGCCCCTGTACAGTTCTAAGGGTCAAAACCATGCTATTACCAAAGGACCTTGAGAATAAAATGAGACCAAACATTCTGACATTGCTTTTTAGTTTTCCCTGAGGAAAGTGATTAAGAAATCAAGACCAAGAGCCAGCCTGGGATTTTCTTTTCCTAACAGAAGGAATTCTGATACAATTTGTTTTTCTGATAGATGAAAAAATTATGCTTTTACTCATAGATATATAATGAGTCCCCTGCTACTTCTCAAAAAGGAGACTAACTCAGGCAGACACAGAATATATTTTCCTTAATCAAGTGTCATATGAAAATGACATCAGATCATTTGTCCTGGATTTGTTTCTGAGGAATTTCTGGATTACTACGATGCATAAGATATAACTCAACAGCATAAAACATAAACATACACTTTAATGAATATATATAAAGTGAACAGCTAGGGAAACACGACTCTGATAGAAGAATAAAACATTATCAGAATGCATGTTTCTCTTCCTAGTCCCAACCAACTCCCTCTGCAAAAGGATTACAGACTGGGGTCCCCAGAACACAGTCTCGGAAACAGAGATTAGCATGTGGGGGACGTTTATAAGGGAGGGCCCTTGAAATAACACCTGTGGAAAGGAAGGGAAGAAAGCAGAACTAGGTAGGGAGAGAAGTTGAGTGCAGTCCAAATGAAGGCTTCAGCCAACCCACAGGCAACCCTGGAATGGCCTGCAGAGTTGTCCTAAATTGTGGTGCTGGGCCTATTTAACTCAGTCACTCAATGCATCTGCCATGGAAGGATGTGAATTTTTCTCCAACTGAGGATATCTCCCGTGAGGGCTGACTTCTGAAGGTCACCTCCTGGCAGCACTCACAGCAACTGGAAGAACAAGTTCTTCACTCCTGAAGGAGGATATACCCAACACATCACATCTGTCACCACATTGCCATCTGGTTTCAATGGTAACCACATCTTTAGGTTTGTTTCTAGTTTTAAGAGATAACAACATCACTTAGTTTTGCCTGTTTTTGAAGCTTAGATAAATTAAATCTTGCTGTATGCATATTTCTGTGTTTTTCTCTTTCTCTCAAAAATATATTTTTTAAGATTTATCCATGTAGCTCATTATTAATTCAGCTTAGTTTGTCCATTTTCATTGCTGTACCCCTTCTTTTAATGTACCACAGCATATTCACTCATTTCAATCTTAATGGACGTGAGGGTTGTTCACAATTTGGGGGTTTCAAAAAATGCTGCTGAGAACAGCATTCATGAATGTGTATATATCTGGGTGATCGTGCACATGAGTTTCTGGTGTATATGCTTAGGAGTAAAATTGCTCATTCACAGTATTTAAATTTTTTATTTTACCAGAAAACACCAAAATGTTTTCTGATCTTTGCTCCCAACAGCCATGTTTGAGAGTCCCCATTTCTCTACATCTGTATCTCCAGGGACAGGCTTGGTAATGCTGCAGTAACAACCCCCTAATCTTAGTGTCTTACAACAACAAAGGCTTCCTTGTCAGTCATATTTCCTGTCCATCATGGTCAGCCATTGAATGACCACTGCAGGCTCCAGACTGATGGAGCAGGCTCTATCTGTAACATTGCTAGTCTCTTAGACTGTTTTACTTTTCCAGATATATATTCATATTATGTACAAATAGACTATATTACTTCTTCCTTTCCAATTCTTCTGCTTCTAAATGCTTATTCTAACCTATTTGCATTGGTGTTTTATATATTTTGAGGCTATATTATTAGATGAATACAAATATATAATTTTTATTTATTTTTTATTATTAGCAATTGACCCTAGGCCAGACAACTAATCAACAGACTACTAGCTAAGTGTGGACACATGAGCAGGCTCAGCCAAAACTTTTCTCAAATAATAATGACCTCAAAACCTAGTGTTTTAAAACAACAGCCATTTATTTAGCTCATTATTCTGTGGGTCAGCAATTTGGGTTGAGTTCAGCTGGGTGGTTCTTCTGTCCTTAGCCAGGCCTGCTTCTATTAGCTTCTATTAGCAGAGATGAGCTAAAGAAAGAACAATTTTATTTGCAGAAGTTAGAAAGAATATAAAGGGGCAAGAAATATTTCTGTCATCTCCAGTCCTCTCAGCCAGAAAAGACCAAAGCCCATAAAGATGAAGTATCTTATGTGAAATCACCAGGAAAGTCAGGGAGGGAAACCAATGCTGAATTCAGATGCCCCAGTCTTGCTATTTCCCATAAGAACATAATCCCAACATTGAATCTCCAGCTGTATTTAAAAATATACCTTAGAGATTATTCAAAAGTTAAAGGAATAACCTCCCATGAGGTCAAAATAGGGCAGAAATTAAACAAAGGAGAAAACCTGAATAGTACCTAGTCAGCATGATGTCCACTCAGCAGAACTCAGGAAAAACTCCTGTATGTATTTATATACTTTGATACACAGCTGGGAACCATGTTCTGAGTCTAGCAATCCTATACTCTTCAACTTCCTAGGATCAATGAAATCCACTATATTTTTTAAAGTGCAAAGCAGACACTTCACATAACATTAAAAACTTTAAGCTTTGCGGAGTGAACCAAGCAGATGCCACATCAGTTCAAAACACATTTTAATCCTAATTGTAGGCTACCAATTGATTCATTGTGTGAGACTTGATATCACTTGACCTTTCTGGATCTTCATTCTTTGATCAGAAAAATTAATATCCCCCAAAGTAGTGGAAGGTGATAATTAATAAGATAACAGATCCAAGACAGAATTTAAAAACACATGAACCTATTTCCTCTTGACTGATGGGGGCAGATGACCTGATGTCTTAAATAAGTGCAGAACAGAAATAAATGAGTAGTCTACAAAGCAAAGAGTCTTTCTAGAGCAAGAGATGTAGAAGGAAAGCAAGTGTCAGGATGGTTGGGGAACATTTCTAACAGTCTTTGAAATAGCAGAGAGTTTAAAAATCAGCACTAAAAGGAGATGTGTTCAGCCGTGTGCTGGATGAGGGACTCTGAGGAAGAGGCTCATGGCCTTATAAAGAGATTAATGGGCAAATGGTATGAATATGGTGGGAAAAAGTCAAAAGGATAAGGGTGTACCAGGCAGCCTGTAGGAGGTAATGACTAATTCTTTCCTGAAAGAGGATAATTAGAGACATTTTCAGAGAGGCGATGAGAGCTGAGCTGGGTTTTCACACAGATAACGAATATGGTACATAATAGGTACCTAATAAGTATTTTTAAATGAATGAAATATAGACATTTCCCACAGAAGTATCATCGAGGGCAACAGCATGAGTGGAAGGAATATGGCATTTCCAGGAAATTGTATTGCTCGAGTGAAAAGTTGGAGAGACAGAACAACAGCCATAATCAGTGAGGCTACAGATGAATGCAGAGACCAGATCTCTGAGGCCTTGCATGACACACAAATGCTTTTGAGTATGTTCTGTTGGATTTGGGAAGCTAGGGAAATTTGAAAACAGAATGCAAAAGAACATTCCAAGTAGAGAAAGTATGATGGATGTGGTGTGTGCCACTCAGAGCCTGCTTCAAGGAAGGACTTGCCCCATCTGCTATGAGTGCTATTGGCAGAAAGCCTTCAGCTGGGGCTTCTCTGAAGTCTGCCACAACTCAGAGCTGCCACAGCCATGGGCATGCTCTTCTTTGCAGCCCACATCCAATGCCTGATGGAGGCAGGGAGTACAGGCCCAGCTATGTCAGCCCACCCTGGGCAACTTTGACGAGCCCTTTTAGCTCCAGGGCCCCCTGTGGGGTTAGCTGAGGCTGTCATCAGGAATGACCTGCACTGCAGCTAAACTTCTCTTTCCATCCATTCTTGCTTCTACCCAGGCCAGAAGCACAGGGTGGGGGTGGAAAGTAGAAGGAATCTGAGGCAGAAGTCAAGCCTGTCCTCCCACCGTGGCTCTGACCTTCAGAATTCTCTGGTGGCAGCTAATGGTTTGGAACAAATGGAGTACAGTAAAAGGAGCCCTGCTCTCAAGATCAAAAGGAGTTCAAGGCCAGTTTCTGTGATGGATCTGAGTCAAGCCACATCACTTCTCTAAGATAGTTTCCTCATCCCCCAGAACATTCAAGATTTGGTGGTGGAAGTGGACAAACACATGAGATAACATGGGAAAGTGCTTTATAAACTATATACAAGAGTGGGTATGAATATTAAAACAATAGATAATTGTTTCTCCCCCTTGACCATATTGTCTCTGTACCTCAGGATTTATGGAATAAGGTTTTTGCTGGGAGTCAGGAGAGCTCCACGGAATGGTTATACTGCCACCTAGTAAACATGGGGAGAACAGCAGTTGGACCTCACAGATGTTCCCACAATGGGAACAACCAACACCAACAACCAATTTTAACAGTCCTTTTATTATTGCATTTTTGCCTTGGAGTTCCCAACTCCTGGACATAGGAAGGGAAAGGTGGGAGTAGGAAGTGGAAACTAGATCACACCCCAAATCAAATACCATCCTCAGGATAGTCGAGTTTGGCCCCTTTATGCCCAGCCAGCTGAGCATATACCTAAGAGAGAAATGCATACACACACCTGTACAATGAGCAGCTCTGCCAAGCAAGATGGAGCATCTTCCATTTTGTTCCCATGAAAAATAAGTTACGTGTAGTGTGTTAAGGAAGAAAAAAAAGACAGTATATCCAAGCATTAGGAAAAAACCTGGATTATACCAAAATGGATACCATTAGGAGAAAAGATTATAGGTCATTATTTTTTTCATGTGCATTTCTGTGTCTTACAGATTTGCTACCATGAACACATAGTCATCCTTTTGTGATAATATAAAAAAATTTTTTGGAAAAATAGAATAAAAAATTTAATGTTGGGGGGACGGAACGGGTGTACACATACATAATGAGTGCGATGTGCACTGTCTAGGGGATGGACACGTTTGAAGCTCTGACTTGGGGGGGGGCCAAGGGCAATATACACAACCTAACCTTTTGTACCCCCACAATATGCTGAAATAATAATACAAAAAATTTTTTTAAATTGTAACAATAATTATCAATAATTAAATACTATGTGCAAGGTACTGACAGTATTTTATATATATTATCCCATAAGAGCCTGATAATATTGTTATTATATTGATTATGTGTTATTATTCCATTTTTATAAAAAGATGTTAAGGTTTAGAGACATTAATATCATGTTCAAAGTTTAAAGCTAGTAACTGGTAACTTATGGCTAGCATTCAAACTTAATTTATCTAACTTTATTACACACCATCTTAAATCAAATGTTGCTTCACCCCAACTGAAAAGGGAAATGAAGGGGGAGAAGAGTACAATAATTTCTTTGAATCAGTCCAGCTGTCATTCACATTTATATAAAATCAAATCTTAGAATAAACATTGTTTAGATTTCAAAATCATAAAACTAAACATATGTATAAGAGAAGTAGCTAAAATGGGTATAAGAGAAGGGAGGAAGGGGTAGAATCAAGCACAGAACTAAAATTAAAAATAAGAGCAATTACTCTGGGACAATCATATACATGCTAAAGTAATTTTAGGCTGAATGTAAAAAAAAAAAATGTATAGTTTTTCTTTCCAGAGTTGTAGGAATGAGAAAACAATTTGTTTTTTGTTTTGGATGACAAGTATTCCACATGCTTCCTGATAACTGAACAATAATATCATTTCTACATCTATTCCCTTAAAATAAAATATTATATATCATTTCATTCTTTGGGAATTCCTACTTTTTAGGTTATAATTTATTTGTCTTAATTTATCTAATTACAATGTTTTATAGTGAGTAGAATTAGAATGAGTACATTAGAATGTTTTATAATGAGTAGCATATACTCATTACAGAGAATATAATAACAAAAAAATGTAAGAAGAAACAAATTATCCATAATCCTACCTCATGGGTATGAAAACCATTAATATTCTGGTTTATTTCCTTCCAGTATATTTCTATATGTTTGGTTTTTATATATGTAATATGTAAAATACATATCTATTACACATTAAAAATAATTTTAATGTTTCTTTGAACATTTTGTATAAAGCTGGTTCCATCCTACCTGCTGTGTCATTGGACTGTGTAATAGAACACACAGATCATAGAAATCACAGTTATGGAACCAGGATCTTGTCAGAGTGTTCTCTTTTTCTCTCTCTTTCTCTCTCTCTCCCCCCTCTTACCCCATGAGCATGTGTGCACTAAGTAAAGGCCATGTGCACAGAGAGAAGATAGTTATCTACAAGCCAGGAAAAGAGCCCTCAGCACTTTGATCTTGAACTTCTAGCCTCCGGAACTGGGAGGAATAAATTTCTGTTTAGCCACCCAGTCTGTGGTATTTTGTTATGGCAGCTCCAGCTGACTAATATATGATCTTGCAGAAGTCCCAAGCCAGGCATCTTCAATACCCTGCAGCTCCCTCCACATGGTTCCCAATTCTGCCTGGAAGTGAGTCCAAGGTCACAGGCCTAGAGAATCGAGCCATGAGGCAGAGGAAGACCTTGCAAAAAACATAATTGTTCTCAATATCTATATCACAAAATGTTTCTTCCATGGTGAATCTAAACCTTTCGCTGCATCTTTGCATTGACAATGTCAGCCTAAATTGTTTAATCACCGTGTTTTGAAGGACAGAATTCACTATAACTGATGCCAAAGAATTGGTCCCACGGAAGTCACTGTTGTCTCTTCATCAACTGCTATGTCACAAAGTATAGCACAGACTACAATGAGCAGGAATCACACAGTCTCACACCAAAGGATTTAACAAAGAATATCTTTATTTATGTACCTACATTAGGTAGAAAGGATAAAGTTCACATTAGATGTCCCTTTTTCTGGGCCCTCTCTTTGACTAATACTTCCCCTATTCTCTGCTGGAAAAAACAAACCAAGTTTCAATTCATTTCTGAATTAGGTTTTGCTCACTGCTTACATTGATCTTTCTTTTGCTATGTAGCACCACAAAATTTTAAAGTAATGTCACAGGTCAAGTTCAAGCTTCCTTTTCATTCAGTTCTAATTCATTTAAATAAGTTTTAGGAAAGTTTTGGTTACCTCTTGTAACTATTAGAATTCAGTCCTCAAGTCACAAATAATCCGGGCCTAAGCCCTTGCTGGCAGGAAGACAATTCAGGGGGTTAGGAATCTGATGTCTAAGGTTGTAGAGTGGGCTCTATCACTTAGGAGCTGTGTGGCCCTGCTTCAGCAAGTACAATCTCAGTTTCATCAGCTATTATAAGGGCAGCCACAGTAACAAGGCTCTGCCTAACTCTGTAGGGATGTTGGGTCACACTGAGCCTCACATTCTTCCCTGGTTTCAAAGCGGTTGGCATTGCCCCCACAGCTGCCGTACCAGAACTGCTGGCAAGCCCGCTCTTCCCTGTTGTAGTACCACTTCAGGGTGTAGTCCTGGCACTCGCCTTCCATTGGATCCATGGAACAAGGACCTGCAACAAAATAAACACAGAGAGAGCTGGAGGTCCTGCAGGAGCATGACAGAAAAAGAACATGGTTTGGAGTCACAGACCTGGGATTGAATCCCAGCCTCACCACCAACTGGCTGTGTGACTTTGGGCAAGTAATTTAACCTCTATGACCCTCAATCTCCTCAATTATAAAAGCAATATTTAAAAAAAAATAAGCTACATCACAAATGTGTTGTATGATGTCACATAGCATATGTGAAAGGTAAAATATAGTTATAGCTATTATTTTGCAAAGTACCTGGCATATAGCAGATATGCCCAGACAATGTATAAGTGAGTGAATGAATGAATGAATGAATGAAGCTTTCTGATACTATACACTCCTCACTTGTTTATTATGCTTCTTTCCCTCTTTTTTCAAACTATCTCAATCTTTTACCTAATCTCAAGCCTGTCCAGCCTTCCAATGACCTGAGCAAATCCAGCTTATTTATTATATTAACATATAATATCCTGACTCTTGCCCAAGGAGTAAAGACATCTATTAAAACAAAACACATGATGTCCCTGGGAAACAAAAACAGCATTGGGAATCAACAAGTTACAACAAAGTAAGATATGGGATTCCCTGAATTTTAAATTATGCATTGATTTTCCCAGGTATCTAACCCCTGCCCTCTAGGTAGAGCAGATTTCCTTGAGCACAATTTGTATAACATAGAAATATTCTTGTCCCAGGTCAGGCCTGAAACACAGAATGCTGGCATCCTCCAAATAGTTCTTCCTGGGCCTTGCAAGTACCCGTAAATAAAAAAGATATTGTCTTCAGAAAGCAAGAGTTAAAATTCATGGTCTGTTCCTGGGAAGCTACCTACTAACCTCCCAATAGTATAACCAGTTTTTTAGAAGTGGCCTGATGTGCTGGACCCATGGAGATGAGGTACACTCTTGGGGGGGTAAGGAATTGATCATGGAAATTGTCCTATGCCTTGAGCAGGCACAACTGAATTTGCCCACTGTGTGACCCCTACTCTGGAGGTGTAAGATAACCGGCAGCGTGGGCCCAGGAGAAGAAAGAGCAAACATTTCTTCAAAAACTTGTCAGAATCAACGGAAAAACATTCCAGTGGTGAACTTCAGGCTGTACTCTCTAGATCCAACATGCAGCCTCGGGGCTCAGCAATCGGCTGGCACCAACCTTTGCCATTACCAATTAATTCAGAACTGACAAACCAAGAACTTGTTTAAACCTCTCAATCGCCTTTCCTAGTGACACTTTGTGGTTTCTGGAACCCCTACCCTTGGTTTGGCTCTGGGAGACACTCAAACAGGGGCTGTTTTTCCTAGATTCAACTTCTAGAACGGCACTGTCTACATTGATGGAATTGTTGGAAATGATGGGAAAATCTGTGCTGTCCAATACAGTAGCCACCAGCCCATGTGGCTGCTGAGCATTTGAAATGTGGCTAGTGCAATCAAGGAACTGAAATTTTAATTTTATTTAATTTCAAATTATTTGCATTTAAATGTAAATATCCAATGTGGCTAGTGGTTTCCACTTTAGTACGGCTCTATGTGAGTGAGTCCTTAATGCTTTAAACTAATTATCTCTCAGTTATTCTTTGAAGCTTAACACTCAGTATACTTCACAGTCTTAATTTTTCTTTTACCAGTATGACATAGCATTGAGGGCCATTAAGTTTTTACCCAAGCAATTATTGCCAGCCCTCAATTTTATATTTGGCATTATTTTTACCATGAATATTAACCTTTGCCTTCTTGGAAGAATCATGCGGTGGCATGCATAATTTTACTCAAACAAGTTCATGGAATCCAGAAATGAAGAAAGGAAAAGGTGAAAGAAAAGAAAAGAGTTAGACAGGCATGAAGAGTAGCTACAATAAAGTTAGAATTTTGCCTAGGCTTGTTCTATCTCCTACTGTATGTGTCTTATAGCCCTACTTAAAGTAGAGGAGAAAACCAAAAAATAGTTCTATGTTCTTTGAAGATGACACTGAAATTGAAAATATACCAAGATCAGCCTGGCTTCTGTGAAGAGAGACAAGGCTCATTTAATTCTTCACTGTAAGTACAATATAAGGTGGCAGGTGCTATGGTAGAATTTGGGTTAAGATATGGGAGCACAAAAGAGGCCATGAAAATTTCATACTACTAGGGGCCACAGAAGAGACTCTAAAGAGAGGTAAAACTTGAACTGAGTAGTAAATGATGAGTAGCTATAGTCCAAGTGGACACTGTGGAAGGGACATAGGCAGGTGATGGTCAGGGATATCTGGAGACTTGGAATAAAAGCAGGGCATAAGGGGCAAGTGCAAATAGCACAAAAGGTTATGTAGGGCAGTGGCAGCCAGTAAGGTCCCAGAGGACCAAAGCAGGCCTCTAATTATGGAGGCCTGTGTGCCTTGCAGAGGCGCCAGAACATTATCTTACAAACAATAGAACCATAGAAGAGAAATGACATGACCATATTTGCATTTTAGAAAAATCAATTTGATATTCAGAATGGAATTGGAAGGAGGACAAATTGGAAGAAATGAGACCAGTTAGAGAGCAAGAGATAATGGAAAAGAGGACAACTATTTAGTAGAATAATACTGGGTTTTGGCTTTCCATTTCTGGGCCAGTGGTGGTTCATTCCAATAAAGATAATTGGGAAAGGAGGGGAGAAGATTTGAGCAGGAAGGACAATGAGTTGGGTTTGTTAAACTGAGTTTGTCTGATAAGACTGCAGGCAAGTCCAATGGAACAACCTGGATGATAGTTGATACACTGGTCTGCAGCGCAGGAGAGAGTTCAAGGTGGAAGATATGGATATGAGAGTCATCATACAGTGGGGATAGTTGATGTCGTGGCAGAAGAGCTTGCCCAAGTAGTGTGTATAGTGTTCAGAGGACTGAAGAAAGGGTCTTGGGGAACAGTGTGGCAGATTTATCATGAAATTAATGAAGCCTAGGCTTCAGGGCCCCTAATTTGCATAAGGCTCTTCTACATAAATATTCACTTTTTACTTAATTTTAATAATTTTGTAATATTTTTCTTGGAGAGGGCTCCCCAAATTGTATAAACTCCGTAAAACCTGAATCCTCCTGTGAGGATGCACCTGGGGAAAGGAGCCCACAGTGATGGACTAGTCAGAAGTAGAACAAGATGAGAGTGGTCTCCAAGGGAAGAGAGGGTTTGAAGAGGAAGGCAGTGGTCACCTTGATGTTGTGGGAAAAGATGCCTTAGAGCAGTAGTTGTCACTTTTGGTTGTTCAGTGGAATCACTGTGTAAGTCCCGCAGCCAGAGATTCTGGATGAATTGGGCTGGAGTGAATCTTTAAAGATTCCCAGGTGATTCTAATGTAGTCAAGACTGACAATCACTGCCTTAGTAAGATTCCCTGAGAATCTTCTATACTGAAGACATAGTAAACACCAAGGTAAATTCTTCCATGATTAATTTTTAGCCTGAGGAGGTGAAACGTTACTGTCCCTGCTGGGAGTGGCTATTCCTATGTCTGTCTGGTTTTATTTCTTTTGCATATGTGGTTGTTTTAGAATCTAAAAGGTAGCATACATCATTAGTGTCTGAACAGCCAGCTTGATTTGGATGCTTACTACGTGGCAAACACATGAATTAGTTTTATTCTCAAAACAACCCTTTGAGGTAGGTACTCATATAATCCCCACCTTACAGAAAACTGAGCCACAGAGAGGCTAAATAATTCCCATGGCCACCTAGCTAGCAGCCTCAGATGGAGAATTATCTAGGCACATTCAAAACCTCTGACAAATTATTTCTCATTTAATCTAACCAGGACTAACCACACCACTCACTAGAAACTCTTTCAACTATCTTGGATCACTTTCGAAAACTTCACAGTCAAGTTTCCCATATCTCTTTCTAATGTGTTTAGTGTTCTGCTTAATTTGTTGATCACCTAGAAGAAGTAACTTGTCATTTGCATTACTACATGCTGTAATCCAAAATTGATGCTACAGGAGTTTCAGGTGTACCCAAAATGTTCCTTAAACTTGGTCAGAATACATGCGGCCACTCAAAGATTATAGAGCCTATGTACAAGTGGGTGCATTTCAAGGCCAGCAGTATGTTCACCACTTCTGCAATAAATCATTTACTCCTTTGCAAATGTAGTGCAGACACTTCATAGGGTGCACCTCCATAATATGCCCTGAAATAGCTTCCCTCCAGCTCCAGTTTGACAGGTAAGTGAAAAGTTTGCTTCTTAAACTATTTTTGTAGCAGCATACATGAATTTGTGGATTTGTAAGCAAGATGTATAAAAAGCCAAAATATGCATACTAATGCAATGCACATGAATTTTTTTTAAAAAAAGATAAAGATGAAAAAAGTGAATCCAACTTAAGAAGCAAGAGTTTGGCTTTTACCATAGGCAGTGCCTAAATTTCTTTCTTTTCTAGTGTCTTTTTGTCTTGCTGGTGTTTCTTGTTCATTTTTTTCAATGTCATATTCGTCATTTTCATAATTTTCAAGCGCTTCTTGCGGAGTTGTAGGTGTTGTCATGCCTCTTCTCTTCTCTTCTAGAAAAATGTCTGTTGCTTCAAGTGCTTCCAAATCATCAGCAATGCCAGACACACCAAATTGGCGATTGGGTGACCTGTACAGAAATAATCCATGTCAAACCACATAACCAAACCTCAAGAACTAAGAGGTTCAATTTTCAATTGATATTGCTGTGATTTATAATCTTTATGTTAGGGCATTTCCTGATGACTTCATTATTGCATTAACTGTTTTCTTAGGTCTGCAGACATGTTTGGATAAACATCAGAATGATATGTTTAGCACTATCAATTTTACCTCTGGGACATGGAATTAGAGGATGGGGTGATATGGTACAATGAAAATTTTTCTTTTCTTTGTTTTTTTTTTGCTTTTATATACTCATGTATTCATGTATTCTTTGACCTTTTAAAATTGATCCAGTATTACTTTCAACATTTAGAAAAAAACAAACTGTACCAGAATTGTTAAATCCAGAAGCACCCCAGCCATAGTTTGAGTCAAGTCAAGTACTGGCATTTCCTATAACCTTTCTTTAGGGAGACAGTCTCCTGCCTGGGAGCAGAGCCGTGGGTCAGTCTCAGCCCTGTCCTTAGCCTACCTTTCGATAGGCATGCCTGATTGCCGCAGAGTGTCCCCACGGTTTCGGCCCTCACATTCTGCAGTAAGCTCTGGGGGTGGGTGCTGGTTTGTTCCACCTAAAAGGAAAAGAAAATCAAATCAAGCCAAATATAAAATAATAGGCCGGGCGCGGTGGCTCACGCCTGTAATCCTAGCCTTCTGGGAGGCCGAGGCGGGTGGATCGCTCGAGGTCAGGAGTTTGAGACCAGCTTGAGCAAGAGCGAGACCCCGTCTCTACTAAAAATAGAAAGAAGTTATATGGACATCTAAAAATATAGAGAGAAAAAAAAAATTAGCCGGGCATAGTGGCACATGCCTGTAGTCCCAGCTACTCAGGAGGCTGAGACAGAAGGATTGCTTGAGCCCTGGAATTTGAGGTTGCTGTGAGCTAGGCTGATGCCACAGCACTCTAGCCAGGGTGACAAAGCGAGACTCTGTCTCAAAAAAAAAAATATATATATATATAAAATAATATAAAACTTTAAAATAAAATAAACATAAAATTAAACAAAACAAAAACAAAATATCTATTAAGACATAAAATACTAAAGATATAAAATCAAATAAAGTATAAAATATAAAACAAGACAAAAAACAAAATGAAACAAAATAAAACAAAAATATAACAATATAAAAATAAAAGTAAACAAAACATTAAGAACAAAAAATCCAGGAAGACATAAAATCAAAAAGATCTAAAATATATTCAAATAAAGCATAAAATAAATATAAAAATATAAGCAAATAAAACAAAATAAAATGAAATAACAGAATAAAAACATAAAATATATACTATCGCATAAACAATATAAAATAAAATCACACCATAAAAGAATATAACAAAACACAAAATACAACCTAACATAATAAAACATAAGAAAGTAAAATTAAGTTAACTCAGATTAGTAAAGTGATCCTTTCAGCCAGCCTGCTTCTCCTTCATAGAATCACTAAGTCATCAGCCATCTGTTACCATTCTCTCTACCACCCCTTGCAAAGATAAGGAATCTAAAGTTCAGAGAGATTCGCTGACTTTTCTAGGATCATACGGCTCACTAGCGGCGGCAGACCTATTCATTGATCTTTGTATCTCTCAAATTGGAGAGACATAAATGCTGTGTCAGTACTTCGAAGATGTCCATCAAACTCCCTTTCTTCTTTTAGTGATGATGGAGCAGATGTCCCTCCAGGCCCCCAACGGGATGGCACGACCACTTATAAACTGAGAAACTAATGTCTCCCCGCAAGGAGGGCAAGGAGGCCTCACATCACAACAAAGCACCTTGCACATGAGTCATTTTGAATTATGCACTGAAGGATGAATGAAGCCCAAGACAAACTGCTAGATAATACCCTCCCCAACCCAATTCTAAATCTCCGTTGTCACGCTAGGGATATAGATTTGGTACCAGTTGCCGGTGAATTTAATTCAACCAGTTCTAAGAGAAAATCACTTCTATGATTGGAGGTGAAGATGCTAGGGCTGAGGGATGGGGACACATTCTGGCTAGGACACACTGGCACAGCCCTTGTCCATTAACCTTTACTATTAGCTTCATCCATCCAACCTGAAGTGGGAGACCTTGGACTTTTGTCCTGTGTCCCTTACTTCCTGGTAAGCCCTGAAGATCTCTGACCCCACACTGACATGTCAACTCCTACTTTAAAATATAGGTCAGATACTCTTGTTACTTAAAACATGGTGCACAGACCAGCAGCATCAGGATCACTCTCCAGCTTGTAAGAAATACAGAATCTTAGGCCCCAACCCAGACCTACTGAGTTGGAATCCCCATTTTAGCAAGATCCCCTAAAAGATTGAGAAGCACTGTCAAATACCATTGGAAAACAGTTGTAATAAATAGTAATAACAATGACTATGCCTTATTTGTACAGTATTGGTGCTTTCAAAGCTCCTCCATGCGTATATGGCTTCACAATTAGGGGAAAGACTGCAATTCCCATTTTGATAATGAGAAAATTGAGAAGTTATGTGTAGGTCTGAGGCTTCCAGCCACCAGATGAGAGGTTTGGGACAAGAAACCAGCAGTAGGCCTAGCACAATGTCAGGGCAATGACAGCGCAGGATTTTTCAGGAAATGGGGTGGTCCCTGGCATTCCCCCGGGATGCCAAGCTGCACACACTTCAGCAAGGGTGAAAGTGCAATGGGCACATACCTGCCCAAATGCCAGGCTCTGTAAGTTCCTCTCCCCACCCCACCCAGGGTACCTCAGTATTCGGGGACTGCTCACTTTTTAGGAGGTTCAGGAAAGCTCGCGTGAATCCCCGGGCATAGACTACCTCCGGCTCTGAGACCCCTTCTAGGCGCAGCAGGTGCTGCTCGGAAGGGGCACTGGCCACCTGGGCCAGCTCGGCCAGCTCACGGGCCCCCACGCTGGGGCCCACGGCCAGCACAAACAAGGTGAGGCCCTTGCATTTGGCATCCAGAGACACGGTCCTTAGCTTCTCCCTGTCCCAGCTGCTCGTCTCGCTGGCCACGATGGCAAAGAGAACCTGTGCCCTCCGCGGCAGAGGGGCTGCCAGGAGCACCTTTTCCAGCGTCCACTCCAGAGCGTGGCCCAGGGCGGGGGCTCCCTGCGGGGGGCGGCCGGCGGCCTCACGGACACGTCTCTGCATCTGCGTCCGTTGACCATAGGAGGTCAAGTGGAAGCCCTCAAGCACAGGTGAGCGACCCCCGCCCGGCCAGAAGCCCGGCGTCGTGTGCGTCACCAGGGCCACGCGCGCCCCACCAGGCGACGCGCCTGGCTCTGCGGCCACCTCCAGGTCGTCTAGCACGGCGTCCACCAGACCCAGAGCTCCGCGGTACACGGCGGCGCGCACGCCCCGGGAGCCGTCCACCACCAACGCCAAGTCCACGTCCGCCGCCCGCGGCCAGGCCGAGCCGCATTCCGGAGCTGGGCGGCACTCGTCTAGGGACGAAACACGGGAAGGCTGGGGTTAAACTGTGCAACCCTTTCTCGTCTAAACAAAACCCAGGTGCAAACCCTGAATAAGGACAGCTGCTGCTGAGCGCTGCTTGCGGGCCACTGCGTTGACATCGCAAGCCGATGGGCACCGTACACGAGCCCATTTCCTAGAAGAAAGAATTGAGACTGATCACACATTTAATGTTTTGAACTACTAGGGTCATGCGGCTTCCCAATCTCTGGGTTCCCAGACATCAGCCCCCTTTCTCCCTATAAAAAAAGAATTATATTGTACTTAATAATGTAAGTACAGTAGATAAATCAACAGTAGTGAACGATGCCTAGGAAACCACATAAAAACATTGATTGCTAGAGTTGGGAATGTTCTTAACAACCATATGAAATTGACATTTTTTAGGATTAAAAAATCAAATATTGGCAGTTATTTTTAATTTTTTTAATTATTATGGGTACATAATAGTTGTATATCTTTATAGGGTACATGTGATGTTTTGATACAGGCATACAATGTAAATTAATCAAATCAGGGTAATTGGGGTATCCATCATGTCAGGTATTTATCATTTCTTTGTTAGGAAGATTCCAGTTCCACTCTTTTAGTTATTTTAAAGTATACACTAACTTATTGCTGATAATAGTCTTTGATATTTGATAGCACTTTGTTCTGCTATCAAATATTGTTCAGTCTACCTATCTAACTATGTTTTTGCACCATTAGCCATCACTACTTTAGCCCCCTTCCCCAATACCCTTCACAGACTCTGGTAACCATCATTCTACTCTTTGTCTCCATGAGATCAATTGTTTTAATGTTTAGCTCCCACATATTAGTAAGAACATGGGAGATTTGTCTTTCTATGCTTTGCTTATTTCACTTAATATAATGTTCTCCAGTTCTCTCCATGTTGTTGCAAATGACAGGATTTCCCTTTTTATGGCTATATAATATTCCATTGTATATTTCACCACAATTTTTTTATCCATTCATCCATTTATGGACACTTAGGTTGATTCCAAATCTTGGCTGTTGTGAATAGTGTTGCAATAAACAAGGGAGTGGAGATCTCTTTTTGATATACTGATTCCGTTTCTTTTTGATATATACCTAGTAGTGAGGTTGCTGGGTCATATGGTAGTTCTATTTTTAGTTTTCTGAGGAACCTCCATACTGTTCTCTATAATGCTTGTACTAATTTACATTCCCAGCAATAGTGAATCAAGGTTCTCCTTTCTCTACTTCTCCACCAGCATTCATTATTTCCCTTTTTGATAAAAGCCATTTTAACTGGGATGAGATGATATTTCATTGTAGTTTTGATCTGTATTTCTCTCATGACTAATGATGTTGAGCATTTTTTCATATGCCTGTTGATGATTTGCATGTCTTCTTTTGAGAAATGTCTATTCAGATATTTTGTCCATTTTTAATTGGATTATTTGATTTTTTTTCCTATTGAGTTGTTGGAGCTCCTTATATATTGTAGTTATTAATCCCTTGTCAGATGAGAACTTTGTAAATATTTTCTCCCAATTTCTGGGTTGTCTCTTCCCTTTGTTTATTGTTTCCTTTGCTGTGCAGAAGCTTTTTAGTTTGATGTGATCCCATTTGTCCAATTTTGCTTCAGTTTGGAAGACGACAGGGAGGGCAGGGACTGTGGGGCAGCAGCAGACATTCACCTCATTAAAGGGGGTCAGATACAACTCAGCTCTGCTGACTGCGGCCCCACAGGAATGCAGTGTCCGTGACTCCCAAGACAAGTCTGACTTCCTAAGAAAAACTGGAAATCCAGACTTGGGAGATTTCCAGATTTTAGAGCCCTGCACATGCCAAGTAAATACACAGCTGCAGAGCAGATCTGGCCTGTGACCAGCAGTCAGTTCATCCTGACCCAGGCTTACCGTAGCAGACAGTGCAGCGAGCCATGCGGTCCACATCCTGCTGGTGCTCCGTCTCCCAGGTGAACAAGTGAAATCTGTCATCCATCTAATTCAAACACATACACACACATTTATGATTAGCTGGATTTGATTTCAGGCTACGTTTTTCATGTTTTTTTCAATTCAGATAAGAAAAACAGTAATATGAGATCTTAAAAGAATATATAATTATGTAAATATTTGTACAAATAGTTCAGCATTATATAGTACAGTTATTTATAGTCATTTAGTTCTCTAATTCTAACCTGGGCATTGGGCTGTCATTGGTGTGGGATTATGAAGTGTGGGTCTTCAGACTCCCAACATGTGTAAAACTCATCCAGTGTCACGTTGTTTTGGAATGGGGGTAAGGATATGAGGGGTCAAGCATTTATAAATTCCATAAATCCTTAAGAATTGTTCACAGGATCCAGGATGCAGTGTGGTGGGAGCTATTAACATGAAGGGCAGACTCTTCAAGGGGGCAGTCATTAGGTCATACACCATTAGAATGGAAAGAAGTAGACATCATGAGGGAGGCCCCTCTAGAATATTCCTGGTGTGCAGAATTGGACATGGCACAACCAGAAGGTAACAGTGAGGAGGAATCAGGGAAGGCTTTGTAGAGCTGGCAAATCTGTTTATCTCCTTCACTTAGCCTTTCCAATTATGATTCATTTAATCACTGATAATGAGGCTTAAAAGCAAAATATTAATAATAATAATAAATCCAACAAGGTCCATAGGACAACTAGTTGGATGATCAACAAACCCATTCCCTCTTCTTCCTAGGGCAGAGGCTGGACTACATTTCCAGCCTCCCTTGCAGTTTAGGTGATGCCAAGTGACTGGGGTCTAGCCAATGGGATGTACGTAGAAGTGATGTATACAATTTCCAGTGCATGCAGTGTACTCCATTGCTCCCTCTTATCTTCCAGAGAGATGTAGAGGATCCAGGAAAAGGTTTTGAGGTCCTGGGGTAATGGGAACACTGACAGAAGGAGCCCACGTCCTGAAATAGCTGCATGCAGCAAAACATGCCTCCCCCTACACACACACAAACACATATACACAAGGGCCCACATTCCCTTGTGACAGATGGCAGAAATGACCCTTTAATGTGTCAAGCCACTGAGACTTGGGGAGGAATGGTTTCACAGTTAGCCTGCCTTCACTGGTACAGACTATTTGCAGCACTGCTACCTTATGGTGAAACCAGAAATGTTTTCAGACTATTTCTCTCAGGATTGAGGTGAGGTTTGCAAAGAGGTGGATGTCTAAGCTCAGTCATGTCTATCCTTTCATTTACTCTCTGTCAAAGCATACAGGACAGGGCCACACTGAAGGTCAGCTTCTCCTTCATCTGTGTGGCCAGGAACAATTAGGTTCTGGGTCCTCCTCTAGATAGCAAGGTGCTGAGGATATGAAGATGTCATGTTAGCCCTCAGGATATGAACATGGCATGCTCGTCAAGGGTTACTTTGAAAAAGAATTTTCTGTAACATATACTCATTACAGAGCTCTTCACTCTTTATGTTTGGGACTGTAGCATATCATCATAAACATTGTCTTTCAGAGTCAGCTACTGAGGAAAGAACTATGAAGAGCTGAATGTTTGTTTATGCTAATGTAACACACACACAAAAGAAACATGGGAACATTCCTAAGAGAAAGACAAAAAAATTCCTGAGAAGAAAAGCACAAAGCATCCTCTCTTGTTCCTCTTATGGCAAAAGCAACCCCAAATTATGCTTTTTCCTGACTTAGAAATTCAAATCAACCAGACTGATTAAACAGCTACTACTGGAAAATCTCAACAAGCCATGTAGAGACACAAAGATGACAAGGACACATCTTCAAAGAGCTTAAACCATATGTGGAAAGATAAATGATTTTCAAATAAGAAAGAGCTCCAATAGTATGTTTTAGGAATACAGGAAGACAAGATCCATTTCTAGGGAAAGGGACAGAGAGGACCTGAGAAAGATAATGGCATTTGGCACTTTTGAGAGCATGAGTAAGACACTTAACTGGCAAAGAATCAGGGAAATGCAATCCAGTGCAAAGGAACAGTATGTACAAAGGCCCAGAGGTGGACAGCGCTTATCTCCGGAATTTTGCTCCAAGTCCCTACTCCCCACAGATTAGAGAACACCACCTCCAACGTGCAGCTGCACAGCATGTCTGAAATCCTGGAACTCCGTGCCACACAGGGGAAGCTGGCATGAAGAGTGAGTGCAGAGTTCTAACATTCAACATTCAGATCTACCTCACATGATTGTCAGATCTGAGTATTAACCAAACCAAACGGGCCTAATTAATCACCAAGAGCTGAGAAAACAGTGTAGGCAGGGATGTGACACATCATTAGCTTTACTGGAAATCACATGAGGCGATTTGGAAAGCTTCTGAAACCAAGATCCATGGCAATGTGTCAGGAGATATGAGGAGGCTGAGATAACCCTAGGAGCATCAATTGTACCCCAAGAGTTGTGGGGAAATGCTAAGTTAGTGTGTGTTATTTTTAAATCACAGGAAACATGGGTGAAGTATATCATGAAGTATGGATTTTTAAAATATTCTGAAAGACTTCAAACAAATCCAAACATTCCTCTAAGTCTGCACAAATTCATACTCCTCTGCCTTACAGGTGGTTCATGGGAAAAGTTCTGTGCAGCACTAAGGGATTAGGGTCAGAAACCTGGATCCTAGACCTTGATCTGCCATAATTGGCTATGTGGCCTTAGATAAGCCTCTGGCTTCAAATTCCTCAGCAACAGTTTTAGATAGGAGTCAATGCTGCTTAGTTCTCTTCCTACTCCAACACGGCCCCGTCCTAGGTTAATTACTGTCTTCTGTTATTGCTTCTTGCTCAGGACGATGTGTCACCTTTTCTACTCTGAGCACGTAACTCTTCCATCTGTTGTTCTGCTTGCTGGAAAACTACCAAATTCAACTTAATTTGAATAGCTATAGAACTTGCATCTTTTTTTGAACTTTTCTTAGGAACAATAATTTTATGATCATGCTTAAAATTTGTACTGTTCTTACCAAAAAAATGTGGGAACAAGTACACAAAAACACAATGGAAGTCCACAGGGAAACTATGATTCAGTATTGATTCATTTGTACCTACTTGTTACTATTAAACATGTACTTACGTTGACTTTGGACTTGCCAGCCTGGTCCTTGTCACTGATAAAGTAGACAAGAGACTTCCTGAGAAAGTTCAAACAGAGATAGCGTAGGAGGGAAGCCCAGTGTGAAGAGAGGAGAAAACTGGCTATACAATTCCTACTGCAAACTCTCATCAGCACCAGAGAAGGAAATACCAAAAGTGGAGTACCTTTAACATAACCCAAGAAATTGAGGCTGAAAGTTTTACTATAGTTTGAATCCCCCAACCAACTTCATTACTAAATGTCCAGTTGTAGTTTGTGGGGACTAGTTGTGTACTAAAGACAGGAGTATATGGAGGGGAGAAGATATGGCTTGAGCAGTTACATCAATATCCCCCCTCATTTACTAGACAGAAAGACATTTTCTCAAGGACTAAAATGGTGACCCTCAAACCTCAGCCCCCCAATGGTAAAGAACTGCCCTTGATCCCTGACCTGGAGAGATCCATGGGGTTAATTCAATGCCTCAACTGTTGTACTGAGCTGCCAGAGGCCATGGGACAATGTTCTTTCCTGGGACTGAGTTGGGGGAGGCTCTTGGCTTGGAAAGATGGGAGTCAAGCGGAAAAAGCAAACGCTAGGGAGGATGATTTTCCTTGGACAGAGGAAGAGCTAACTGGACCCTAAGGAGGGAGAGTTAGAAACCATCTGGCATCAAGTTGAGGTAAGGGATTGGGAAACAAGGAAAGAAAACTGAGGAAAGTAGGGGGAAGGAGACGGGGAAAGTAGCAATGTAACCTGTGACTGACCCCAGGAGCTGGAGTCCAGTTTCAGGTCCTGCCAGTTGGCATGGTCCCACCAAAGGCTGCCATGAAGCAGCTGATTCTCCTTGGACTCCCCAGAAAGCATTAGGGGTCGGTATTGAGTTGAGGGTGTAGGTTGCAGAGGGGACTTGGGAACCAGACATATCAGAATGCAAATTCCAGGACTGTGTAGCTTAGAACAATTTGTTTCACCTCTGACCCTCACTTACGTCATCTGGGAAATGTAGATCATCATTATTAACTTGTACGATAGCTACGAGGCTTAGATCAACACTGCTCAAACTTTAACGTTTATGCAAACCATCTGTGGATCTCATTAGAAATGCAGATCCTGACGATTATATCAGGGGCAGAGCTTGAAATTTAGCGTTTCTCACATCTGGGGTGATGCTGCTGCTAGTCTCTGAACCCCGTTTTCAATAGTGAGGGGTTAAGATGATAAGGCATGAAAGCATGTAGCGTGGGAGCTGAAGCTTCATAGGCACTCACGAAATGGAAGACATGAGATTTAATATATAGTTATGGGCAAACAGCATTCCTAAGGACATCGAGAAGATGGTAAGTGTCAGATATCCCCATAAGCACTATCTCTTATAATTCTCACAACAAACTTGTGAGTTTGCCCCTACTTTACAGGGAATAAATTGAATCCTCAATGTCAAACAACATGACCAAATTACATGAAGAACAAAGGCAGCATTTGAAGCCTCATTGCCTAAATCCTTCCCTTGGTGGCTGGTCCTGGCCTTAGGCCATTAACAATCTAATGCAGAACACAGCAGCCACAGGCTGGTCACAGACACAGGTCATCCGAAGCTGCAGAAGGGGCCTGTCTGGGTAACACAGTACTGCCTGTCTTCAAAAACGAATGTCCTCAGCTTGTGATAGATATGCTGATTACTCTGATTTGATCGGTCCACAGTACATACGTGTATCAAAATATCATTTTGTATCCCATACATATATGCAATTATTGCTTGTCAATTAAAAATAAAATAAAAGTAAGTATATTTTGATTGTCCCCAAAAAATAAAAATAAGAAAGAATATCCTACTGTAACTTTTCCACATTCTGAAATTACATCAAAATAAAAAATTATCCAAAACCATCTTTGTCCTTCCTCTTAGTATTTTCATCTTCTAAAGGTGATTTTTTTCCCCATGATAGACAGCACTCTGTTCCTTGGATATTTTTTTAAGAGCAACACACAGGAATAGATATAGGGCCAGTTCATAGACATACCTCACTGTTATTGTAAAGATAAAATGCATAAATACAGGGGAAAACCTTGAAATTTTAAAGTACCTTCTTTTCTGTTTTTGACCCTTGGACTCAAAATCCCATTTCTAATGGGGGATTTCAGACTTTGAGCAAATTATTTAACTTCTCTGTGTCTCAGTTTCATCATGGGAAAAATTAGCTCATAATAATACTTATCTTGTTGAGCTGTTGTAAGAATTAAATGAATCAATAAGACATTAGAACAGTGCCTGGATCAATAAATGTGAACTATTTCCTTAGGCTTTGTTTCAAGGGAACATGTGCTAGACTTTTTATGAAGAAAAATAAAATTTGAAACCCAGCACACAAATTGCATTTTCCCTATAATCCTCTGCTTTTTCACTTTAAAAAATGAATCTAATGAAGTCTTGTGTTTTGAGACATAAGGCAATTAGTTCTTATCAATGGGATTAGGCACAGATAGTCCAAATGTTATAATGCAGTTTTATTTAGGGCTGAAACAACTCAATGGATGGCTTTTAAAAAATCTTTTCAGTATGCACCACAGCCGCTGAGAATGTTTAAATGGACTGAGAAGTTAGGACATCTGTTTATATCATCATTTCAAATTGAACAAACATCATTTTCCCAGAAGAATCATGTGGGTGTTGTTCTGAAAATTAAAATATCATAGAGGTAAAAGACAAAAGCCCCACACATAATCAAAGAGAATCTTCAGGCAGGGAATTCAGAAGAAAACTCACAGGCTATTTCCACCCTCCTAACTGGATTCCTGTAAGGCTAAGGCACAGAGTGGGGGAGATTAAGGGATCCAATATGCCCAGTTGTGAAGAAATGAGGATTTTTTGTAAGGCCCTGAGAATGTCATTGTTGTTTTTATGGTTTTTCTCCTTACCAATGTCACCAGGAATAAGGTCATTCATTACATCTGAGCTGGCAGGCAACATTTAACATCCTTTCTAAATCATTAAATTTAAACAACACAGAGTTGTCTCCCAGCATCCTGCAGCAAGAGTATGTCCAAAAAATGAAAATGAAAGCAGATAGAAATGACAGAACTGGAGTACAAGTATATCCAAACCAGCAAGTTCTCACATACCATTACATCCTTTTACTCAGAACCTAAAGCAACTAACAGGGCAAGAACATGATGACAAAGGATCATCTGTATGTCAGATGCAAATACTGTCCGCTGCCCAGGATCCCCTCTCAGAGAGCGGCACTAATGATCACTGGAGGGGATGTAATTGCATCCTGGGGATCACTCTCCAAATGTTGAGGAAATGCCTTCCTGAGAAACAGATGCCTTGATAATTGCAGCTGGGAGTCTAGATAACGAACAGTTGCTACCTTCTCTCCACTTTCCAGCTGAGCAAAGTGAGAGCCATAAAGGTGAAAACTTGTCCAAAGGCACCTTGTTATTGATGGAAGAGCCAAATACAAAAGCTACATCTCTAATTTAAATTCTTATACCCTGCCTCTATTAATCCATCCAAGAAGTAATTGAGAATGCCCCTGCGCAGACATCCTGCTAGGCAAAAGGGATGTAACAGTGAACAAGGAACCCATCCTCCTCTGTATTTTAACTTTGTTTCTCAATCCAAGATACTTTGTCCATCCTTCCCAACAGTTTGCAAGCTGTCACAACTTTATATATTGATTCTTAGAAGCATCTTCACAGCTGCGTCAACAAAATCTCTCACCTACCACTTCTGCTACACACTCAACCTTCAGAGAAAATTAAAAGGTCTAGCATTGCTGAATTCATTAGCCATTGAGTTGAACCATGTGACAGTTCAATTTTTGCAGGTCAAAAATGGTTAAATATTGGCAATGTCTCATGGTTCAACCTAACATTCATAAGCAGCCTGGAAAATCTTAACAGAATCGCCCTTCCTTTTGATAAATCATCCCAGATGGTCCATAAAAATGTGCTTTGTGGGTTTCAATTAGAAAACTAAAGTCTGGAGAATAGATAAATGAATAAATTACAGTGTATACATACAATGTAATACTGCACAGGAATAACAAAGAACAGATTACCCATATACACAACATGATGAACAAGGAGAACAGACATTATGTTGATTGGAAGAAGCTAGATAGAAACGAATGCATGCTGTATGACTCAATTTATGTGTAGGTTCAGAACAGGCAAAAACTATTTGATTGTGATAAAACTCAAAGAGCAATTACCCTGGGGAGTGTATGATTGGGGAAAACTTATAAGACACTGAATATGTTCTGTGTCTTGAACCATGTCTTGGTCACAGGGATTTAAACATATGTAAAAATCCGTCTAACTGTACACTTAAAACCATTACACTTTTCCACTTTGTTATATGGGTATGTATACTATATCCCAGTACAACGAAAATTATAGTTTATGACCCCCAGGGATACAGTTTAGCATAGTGGCTAAGCACAGTCTGTGAAGGCAGACAATATCAGTCTGCCACTAGCTAGCTCTTATATTTCACCCTAGATGATACACTTAACCTGTCTCTGAGCCTTGCTTTTCTTATCCCTGAAATATAAATAAATAATAACACCTGCCTTATAGGGTTTTGGGAATCATTAACTAAGAATGTTTACAAGGCACGTAGCACAGGGTAGGCACAGAATGGCCAGTTGGTATTAGGAGTCACACTAGCAGTAGAGTCTACACTGAGACCCCTCACTCCTTGCATATACATCAATTTCTGGGGAATTCTTCCTCTGAACAACTCTCACTCCTCACGTGGTCCTTGGTGGAGAAGTAAGGACCAGCTGTTAACCCCCCACCCCCCTGCCCACTAGTGGATCCCCCTGTGTACCAGCAGGGCATCTGGGAGGTTGTGCTCTTCCACAAAGGTGATGACCACAGGGATGATGTCCCCTGCACCAAGCTCCAGTGTAGCCATGCTGATGGAGGCTGCATCATAGGCCCAGCCTGCCTGGAAGAACACAGCCACCTTCCTCATGAGAAGGCCCGAGCGCACACGTTTGAACACGTGTCTCGCCACAAACATCATGGTGGCCCCGAGGTTCCTGCGGCCCAATGACCGCTCCAGGGGGATTTTCCTGACAACTTCCAGGAGTGCACGCTGCCTCTTGTAGTCTGAGAAACGAACCAGGTAATCTGTTTTGGTATTGTAGGAAACGATGGCCACTCGGGCACCTGTTGGGCAGTTACTCTCACTTATTTCCATCTTCATCAACAGAGATAATAAAATGCCTCTCATCCTCTCAAAATCCAGCTGGGAGACGTCCTTTGACATGTCCAAGGCAAAGACTACTTCAGTCGGGAACGCTGGACATTTGGAAATACCTTGGTACAATGAATACACAGATTTAAGATTTTTCTGTAATGTCTCTAAACAGAGAAGGATTTGAGTGAATAAAAAGGAATACTATTTACCTTTTGCACAAGCTATAACGGAAATTATTTTGGAGAGAAAAGAAAACATTGTCAGTTTATGTAAGCAGTAGCATCTTTTCCACATGTATGCTTCACTATGGAAAACCATCTTTTCTTAAAATTGAAGCATGGCCTTCTCAAACTCCTGCCTGAGCATGGCAGAGACCACTACCCATTCCCCAATATCCCTTCCCTCTTTTTTGATAGTAATAGAACCCCCAATTTCTGAGTAGGCATATGGCTGCCTGGAGCAAACATTACATTTCCCAATAGAATAGCCATTTTACTAAGTTCTGGATGACAGAACAAGAAACATGGAAGGTGGAGCTTCAAAAAAGTATCCTCCTCCTCTCTCTTCCTTTCCCTGCCAGCTGACATGTAGGCATGATGGCTAAAGCTCGATAAAGTTCTTGGATTATGAGGTGACTTGGGGAATAGAGCACCTACACACACACAATGGCAAAACAAGAAGATAAAAAGAGATTGCATCCCCAAACACCCAGGGCCTCATATCAACCTGCACTGACTACTTCCAAACTTTGATTGTGGAAATACATTTGTACCACTGTTATTGAGGATTTAGGTCACATTCAACTGAACTTAAATCTAACTAATACATTGAGCTATGCTGAAATTATATAATATATATTTCATATATATAATAGATGTATACACATATATAACATTATATATGTTCATTATAAATTATATATTATGCATAAGTGTGTGTACATAAGTAATATATTTTTGTGGAAAAATATTAGAAAAACAAAAAATTAAAATTACCCTTAATTTATCATATATATTTATATATACAGATATATTTATAATTTTTTCATTTTATTTTATAAAATTTGGAGCCTAGGTTATATTCTATTCTTAATCTTTTCACTTAGCATATGATGATATTTTGCCATCAATAAATTTAGAGCAATATCATCTACTCTATTACATTTCTTCAACTAATATCCCTTTGTGATGAGCATACTTGTACATGTATCTGTGCATATTTGTCTAATTATAGCCCTAAATAAATCTCTACAATTATGGGTTTTTATATACATAGTCCAATTGCTCTTCAGAAAAGCTGTACCAGTTTACACGCCCATCAGCAGTGTGTACTCTTATACATTTCCCAATTTGGATAGGGATTTTTCTGTCATTTTGGAAATATTTTCAATATGAGAAAAAAAGGTATCTCATTATTTTAATTTGTATCCTCTGACTTCTTGTAAGGTTGAACATTTTCAGAGGTTTATCGTTCATTTGTATTTTTTCTTTTCTGAATCCCCCATTCATGTCGTTTGCCCATTTTCAATTGAAAAGATTTGTCTTTTATATTTAGGTTTAGCTATTATGAAACATCTGTATGGGTAGGTAAAAATGATTGAGTGGCAGCAAGTTTTTATGTTTGGACATGATGTAGTGAGGAAGTTAAGTCCTTTGCTTGGGTCTGTTGCTTATATTGCAACTATTTTTCCCTTTTTCTGTTTGCTTTTGACTTCATGGTGCCCCTCAATGTAAAGGGACTTTAACTTTTTTATATGGTCAACTCTGATACGTTTTTCCTTTTTGGTCACACTGATGGCATTATTCTTTATGATTTCTAGGAAAAAAAGGATTCCAGAATCTCCCTGAAGAGCCACTGGATGGGAACAGACAGAGCATGGAAAGGTTAGGGTAATAAGGGTGGGTAGGATGATTGTAGAGAAAACCCAAACGTCCATACTAAACAATCTTCCAACTCAACCTTCTCACCCTTCTGCCAGTAAGTGGAGAAATGTATGTATTGTAAGATACAAATATCCTGGCATGCATTGAAGATAGTAAATAAATTCCAATCTAAGAGTGGGACAAAACATTACTTAAGATTTGATGATTCATAATTCCATTTTTAAAACAGAAATGTACCCTTATAACCCTGATTCAAGCATCACAAAATTGATACATGGAACCAAAAACATTTGTACCCCTATAATATTTTGAAATACAAAAATAAAACAAATTTTAAAAATAGAAAAACGTAAATGTAAATAAAATAGGACACATTTCTTTACGAACGGTCACCTTGGTCCCTCTTCTTCAAATGCATGTCATAAAAAAAACAAAGCTCCTATTTGTTTTGTGTTAAGCAGCAAGACTCAGATATGCAGGTGTGCAATGATCATCATACTTCATGGGACACAACATTGTTGGGTGGAATTTTTCTTCTTTGTTGAGATGGCATGCCTTTCAAACCACTTCATTTCTGAGGACATATTGGGAAAGATTACTTACCTAGGAAGCGACTGAGCCCAACGCATTCATTTACAAGAGCCTTTCACAATGGAAAAGGCACCTCCCAAACTTCAGTCAAGCCCTCAGGTGAACTATGCCCCAGTCCAGGATCCACCCCCACTCCATACCACTGGCTCCTTCTGAGTTTTCCCAAACAACTTACGGCAGTTTTCTCGCATGAAATCAACAATTTTGCAAGGCTGTTAGAAAGATGGAAAAAGACAGGGAAAAGGAAAAAGTATTTAACTTGAAGCATATTTTTCTTCACCTCTGTGACTTAGAAATGTCATATGAATGCTATCAGCACCTATCTGAAGCTTTTGAATCTACAACAGAAAACCCAAAACATGTCAGAGCAGATGAAACTATCCAACAATTGTATTTTTGAATCCAGTGGGTATTTTAAAGCATTTAAAAGATTTGATATACACAGTGCCCATATTATTAAAGATCTGTAGATAAGGGATGCCCATTTTTTTTTATCTGCCTCAGAAAGCAATGGAATCAAACCTGGTTTTGAAAAAGTTTAAATACAAAAATGTCAGCAGAGAACACAGGGAAATTCTTTAAATTCTCTGACCTCTATATTTGGAATTCCTATAACACTTCTTCAGAATGGCTCCCAAAATAGGAACCTCCGACACCTCCCCTAGTAATTCTGCTTCTTTGCCCTTATCCCTTCCTCTCTGCTCTCTTCTTCCCTCGACCCCAGGCCCCATCACTCCCTGCTCCTCAGTTGCTTTCACCTCCCCCCCCACCCCCGCATAATAGTGTCAATATTTTTGTACTTGGGAGATCAAAAGCCATCATAACTGGGGATTATTTTCAGGTATGCCATGAGACACAAAAACCTGTACTATCTGTGTGTTGGTTTAGAAATGCTTTAAAAACAATTTTTGAGCTATACAAAAAGGCACATTACAGAAAGGTAGTAGCCTCAAAGTCTTTTTCTTTTTTTCATGTCAGCTAGTGTTACTCAGAAACATCTAGACTCCCTGCTGTATTTAAAATATTAAAATATTTTTATTTGACTTGGTTAAAACATTTCAAAGTAAAGCCTCTAAACTTAAAGTACTAACAGAATTTGTAAGAGGAAAAACTAAAGAATCTTACAAAAAAAGATTTCTATTTTGTGAAAGTTGAAAGCTCTATGTTCTGAAAATAATAAAGTTTAGAATTAAAATCTTCACCTACCGTCATATCTGCCAAACCTTTGGGACCTTTGATGCCCTGGAAAGAACAGAAACTTGGGTTTAAATGCAAGACTCTAAAGTCCAACGTATTTTTCTGCACAGTTGGCAAGAGATTCTGTGAAATTTCACCATGCTACATAGACCACCTTCTGCCCTTCACTCCTTGCCCTGGAGTTCTGTCTGACTACTTAAGGAAGAAGGCCAGAGGGCCTAAGAGGTGTGTCCTGAACCTCGTAGTCCAGGAGGCCTAGAGAGATGATATATACAGACTCTTGGAAGACCAGGTCATTTTGAAACCAAGCCATAGTTTAGGATCAAATTCAGGAAAAAGAAAGGTCATTCAAGATGCCATAAGCACTCATAGACAGTTCTAAAGCAGACTCCAGTCCTTCACCTATCCCTTCTCTTACAGCCACCCATCATCACCCTGTTTCTGCCCTAATACTGAACAAGTCTTCCCAGGAATCCTTCAGGTTAGAGCTGCCTGACTCCAGCCACTTTGAGAACCTAGAGATCATTGCTCTCATTTAGAGTCCACAAGGTAGTAATTTGTGACCTCAAGCAGGTCACTATAATCCTCTCAGCCTTTGTTTCCTCACCTGTAAAATGGGCATGGTCCTTCTACCTCTAAGATTTTTGATTTTCTGACTTTGTTGCATCTCTCCAGTAAACCCTAAACTGCTTTGAGACTACCAGGTTCAACCCACATCTGACCTACTGTGCCATCCCTCATGGAAGGACAGCCTGGCCTACAAGGACAAGGCACTGGGCAGAACAATCCTAGCCTCAGAGTCTTTCCTTTCATACCAAACAGCCTTCCAGGGAATTTTAAAAATATTTGTGGGCTTGCAACTCTGTTGGTTCAGTTAAGATTATATAAGTGTTATATTTTTTTAGGCTTTTCTTCTGTTTTTTTGCATAAATGTTATTGCTTGTATTGTTTACATTGATTACACTCACTCTCCTGTGAATTTTATGCATTGTTTCACGTATTTAGATAGATTCAGAAATTTCCAGTGACTCCAATATCTTCCCTATGTTCAAATAAAAAATATGTATTGAGTATTTTGGCCCATTCCCTATATAGATCCTCTTATGTGTCCGAAATGTCCATTTCTTCTTTAGAGATGCCTCTTATCAAACTCTTATTCAGTTTTATACAAAGGTTAAAATTGGAAAGGAGAAAGGTACATGTTACCGTTTGTCCCGGTGGGCCTTGGTCACCTGGAGTTCCAGCAAATCCAGGAAAGCCAGCATTACCCTAAAAACGATCAAACCAAAGGAATAAGTTTCCCCCTTGATTATAACTTGATTACAACCATCAGACCCACTTTGGGACACCAAGATTTTATTATACCTAGTGCCAGTGGGTCTGCTATTGACCAGTTAGTTCACGAACTGTGTATCTGTGGAATGAGACATGTAGACTAGAAAGAGACGGGAATCTCTTTATGGAAAACATACAAATTTCTTCCTATAAACCTAACTCCAGCCGTGCAAATGTGTACATACACGAACAAACACAAACTTCTAGATAGAGCCTCAAAAGATGACTCAATACTCAGCTGAGTCTCAAGGTCATATAATAAAAAGAATAAGAGAAGTCAGAATTGAATGCAAGATAGAGAAAAAATTGCCCCACCACCTTCTGGTCCTCAGTGTCTCAAAAAAGGTACATGGTGGGCATAGCCTCACTGCTTACATTCCAGGTATTTGAAATGACACAGCATTATCTGCATATAATTAATGCTTTATTTTTCTTTATTTGAAACTAGAAAGATAAGCTAGCTGATCATGGCAACTACTGCCAGCAGCAACCCAAGTTAGGCATAGATAAAGAAATTTTTTCCATCCTTGCCAATGTATTAAAATATCAATTCTTGAGTGCCTGGAAAACACATCCTTTTTCTTTTCCTCTTTTCTGCACTAAACACTAGTCCACGTCTTTTTTCTAGGAGGCCTTGGCCTCTGATGTCTATCAGCTAAATATTACCCAAATGTTAGATACCCACAGAGTTACTCTTTCCAAAAAGAGCTACCAGTGATTGTGGCTCTTTAAGACTGAACCTTCAGAACACAAAGGAATGGATTTTTAATGGGATACTCTATAATGCACAGTGGACTCAAAGCCCCCCAAGATGGAAACCACGGGCTTGAGCATCTAGTCCTAAAATAGCTAAGAGAAAGTTAAGGCTTAGAAGAATCCTAAAGAAACAGCAATGTTTGCTCTACAGCTAAAACAATATCCTTCCAAATACTGGCTAGGCTTACCAAAGACAGAAATGTCCCCAAACTTGTTTTTAGAAGGTTTATACTGTATACTTGAAACTTCAACTTGGATTCTCTGTTTATGGTTTGGTAAACTGCGTTTGCACTCAGAAGATAAACAAGAGTGGGTTTAAGCGGGAAAAGGGGTAGCCCAAGGAAGGTGTGGAGTGCGCACTGACTGAGCAGAAATAGGCTTCCTACTAAGAAGTCCATTAACCCAATGAAAAAATGGTCCTGTGGTGATGTAGGCTTCTACAGATCTTGGGAGGTTCCTTTGGTTCTTACCCTCTTCCCTCTGACTCCTTTTGCTCCCTTCTTTCCTTCGTGTCCTGGGTCACCATCTTCTCCCTTCATAGAATCAAAATCAGATCTTTGACTGTAAAGAAACATAAGTGCAGACAAATGGCACATGCAGCATACCAGTTGGCAGGCCCAGAAAGTTATCTCCTTACTTGTGCACCAAGATAGCCAGGGAATCCAGGTTCACCCTAGTGTCAGAAATGAGATAAGGTTTTGTTTAATGTCATGTGATTAAATATTTCCTTGGCATTCCTTGGAGAAAAGGAAAAAACTATAATTTTGAGGAAACTGACTCAAAACAAGTGCTAGGAAAAACAACTGTAGCAACAGTTGTTATCTGGAGCTGCTCTGAAGTGGCCATATTTCGTTTCTCTAATCCAACATGAAACTCGTAATGATTTCATGTTGTAAATTATTTTTTACAAATTTTCCTTCTCCTTTATGTATTGTGCAATAAAACTTCCTTCTTAGGCATTTTTATCTCTCAGGTGAAATTCCCAGAGATTTGATCCAATGGAAACCAAGGGAAGATGGCACCACGCTGAGCATTGGGAAACAGGTGCTCATTGTCAAAACCAAAGGCATACAACAAAGCAATCATTCCTTCAACAAATATTTATTTAGCATCTACTCTGTACCAAGCACTTCTTTAGGCACTGGGAATTCAGCAGTGAACAGAACAAAGACCCTGCTGTCATGGAACTTACATGCTAGTGAGGAAAAGAGTGAACAAAGAAATATACAACATGTCAGGTTGTAATCTCCTCAGAAAGGGGCTTAAGGAAAAAGAATTGCATGTGTTCAGGGTGGGGAAGTGTTATTTTATATAAGGTGGTCAGGAAAAGCCTGAAAACCTTTTTGGAAGGTGGCATTTGGACAAAGATGAACATTAATTGAGGAAGCAAGCCAAGCAGGTATCTGGGAGAAAAGGGTTCCAGGCAGAAGGAAGAGTATGTGAAAAAGCCCTGAGGTGAGAGAATGAATGTCTTGAACTATCATCTGGGCCATGATAAAATTTTTTTTATTTCAGCACATTATGGGGGTACAAATGTTTAGGTTATTATATATTGCCTTTGCCTCACCAGGGTCAGAGCTTCAAGTATGTCCATCCCCCAGATGGTGCCCATTAGGTGTGAATGCACCCATCCCCTCCTTCCCATCCCCTATCCATCGCCACCTGCCCAACACCAGATCAATGTTACTACTATATGTGCACATGCATTGGTATTAACTGATCAAAAATATTTTTATTTAAAAAAAACTTAAAAAGAAGAGAACGAATGTGTTCTGCCATGTTTGAGAAACACTGAAGCAGAAGGGAGGGACGTGGGTGGGCAGGAGGAGACGAAGTCAGAGAGTTCACAGAGAGGCCATGTTGTGTAGTCTTATAGGCCATGTTAACAGTGGATTTTATTCTGGGTGACATGGGGGCCACAGCAGGGCTCTGAGTAAAGGAATGACATGACCTGACTATGCTTTTAAAGATGTCTCTGGCTGCTGCATGGAGAATCAACTATACGAGGCAAGGGAGAAGCAGGGAGACCAAGGAAGTGGCTATTGCAGTAAGACAGATAAAAAGTCATGTTGGCTTGGTCCAGAGGGTGGCAGTGCAGTAGTAAAAAATGATGAATTGCTGGATATATTTTAAAGACAGATTCACCATGATTTGTTGATTGATTCAATGTAGGGGCTGAGAGAAAGAAGCTTATCAAAGATGGCTGCAAGTGTCTGTCCTGAGCAACTGGAAGGATGGAGTCTCCACTCTCTGAGATGGGGAGGGCTACAGGAATGGCAGGTTGTTAAGGGAACCAGTTTTAGATGACTGGATGTTTGAAAATATAAGGGATTATTATTAATTCTTAGATGTGAGGATGGTATTGTAGTTATATTTTTAAAGAATCATTTAAAGATGCTACCTGAAATAACTACACATAAAATAAATATATGATATGTGGGATTTACTTCAAAATAATTGGTATGAGTGGGGCCAAGTGAGTGGGAGTATAAATAAAACAGAACAAGGGAGGGGCAAGGGCAATATACATAACCTAAACTTTTGTACCCCCATAATATGCTGAAATAAAAAAAAATTAATAAAAAAAGAAATATCATACAGAAAATTAAAAAAAATAAAAGATCAATTTGTCTGGAATGTATGTAAAAATAAATAAATAAATAAATATTTGTCTTTTCTTTTTTTAAAAAAAAACAGAATAAAAATGGCCAAGGCTTTAAGTCTTAAAAAAATTAAAAAAATAGAAATCATACCCTGCATCTTCTCAGATCACAATGGAATAAAAGTAATAATGAACCCTAACAGGAACTCTCATTCCTACTCAAGGTCATGGAAGCTAAACAACCTTCTTCTGAATAACAATTTTGTAAAGGAAGAAATTAAGTCAGAAATCAAAACATTCTTTGAATTAAACGACAAAGGTGACACAACTTATCAAAATCTATGGGATGCAGCTAAAGCAGTCCTGAGAGGAAAATTCATTTCCATAAATGCCTATTTCAAAAAGACAGACAACTTACAAATAGACAACTTAATGAATAGACTCAAAGAGCTGGAGAAAGAAGAACAGACTGACCCCAAACCCAGCAGAAGGCGAGAAATTGTTAAGATCAAATCAGAATTAAATGAAAAAGACAACAAAAATACTATAAGGGAAATTAATAAAACAAAAAGTTGGTTCTTTGAAAAGATAAATAAAATAGACACACCACTGGCCAGACTAACCAAGAGCAGAAAAGAAAAATCTTTAATAACTTCCATCAGGAACATGAAAGGAGAAATCACAACCGAAGCCACAGAGATACATGACATTATCTATGAATATTACAAAAATCTTTATGCACACAAATTGGAAAATGAGGAGGAAATGGACAAATTTTTAGAAACACACAGCCTTCCCAAGCTCAATCAGGAAGAAATAGAATTCCTGAATAGACCAATATCAAGAACTGAAATTGAAACAGCAATAAAAAACCTTCCCAAAAAGAAAAGCCCTGGTCCAGATGGGTTCACACCTGAATTTTACCATACATACAAAGATGAACTGGTGCCCATCCTACATAAACTATTCTTCAATATTGAGAAGGATGGAATTCTCCCCAACACATTCTACCAAGCCAATATAACATTGATACCAAAACCAGGAAAGGATGCAACAAAAAAAGAAAACTACAGACCAATTTCTCTCATGAACGTAGATGCAAAAATTCTCAATAAAATCCTAGCAAATCGTATCCAAGTGCTGATTAAAAAAATAATTCATCACGACCAAGTAGGCTTCATCCCAGAGATGCAGGGGTGGTTCAACATACGAAAATCTATAAATGTAATTAACCACATAAATAGAAGCAAAAATAAAGACCATATGATCCTCTCAATAGATGCAGAAAAAGCATTTGACAAAATTCAACACCCTTATATGATAAAAACACTTAACAACATAGGCATAAATGGGACCTACCTAAAAATAATACAAGCCATATATGACAAACCCACAGCCAACATCATACTGAATGGGGAAAAATTGAAAGCATTCCCACTCAGAACTGGAACCAGACAAGGCTGCCCACTGTCCCCATTACTTTTCAACATTGTATTGGAAGTCCTTGCGAGAGCTATCAGACAAGAGAGCAGAATCAAAGGTGTCCAAATAGGGACAGAAGAGATCAAACTCTCACTCTTCGCTGATGATATGATGTTGTATCTGGAAAACCCCAAGGACTCAACCAAGAGACTCCTGGAATTAATTAACGAATTCAGTAATGTCTCAGGTTACAAAGTCAATACACACAAATCAGAGGCATTCATATATGCCAATACCATTCAATTGGAGAACCAAATTAAGGACTCAATACCTTTCAAAATAGCAACAAAGAAAATAAAGTATCTAGGAATATATTTAACTAAAGAGGTAAAGGACCTCTATAAAGAGAACTATGAAACGCTAAAGAAGGAAATTGCAGAACACGTAAATAAGTGGAAATCCATACCATGCTCATGGATTGGAAGAATTAACATCGTTAAAATGTCTATACTACCCAAAGTAATCTATAGATTCAATGCAATTCCTATTAAATTACCAACATCATTTTTCACAGATTTAGAAAAAATAATTATACACTTTGTATGGAAACAGAGAAGACCCCGTATAGCAAAAGCAATCTTAAGCAATAAAAACAAAATGGGAGGTATTGATTTGCCAAACTTCAAACTATACTACAAAGCTGTGGTGCTTAAAACTGCTTGGTATTGGCACAAGGGCAGGGACACAGACCAGTGGAACAGAACAGAAAACCCAAATATAAAACCATCCTCATATAATCATCTAATCTTTGACAAAATAGACAAAAACATACTCTGGGGACAAGAGTCCCTATTCAATAAATGGTGCTGGGAAAACTGGATAGCCACATGTAGAAGACTGAAACAGGACCCACAGATTTCACCTCTCACAAAAATCAAATCACGGTGGATAACAGATTTAAACCTTAAATGGGAAACGATTAGAATTCTAGAAGAAAATGTAGGAAAGACTCTCACAGACGTTGGTCTAGGCAAAGAATTTATGAAGAAAACCCCTAAGGCAATTGCAGCAACAACAAAAATAAACGAATGGGACCTGATTAAATTAAAAAGCTTCTGCACAGCCAAAGAAACAGTCACGAAAATAAACAGACAGCCTACAGAATGGGAAAAAATTTTCGCATACTACACATCAGATAAAAGACTGATAACAAGAATCTATTTAGAACTCAGGAAAATCAGCAAGAAAAAATCAAACAATCCTATCAAAAAATGGGCAAAGGACATGAATAGAAATTTTTCAAAAGAAGACATAAGAATGGCCAAAAAACGTATCAAAAAATGCTCAACATCCCTAATCATCAGGGAAATGCAAATCAAAACCACAATGAGATACCACTTAACTCTGGTGAGAATGGCCTTTATCAAAAAATCCCAAAACAACACGTGTTGGCGTGGATGCGGAGAGACAGGAACACTCATACACTGCTGGTGGGAATGCAAACTAGTGCAACCCCTATGGAAAGCAATATGGAGATACCTTCAACAGATTCAAGTAGACCTACCATTTGATCCAGCAATTCCATTATTGGGCATATACCCAGAAGAACAAAAGTCATTCTTTAACAAAGACACCTGTACCCGAATGTTTATAGCAGCACAATTCACAATCGCAAAGATGTGGAAACAACCCAAGTGCCCATCAATCCACGAATGGATTAGTAAACTGTGGTATATGTATACCATGGAGTACTACTCAGCTATAAGAAATAACGATGATACGACATCTCTTTGGTTCTCCTGGAGAGAGCTGGAACCCACTATACTAAGTGAAGTATCCAAAGAATGGAAAAACAAGCATCACATGTACTCACCAGAAAACTGGTTTCCCTGATCATCACCTAAATGTACATCAGGGAAGGATACCAATTGGATATCAGACTGGGATGGGGGGGTGGGGGGAGGGGATGGGTGTTTGCCTACATGACGAGTGCATTGCGCACCCTCTGGGGAATGGTCATGCTTGAGGGTGCAGACCCGGGGAGGTGGGGGGGGAGGGGATCGAGGTATGAATACATGGCGAGTGCCAGGCGCACTGTCTGGAGAGTGGGAGCGGACGCGCTTGGGACTCTGACTCGGGGGGATGGGCGGGACAGGGACAATGTATATGACCTGAACTTATGTACCCCCATGATGAGCTGAAATAAAAAAAAATATAAAAAAAAAAAAAAAAAAAAAAAGAAAGTCACAACCAAAGTGGACCCTTTCTACTGTCAGGACCTGCTCAATAATCCTAGACACTCAAGGCAAGTAAAATTCCAACTTCTACAAGAACCCCAATTTTCCAAAAGATGAATTTTTCCCTCAAATCTCTTATTTGTTGCAATACTAAGATAGGCTGAACAGAGGCCTTATTACTGAATATTTATTGCTCTTGGCCTTTGTGTCACAAGCAAACAGTTCTCATGTCCTTGGAGTTTAAGCAGCAGAAGTGCCCCAACATCACTCACAGGATCTCCCCTTAACCCGGGCTCTCCGCTCTCTCCAGGTGGTCCTGGCAGTCCCGGCAAGCCCTTAAATCACAAAGAAAAACGTGTCACCTTTTAAAATCACTTATTGCCTGAAGGTAAGAGAACATCAAGAGGGAAATTAAGAATCAAATTAAAAGAGCAACTTAGTACCTGAATTTTAGAGCATTCGCTGCCAAAGAGGTGAGGTTGAAAGGTAGAAAAGAATATACTTCTATTGGCTCTCTGCCGCATGCTTGGCCCTAGGTGCGTATTACCTCACTTAACCCTCACAACTCAGAAATTAACCCTTTGCACATGTGGGACCTGAGCTCCAGGAAGCTAGACCCAGGTCTCTGTACTGTCAAATTCCTTAATCTTTCCACCCCTCCCTGATGCCCCACACAGAAACACATCAAAGAAAAAAAAAAAAGGCATTCTCCATCATGGATGTGGGCAGCAGTTAGCAGAGCAAGATTTCATGAAAAAGAGGAGAAAAAAGAGAAAAATGCTCCCAGAGCTCCTGATTGTGATTGCTGCAAACAGGGAATGAGAGAGGTGAAGAAACTTGCCAGAGGACCATGACATGGTAAGTGCACGGCTGCCTCCCTTCAAACCTGCCATGGCCAGTGCATCCCTGTGTCGCAGGTCCTGCAGAGCCACAGAGTGGGGAGCGCCCCTACCCCAGGTACCTCCTTCAGATGATGTCACATGCCGGCTCTGGAGGGTATGCGTGATGAAGACAGGCTCATTGTTCTGGCTCTCAGACACAAAGGAAATGGAATGTTCTCTAGGCTCCAAAAGAAGCCACCTCATAATCTTACTTGAGACTTCTCCTTACCTCTCTCCTGGCCTAATACAATGGTAAAAAGGGAGATAGATAATTCTAAATTCCAACCCTGCTGTTTAATTTACTAAACAGGCAAATTTCTTTAACTTCTCTAAGACCCCATTTTCTTATTTGTGAAACAGATGTGCCTATCTCATAGGACCATTGCAGGAATTAAATAAAATAGTGAATTTAAATGCTCAGGATAGAGTTGGCACGAGGTTCTTGTTATGATGTGCCCTACTTCTAATCCCTCCTTTTTCTAACACAGACACTTGGCTTCCAGAGAAATCCTCTAAAACTGTAGCTTCAAATATGTATCTCCCTTGCCTAGAAACCTTCACTAGCCCTTGATTACTCAATAGAAAAAAACAAAACTCCTAAATATGGCATTAAGTTGACTCCAGCTTGCCCTTCCAGACTTTCTTCCTACTCTTTATACTTTGTATTTTATCCTCTACTCCTGTTGAATTGGAATCCTTGCTTTTCCAAAGCCACCCTGAGTTCTTCTAACTCTAAGCTTTTCCTTTTGCCTTTTCCTTAAGCTGGAATATCCTGTGTGTCTCTCCTATTCCCTCTCACAGAGACCAGAGTGCAAACTGTCTTGATTTCCTATGTTCCCTGGAATGCCAGAGTCCTCTCCACCCTTTGGTGCCTGCTCAAATGCCAGAGCCTTAATATGGAAGGCTGTTCTCTTGCCCACTTCTCTCCTTCCCCACCACCTAATTGTTACTCATCCTTTAAATTTAATCCTGTCTTCACTTCCTCGATGAATACTTTATGACTGCACAAACTGGATAAGCCCCCCTGTCATTTCCCTCTTCATATGCTTATCTCAGCAGTAAGCTTACATGTACTTCAGTGATTATTTCATTCATGTCTGTCTTTCCCCATAGAGTCCAATCCTAAGATATAACACCCATGCCTGTTTTATTCCCCATTCCAGAATCATTCCCGGATTATAACATATGCCTAATAAATTTTGATGTTTGATCAAACAAAGAAAAGCCACCCTATTTTAGTTTCCTCTCCAAGTCACTGTGCTCCCATTGATTCCTTATTTGCACCATTCTTATGTCACTTATTTTACCCTATCCTGTATTACAGTTCTTCCTGTGCCAATGTGATGTCCTGCACCAGCCAACAAGCTCTTTGTTGGTCAGAGCCATAACTTACATATCTTTGAACACTTCTTTGTGTCTAGAAAATGTCCCACGGGGAGAAGACACTTGATAGGTGTTCACCGAATTTTGTAAAATTCTACTAAAACTGAAAAACCCCCAGAGTTAAGGCAGTGTGGAGTCCTCCACCTTCTCTGAAATCTGATCCACAAACTTCAGGTTTGAGATTGAACCTCAATAAAGAGCCATGTCTTCAGACTCTTGCTGTTCCACTTATCAGGAAATCAGTCTACACCATTAATTATGCATCCTTGGAGTAAAAGCATTACTCTAACTCCTTGAGGAATACAAAGAAGCATAAGTAAATAAATTTCACCCCCATGTCTAATCCTATCGATCAACAGGAGTTGACTATGGTACTGTGTTGAACTGGATCCTTCAGCCATGTCGGACCCCATAATTGGTTAGTAATGTCTGCCATGGGCATAGGAAAAGAGAGTTGCAGTACATTTGCCAGGTATCTGCAATCCCTCAAATAGAAACAGAATTACCAGTATGAGGCAGTGTGTAATCACTGTCAAGCAGATAGTACAAATAATGTAAGTTATGAGGATGTAGAGAAGGAAGAGATCACCACAGGCTGGCATGGTCAGGAAGCCATGATGAGGAAGAAAGAAAGGAGTGGGACATTGAAGAAAAGGTGATATTCAAATTAAGCACTGGAGATGGAAGCAGAGAAAAGGCATTCCGCAGGGGCACCTGGCATGAGAACAGACACAGAGGTGGACATGCACAAGGAATGTTCAGGGGACAATGAGTACTACAATTTGACTGTGAAGGACTCTTCTTGACTGAGATTGGTGAAGCATGCGGTTGAAAGGCCTTGGGTGTAAGACTAAATCACTGGTGACAGGGAGCTATGAACAGCTTGTAAGATAGGGAGTGGCATGATCACTGTTCTAAAGGACAAAAAGTTAAGTCACAAGATTAATATTACTTATTTCACTATCCAGAGTCAGGTCTTAAATAAAGCTTCCAAATAGTTCTAACACTGATTGTCCTTTAGCCTTCAATCTAGTTTTTAAACCACTAGATGATTCTTTCTCACAGTCTAAAAATAAACTGTCCATGTCAGGTTATTCAGTAGAAAAATCAGAGAATATTCTCATATTTTACCTGATTTCCTCTATTTCCTTTTTCTCCAGATGACCCTGGAACTCCATAACTACCCTAGAAAAAGAAGAATAAATATACAAAGAATCTTTCTTCTATTAGTCACACCAAAAATTTTTTTCATGTAGTTTCACATTTTAGCCAAGAGCAGAAACTTTCTTTGCCACTTTATTTCTAACAATGTGACAAACTAGATGCCCTGAAAAACCATCCTGCTAAAAATTAATTTAAAATTCCAGATAAATTATAATATATTTTTATACACATTAATGAACTGAAAAAGAAAAGGAGAAATCTTTATGGTTCCGAATAAAGAGGAAGCAGAAACCAAGAGAGGTAATAGCGCTTGGCTGTCCGGAGAGCTTCTTGTAATCACTGCATGTGTGTGTGTGTGTGTCTGTGTGGTATTAAAAACCTCAAGCTGACAATTTATTTTAAAGTAGTCCCAGGAGATAGTGCCACTAGAAACATGGCAGAAGCAAATAACCTCAACCCAGGACTTAAGGACTTTTCATAGGTAAAGCTCCATCAAAAATGAGTTTAAATCAAAAGTCACAACACACATGAAGGAGATACCATGAAAGAGAAGACAGTATAAAGAAAAGACAACAAAAGCAGACCCACAACGACTTCAAAGATGGGAATTATCACACAGTGAATGTAAAATGAATATATTTAATTTGTTTAAATAAGTAAAATAGAATGAGTACAATAAAACGCAACTATGAAAAGAGATCAAGTAGATTTGAAAAAGAATCAAATAGAACTCCTTGAAGTGAAAAATATAACAATTGAAATCAGAAATTCAACTGGCAGATTAAATAGCATACTAAATACAAGTGAAGTGAGAATTAGTGAGCTAGAAACTGAAGAAATTATACAGAATCCAGCACAGAATGACAAAAAAAAAAAGAAAAGAAAATATGAAAGAAAGGTTAAGAGACAGTGGGGATAAAAGGAGAAGTTTTCACATTGTATTTCCATAAAGAGTTAATAGAGAAAATAGGAAAGATACAAATTTCAAAATGATAATTTTCTAAGGATTTTCCAAACTTTATAGAAGACATAAATACTCATATTCAAAAGCATAACAAGTCCCAAGCAGAATAAATAAAAAGAAATCCACACTTGAATACATCAAATTGAAACTGCCAAAAACTAAAAACAAATAAAAATTTTTAAAGGAGTTTGATATATATTTTTTAAAGATTGTTTACAAAAGAACAACTATTTTTACAGGTAACTTCTTAACAGCAATAATGAAAGGTAGAAAACAATAGAGCCCATAAGACTATGAAATTACATTTTCAAAGTGCTAAGAGAAAATAACTGTCAACACAGAATTGTTCACCCAATGAACTATCCTTCAAGAAAAAAGGTAAAATAAAGAGATTTTCAGAGGAAAAAATGAGAGTTTACAATGAACTAACTTTCATTAAAGAAAATTCTAAATGTTGCGCCCTAGGGGAAAGAAACATGATATTCTCATGTTCTTTTGAATACATCAGTGGCTTCAAGAAGGTGTCCATGATACTAGTAAACATGAGGGTAAAGTTAGATAAGCATTGACTATATAAAACAATAATAATATTAAATAACAATTTCTAATTGGTAGAATTTAACCAAAAAAGATGAAAATAAAATACTAAACAATAATACGTCATATGGAAGGGATTGGTTAAAGTTTCTAGGGTCCTTGTATTTTAGGGATAAGGACAAATACATAGATTAACTTTAAATATTGTTGAGTATGCATGTTAAAATGTCTAGCTACTCATGAAAAGCTATACTTTCTAAAAATGCCATATTAGTAGAGAAGAAAAGATGAAATGAGAAACTTCTGTACCTGTTCTCCATCCAAGCCATCCACACCTTCCTCACCAGGGTTGCCCTGTGAAACAAAGGAAGATCAGAATGTTAAAGACAAGAGAAATAGTATATATGGATATTTCTTTGATGTTAATTTTCTTAATAACTTTTTCAGTTGATACAGAATCTAGACTTTCTGAAACAACATGTATATACCGTACTCAATTATCAAAAAGTAATAATTATTTTCTTATTGAAATAGTTGTTAGAGTTATACACTGTTTTTCCTGACAGCTTCAGGTGCTAAAAAAAAAAAATTTTTTTTTAAAGATTTTTTTTTAAATCCTCCAATTTTGAATGGATAAAAAAGACTTCCTTTAAACTTTTGCAGTAGAAACAAGTAACTCTTTCACAAGACTGAATGAAACATTTTCCACTGGTTCTTACATGGTCCTTTTGTCACTGACTTTCTTTAAGATGGCAAATATGCCTGGATTAATCTATATAATGGAAACTTGGGAGATCACAGAATAGAGATAATTTAAATGAGTGTGTTTGCATGCGTGTGCATTTTGGGAGGCATAAAAAAAGAAAAACTGAGGCTTAGTGATAAGAGTAAAAATGGGCAGTGGCACAATGATATCTCATCAAACATTCCATCACTTTCAAATTATGGGCTCTTCATTTTGCCAACTATATCAAAACGACAGGTAATATATTCATTATAAAGCATCTTTTGAAGAGAAATACAGTTTTGCAAGCAAAGTAAGATGTATTTCACATGTGTGAAATAGTTGATTTACTCCTACTGTCCACTGAAGAAAATCAGGTTTTGGGCATTTTTTTTTATTATTTTATTTCAGCTCTTCATGGGGGCACAAAAGCTCAGGTTATATACGTTGTCCGTGTCCCGCCCATCCCCCTGAGTCAGAGCCTCAAGCGTGTCCATTCTCCAGGCAGTGTGCCTGGCACTCACCAGCACTTTTTTAAACCAAAGTACAGCTAAGTTAGTACATGAAAATAAGTATACCAAACTTTTGCACTAGAATTACAGGATACATTTGCCTTAGGACACAAGAGGCAAATTGGTGGTACCAAAAGACATGAGAAAGGAAGCTCTTGAAAGCCCTTGTCTGTCTTGTTCATCATTTTGTGACCACTCCCTAGGATAATGTGGGGAACAGAGTGGGTATGTAATAAATATTTTTGAGTGAATGAATGAGCAAATGGATACTTTGGTTCTAAATCTGGATGTAAAGTCATTCCCTTATTATGCCAACTCCTTTCCTTCCAATCCTGTCCTATCACCCCTTTCCCATTTGACACCCACCTTGACCAGACCCCCCCACCACACCTTGGGTTCAGGACCAACTCTTCTAGACCATCTTGTGATGAATACTGTGGCTCCATTTTTATAGAGTCAGCAAGTCTTGAAAATAATAATATATATCACCACCTTAAACCTAAAATACATGTCTTACAAATATTCATTCATTAGCATAGCAGTTTGGCTATTAATATCATCTGACATTCCCTTGTCTAAAAGTTTTAAGCCTTGCCTCACTCAGGCACAGGAAAAGCAATCAAACTCAGTATTGTGTTTCCCAGAGAAACTGCTATCCAATTTAACTAAAGGAGATTACCTACCTTCTCTCCTGAAAATCCTCTTGCTCCCTAAAGTTAGAAAGAAATAAAAAGAATTAAGTTTGAATGAGATTTTTATGCCCGTGTTTCATTTAGGAAACCATATGTTCTCTGGTTTGAATAACTACTAGATCAAAAGGAAGATGCCTTCATTAGTAAATGCAACAGGCATCACAGCACTCTGATTACCACCACCCTTCTTCGCCTGGGACCTGGAGAAAATTGCACCTTGCAACTCCTCACACAGCAGGGATGAAAGGGAGCAACAGTGACCTGCCACTTATTATCAAATTAATCATATTTTTCAAACAAAGTTGAGACTACACTGGTTAGCAAGCATGAGAGGGCTTCCAGAACAACCGAACAAATTAATAGAAAGAGTAACTTGTTAGGATAAACAGAACATGGTCATTGTGGTTAGGAAAACTCTCTTTAGGACTCCTTGATTATAGAAATTTTTTTCTGGCCTTATTAAAGGAGATTCTCCAATCCTGGATGGTTAAGGGACATTTAATGCAACCTCTCAAAAAGGGTGCCCCACATATATCCTTTCAGCCTTTAAAATTGCAGTGTTCTCAAGTCTCCTTCCAACTGCCAGCACCTGTGACTCTTTTCCTACAGGTTTTCCTAAGACCAAGGCCTGCTCTACCCACATGCAGGACAAGCCAAAAGGGCTAGGAAATGAATGCCACCTGGCAGCAGCCCTCGGCTAATGCCTGCTAGGATTTGGGGTATGAACGATGCAGCTCCCTCACCCCTTGACTGGAACAACACTGAGACGCATGTTTGACCCTGGCTGCCAGAGCTCCTCAATAAGGTTAAGCTCCGCCTACCCACAGTGGTGATCTGATTGGTAATGCTCCCTTTTCCGGCCTCCTTCTCTCCTTATCTCACTTTCTTACTCCCCTCCCATTGTTTACTGGTACCACCTCCCAGTAAACTACTTGCAGTTGATATCTTTTCTTGGGCTTTTCTTCTGGGAAGCAAAAGAAAAGACCTGCAGTCTGAGGAGGAGCTAAGACCCCACAGCTATGTTGAAGAGCTGAGATTTTCCTCAAACTCAAGGAATAAAACCAAGGAAGGGAAAGAACCCACAGCTCAAGGCCACACTCACCGGAGGTCCCCTCATACCCGGGCATCCTTCCTCACCTCGGAGTCCAGGAAGACCCTGAGGGCCTCTTTCTCCCTGTGGAATAAGAGGACACATGAAGACAGTCAAGCCACTGTCTATCACCACCCAGCCAACTCACACCAGCAGTAATGACCATCAAAATGACTCAAATATGACAGTCCTTGCAGTTGATTTTACAACCTCGAAGACCTGAGCACCTGCAAGGCATTCAGATCATTAGTCTATCATCATATTGATGACCCCAAATCACACAAACCCCAACTATCTCTATTTTTGATCAATTCAGTTAAGCCACATGGGCAAAACTTCAGAATTCAAATAAAACAGAAGATATGTCTGAACACTTCCTTCAGATCGATAAAATTGGATGGCAGTTTCCTTGTGGTCCCACAAAGAATAAACCATTATTGAACTCTTTCTCTTCTAGGTGAAATCCTACCCATTCCTAAAGTATATAGATCATTTGTCACCTCCTCTCCTGAGAAGCTTTTTCTGTTGTCCCCGCCCAATTGCCTCTTCAGTTTCCTTGTAGTGTTTTAGGAATACAACTTAGCATACATCATAATGAAATTTCTTTTATATGTTAGAATCTCCTGCTATATTGTGAGCTTCATAGAGACAAGGACAACATCTCATTTATCTCTGCGTTTCTAGCCCCAAACACAGCGTCTGACATACAATAGACACCAGGACATACAAATCCATTCAGGATTTGAATAATGACTCACTGAATTATATTAATGATATAACCTTTTCGTCTCAGTGTTAGATAAGGAAGGGAATAGTAGATACCATGCCTTTTGCCAAATTGATCACATATGAATTAGAAAATACTGCACATTGCATGAGCTTTCATCAAAAGTGAGTCTACATTTGTAACATTTAACTTTGACTTAATGAGGTTGGATAACTACATAAGCTACTCAGAACAGTAAAAAGGCACATGATAAAGTGAGAAGCACTTTGGATCTAGAATGCAAGGGCCTGGATTTGAGTTCTAGTTCTGCTTCCAGCTTGTTTTGTGAGCTTGGACAAGTATGTGATGCTGTGAATCACAATTTCCAACCTTTGTAAATGTGGATCTAGATGATACTGATGCTAACCAACTTGTAGGACTGCTATATTGAACACATGAAATGCTATATGGAAATATCACAAATCACATGGATTGAACAAATGAGGTGTTTTATACTTAACAGATAGCAAGAGATTATGAGAAAAGGACAGGTTCTGGCATCAGACAGACAGGTTTGGACACATTTCCAACACTCTCTATGTGACCTTAGCAAGTCACTTTCTCTGTCTGAGTTTCTACTTCCACTTCTGTAAAATGAAAGTATTAACATGTAAGATTGTGGTGAATATCAAATGTGGTAACATATGCAAAATGCCTAACACAGGGCTTGACACACTGTAGCAGCTAAATAAATATCTGTTTTCTCCCCTTCTTCCTAGTCTATCTGCATTTTTAGCTTCAATGTGTGGTGTTTAAGCTTCATCTGGTAAATGTAATCCTAACATATCTATTATACTATATTGCACTGTACGGTGTTATCAATCCTGAATAATTGGTTGTTGACTTTATTAGAAAATAGTTGATATACATAAAACAAATGTCCCTGACAAAGCAGCAACACCAAGGAAATATTCTGAAAGTTTTGTTTTTAATGAAAAAATTAAAAATAAGCCCACTCTTAGCATGGCTATTATTTTAAAAAAATAAACAGAAAATAACAAGTGTTGGCAAGGATGTGGAGAAACTGGAACCCTTGTGTGCTGTTTTTAGGAATGTAAAATGGTGCAGCCATGCAGCCACTGTGGAAAACAGTATGGCAGCTCCTCAGAAAATTAAAAATACAATTACTGTATCATACAGGAATTCTACTTCTGGATATACACCCAAAAGAATTGAAAGCAAGGTTTTGAAGAGATATTTGTACACCCACGTTCATAGCAATGTTATTCACAACAGCAAAAAGGTAGCAGCAACACATGTGTCCATCAACTGACAGATGGGTAAACAAAATGTGGCATGTACATACAATTGAATATTATTCTGCCTTAAAAATGAAGAAAATTCTGATACATGCTACAACATAGATGAGCCTTGAGGACATTATGCTAAGCAAATCAGTCACAAAAATACAAATACTGTATGATTCCATTTACATGAGGTACCTGGAGTAGTCAAATTCATAGAGACAGAAAATAGAATGGTGGTTGCCAGAGGCTGGAAGGAGAGGGAGTTAGTGCTTAATGCATGCAGAGTTTCACTTTTGCAAAATGAAAAGATTTCTGGAGGTGGATGGTGGTGATGGTTGCACAACAATGTGCATGTACTTGATTCCACTAAACTGTACATTTGAAAATGGTTAAGATGGTAAATTTTATGTTATATGTATTTTACCACAATTAAAAAGAACACTGTGAAGAAAATGAAATAAACTCACTCTTGTGACTTCTATTCCCAGTTTCTAAAAGTTTCAGTTGCTGTACATAAAATATTAAGTATGTTTTCCCAAAATTAATCCTCAGAAAAAAAGAGTAGTCTTAAATTTGAGACCTCACAAGATCTACAGTTTCTCCTATTTCAGAGTACTCGCTCCTTTACTTTACTTTGAACAGTATCGTACTTACACACAATCAGTATTGATCTGAAATATTTGTAGGATGCTATGGAGATCACCTATCAGATCAGTTAGGTAAAGAAATTTAACAGATTTATTTAATATATTTGATGGTGAGACCTCACAATTACAAATTTTTAATGCCATGCAAAGAAGACTTCTTAAAGTCATTTTTTTATTTTTTATTTTTTTATTTTTTTCAGACAGAGCCTCACTCTGTCGCCCAGGGTAGAGTGCCCTGGCGTCAGCCTATCTCACAGCAACCTCAAACTCCTGGGCTCAAGCAATCCTCCTGCCTCAGCCTCCCGAGTAGCTGAGACTACAGGCGCATGCCATGAAGCCTGGCTAATTTTTTTCTATTTTTAGTAGAGACGGGGGTCTCGCTCTTGCTCAGACTGGTCTTGAACTCCTGAGCTCAAGCAATCGTCCCGCCTCAGCCTCTCAAAGTGCTAGGATTACAGGCGTGAGCCACCACGCCCAGCCTAAAGTCATTTTTTATAAGCAATAAAAGTTATGATTACATTGTGGAGACCATAAAAATTTTCTTGCAAGAAAAGTGAGGCAATGGGTTTTCGGAGCTTCAAATAAAATTTGCAGTGACAGGCTTCATAAACAGACTTAAAATTGGTTTATCTTGGCCGGGTGCAGTGGCTCAAGCCTGTAATCCTAGCACTCTGGGAGGCCAAGGCGGGTGGATCGCTCGAGGTCATTAGTTCGAGACCAGCCTGAGCAAGAGCGAGATCCCTGTCTCTACTAAAAATAGAAAGAAATTATCTGGCCAACTAAAAATATATGTAGAAAAAATTAGCTGGGCATGGTGGCGCATGCCTGTAGTCCCAGCTACTTGGGAGGCTGAGGCAGGAGGATTGCTTGAGCCCAGGAGCTTGAGGTTGCTGTGAACTAGGCTGATGCCAGGGTACTCACTCTAGCCCAGGCAACAAAGCGAGACTCTGTCTCAAAAAAAAAGAACAAAAAGAAAGAAACTACATGGTAAGAATTGTTAATAAAGTGATTTGATAAAATATGAGAGAGAAAGAAAAAGCAGTATTTCTAATTTAATATATAATTATCCTTAATAAAAGATTTTAAAATGCTGATGTGTAGCTAAATAAATTAAATATTATAAGTAAAATATGTCCATTTTATCTACACTCCCAAAAGCTTAAATATTCTAATTTGGTAAAAATGTTTTTTAGGATGTTCTCATGAGTAAATGGGAATTATCTTATATAGGAACACATATGTTAAATTGTTTGGAGAACAAAATTTAGGCTTGTTGTGTTTCTCATTCAACTATTAAGCTGTATCATGCTTAAAAACTGCCCTTTCATTTATTCACAGTTGTTGCTTAAAGCTATAAATAATAGCCATGACTTAATGGAAGGAATAACACCACCAAAAGCTTTTCACCTGCTTGGCTGGTTCAAATTATTTTATGAGACATGGGAATAATAATAATGTCTTATGCATATATATTATAAAATGCTGAAACATACAAAATATTTAGCCCTGTGTCTGGCATATATAAAGCTCTCAACAAATATTAGATGTTTTTGTTACTACTGAAGTTAAGTAAATATTTTTTATGACCTTAGATAATCTGACCGGGATCCATAACTAAGGCTTTGATGTGTAACCAATGCATAAGTTATTCCTTAAACCACCCACTTATAATAGATAAATTTTTAAAATGTATAGAATTCTTGGCTCTGTCAGGTTGTATTTTCCAAAGCTGGACCACAAGATTTCCCATTCCACATGTTCTGGACCTTGCCCCGCCTTTATCCAGAGGAGGAGTCTAATTTCCCTCCTCTTGAATTTGGTCTGGACGTAGTGACTGGCTTGTAATCAACAGGGTGAGATGGCCATGCTACTGCAGACATCTGAGGCTCGGCCAGAAGACTTGCAGCTTAGAGTCCTGGAGCGCTCCCTGTGGGACAGACCTCCCATGGAGAGCTCGCTCTCAAGGCCAGCTCTGTCTGTCCTTGCATCATCCCAGCCCAGGCACGAGATGTGTGAGAGAAGTGGCCATCTCAGCAGTGCAAAAGGATTAGAGCCCCAGACCATCTGGTCAACCCAGCTGAGACCCCCCCAGACATGGAGGAAAGAGTTGGTTCCTCTTTTGGTTTCCCCACCCACAGAGTCTGTGAACATAATAAAATGATTATTTTAAACTACTAAGTTGTGGGGGATTTGGGGGAAGTAACAGTTATTTATAGATAACTGGAACAATGAGTTAGTTATTTGTCCTTTTATGTTTTCAACTTGAACCTACAAATTTATAGGCCCCATTCTGAAACTGTCCCATCTGCGCAGAGATGTCCCTGCTGTTGAGCAGACCAATCTGACCTGCTTTTCAGGGAAATGGCATTAAAAGCCATTCAGAGGACAACACATTGTGAGTCACCTCCTCTTGTGAGAAATGCATTAAAAAGAAACTGAGACCTACTAGAGCAGCTCCGTCAAATACAGTGGCCACTAGCCACAGTGGCTATGAGCACTTGAAAAGCGTCTGGTCCAAACTGAGTGTAAAATAACATTTAGAAGACAGTGTATTTTTTAAAAGTAAGGTGTCTCACTAATTTTTATATTAATTGCAAATGAAATGATGATATTGTAGATATATTCAGTTAAATAAAACATATAAAAATTAACTTTTCACCTGTTTCTTTTTACTTTCTTTAAGGTAGCTACTATAAAATTTAAAATTATAAATGTCAACTGCATTATATTTCTAGCCATGTACTAGGGAGTCTTTATAAAATAGCTTGGTTTTATGAAGGTAGGACAGTAGAGAAGAGGGAAAAAACCATCCTTCACCCAAGACAGACAAAGTTTTGCTCATCCTGTTTGTCTGAAATTGGAGTCAATCATCCTAATGGGTTGGATGAGTCTGAAGTCATTCCCCTAACTTTGGCTGGGTTCTTTGAACAATAGGCCAAGCAGAAAAAATAAAATAGCACTTGAAGGACATTTAAAAACATCATAAAAACGGGAGGGAATATTTTCATTATTTCTAAACAAAATAGCAAAAATCCATCATTCATGTTCCTGAATGTATTTCTAATACCTAAGGCTATGGTTACTGAAGAAAAATAAGTAGAAAAGTTGAGCAATTCTCCTGTAAACATAATTGAAGAAATGAGTTGGCTTACATGGATCTCAACAACTGCATTTTTCCCTAATTTCTGCTTATTTTCCAAGTTCAGACAGCGTAAATGTTCAGAATAATAGAACCATGTGCCACTGTAAGTGGATCAATGAGAACATAGACACCAGGGGTTTGGAAAGTGTGGTCAAAGGGCCCTTCATGTCCCCAAGACCTTCTCAGAAGGGCCATGTAATTAGAATTATATTCCCAATTACACTAAAATGTTATTTTCCTTTTTTACTCATTCTCTCCCAAGCGTGTGGTAGAGTTTTTAAGAGGCCACATGGCAAGTGACATCACAACAGACTGACTACAGAGGCAGATATGCCGATCCAGCTGTTTTCTAATAAACTAAATAGGTAAAACAATACCATTTTTCTCACTAATATTTTTTGTTTTGGAAAATATAGTTATTTTTTTACAAAGGAATATGTCATGTATGTTAACTATAGTGGGTTTTTTAAATTTTGAAATAAGATAATAAATAAATAATTTTTAACTTCTCAGTTTTCATTTCTAACATGGTAAATACCAATAGGTAGAAACCACATAAACAAAAGCTCTTTGAGGCCCTCAATAATCATGAAGAGGGTAAAAGTTGAGGGGTGGGGAAAATGGAGAGATGTTGTTCTGGGGTTCTAATGTACAGCCTGGTGACTGTAGTTAATAATACTGTGTTATACAGTTAAAATTTGATAAGAGAGTAGATCTTAAATGTTCTCACCACAAAAAAAAAAAATGGTAACTGTGTGAAGTGATGGGCGTGTCAACTGACTTGCTTGTAGTATCATTTCACATATATCAACTCATCACATTGTATACCTTAAATTATACAATTTAATCTGCCATTTATACCTCAATAAATCTTGGGGGGAAGATTGTAAAGGTATTTAAGGTATTCTGAGGCCAAAAAGTTTGAGAACCAGTGGTATATACGTAAATCAGGCCGGGCGCGGTGGCTCACGCCTGTAATCCTAGCTCTGGGAGGCCGAGGCGGGTGGATCGCTCGAGGTCAGGAGTTCGAGACCAGCCTGAGCAAGAGTGAGACCCCGTCTCTACCAAAAATAGAAAGAAATTATCTGGCCAACTAAAAATATATATACAAAAAAAAAATTAGCCGGGCATGGTGGCTCATGCCTGTAGTCCCAGCTACTCGGGAGGCTGAGGCAGTAGGATCGCTTAAGCCCAGGAGTCTGAGGTTGCTGTGAGCTAGGCTGATGCCACGGCACTCACTCTAGCCGGGGCAACAAAGTGAGACTCTGTCTCAAAAAAAAAAAAAAAAAAAAAAAGTTGCTTCAGTAAGACGTTCGGGAGGGATTGTAGTTTGATGCTCAAAGGTTGCTTATATGCAAACCCTCTGCCAAATTCTAGCTCCTGGAGCTCTTCTAACTTATGCACACCTTCCAGGCCAATTATTAGAAGTCCAGACAATCCTTCAAAATTTCAACAGGTGGGAGATTTACTTGCATGTATTTTGAATGGTCTATCTTTGTCTCAGTCCTAGATATTCACCCATCATGCCATCATCCCATATCCTTCAGTTGTCTCAGACTGAATTTTTGTTAAAATCAAAACTAGTCCATGGCATGCCTTCTTGAAGAATTAGTCTGATATCTTCCAATCCCACCAACTGAAAGTTAATCAATTAAGTGGAATTTCAAAGGACTATCATAGCTCTCTTAATAACCTCCATTTTGTCATTTCGCAGATGGTTTTCAACCCTTATTGTATTAAGTTACATCCTTCTAAATCTATCCCTGAAGTCAACTTGTGGTTTACTCTTAGAAATTGTGGCGGTCATTGTGGCTGCTCACAAATATTCTGGCTCCTCTCCTTAAGGTCACATGATAGGGTTGCACATCTTTGGGAAAGTTATAAACTCTCATTAAGCCTCAATTCCTTACCTGCTAAATATTATCTATCTTATGAAAGTTAAAAGTGGCCATATGGCTCACTTTGGACAATGAAATGTGAGCAGAAGTGGCATGTGTCACTCCCTGGGAGAAATTGTAAAAGTAATGCACAGTTTGCTTTATTTCCTTTCTCCCATCGCAGCAATTACAAAAGCACCTGTCTGGATAGACCCTCCTTCAGACTGGGTCCTTGAGTGATGAGCAGGAGGCATGAGATGAATACATTCTTACTACTTTAAGTTCCTGAGATTTGAAGGTTGTTATTGCTGTGTAAACTAGACTACCCTTCCAATGCAGGCATTAAGAGATCCTCTGGATTTGTCCACAAATCAGAGAACAAACGAATGAGGATACTTTGGAAATTCATATAGAAATCACCATGTTTGTTAAATTTCAGAGCAAATATTATTGTTAATGATTTGAACAGTAAATTCATAGAATAGACATGGAAATCAACTTTTTGCTTTTGGAAACAAACTGCCTGACAATGTGGTTAAAAGTTGTATACACATACTTTTTCCTTAGAGACAGGGGTCTCACTCTGTCACCCAGGCTGGAGTGCGATGGCATGATCATAGCTCACTACAACCTCAAACTCCTGAGTTCAAGCAGTCCTCCTGCCTCAGCCTCTCAAGTAGCTGGGACTACAGGTGCACACCACCACACTCACTAAATTTTTTACATTTTTTGTAGAGACAGGGTATCACTATGTTACCCACACTGGTCTTGAACTCCTGGCCTGAAGTGACCCTTCCACCTCGGCCTCCCAAAGTGCTGAGATTACAGGCCTGAGCCACCACACCCAGCCTCATATTCTTAATTATTCCTTAAAACTAAATTCTTAGAAAAGGAATTGCCAATCTGGCACATAGGAAAAGTTTACAGTCTCTTGTCACATATTCCCAATCCCTTTCAGAAGAGTTGCAACAATGTAAGCTTCCAGTGGCTATCTATGCAGCAAATTAAGTTGGGAGCAAGTTGTCATAAAAAATACTCCAGCACATCATTAACCAATGGAAAATATCATTCCTCACAGAATATGGTGAATATACTCTACTGAGAAAGGAGAAAGGTAAAAGGAGCTTGAAGAAGTCAAGTTGCTGGTTGTTCATTTTGAGATTTCTTTAGAAATTTCTTTATGCCACAAATGGCATAAAATGGGAATGGTGAAAGCCACTGTGTACAGCTGAAAAAGTCGTCCTACACAAGGACACCCACCCAGCTGAGAGAGCTAATGCATGCCCAAACCCAGCCAGCACACCCCACCACCCAGGAGCCCAGGCACAGCCTCGCATCCACCCAGCATATTGGGTGTCTTTTTCCCATTTCACAGAGATGCCATACACACTAGCAGAGGAGTCCTTGGAGATAGAGAAGGAGGAAGAATTAGAGAGCAAATATGGGGGAACTGCAGTGCAAAGAGCAAAGTCCAGATTTAGGCTGACTCTAGAGTTCAAGAATAAAACAACATATGGACCCCTGGTCGGCCTAAAAGAGCAGACAGCCCCTACTCATCATTGAAGTAGGAGGACCACCTTCAATCTCCCTCAAAAGCCAGTCATGTCTCAGAAGACTCTTGGTCAGTGTCGGGGACGTTGAGGGTGGGAGATTCTCACCCTCAAACAATCCACTGGCTCATACAAAGAGGGAGGCTGGGCATCAGCCTCATGAGCACGGAGCTCCACCCATGCGCGAGCACACAGGAGGCTCCACCGGCCCGGTGCCACCCGGAGAGTGTCTCAGAAGGAGGAGCGAGGCCCACTCGCAGCACCTCCATGCACTTACCGTCCTTGCGCAGAAGCTCCGACGTTTCCTTCAGTTTCTCTAAATCATCATCCAGCCCATCTGTAAACACTAAAATGACCTGTCGTGTATGAGAGATGGAGGTGGGGGAACCAGAGAGGGAGGAAGGGAAGGAGGAGAGGGGGGGAGGGGGGAGGGGAGAGGTAATGGAGAAAGTGGATGCTATAAATTATAGGTGTCTTAAAAGTACAAGAGTGACTTTTTCTGGTTGTGCTCAGCCTTTGATGCTGTGCCTTTTCACGCATTCATTTACCACACATTCATTTTTATTTCAACCTCCCCCTCCCCATGAACAAAAAAGAATTTTAACAAGCTTAACCTGTTTACTTAAAAATACCTTCAAACAATTCTTACACTATCCATCTTTATTAACACAAAAATACGAAAATGTTCTGTTACATGTTTGTAATCCATTTTCTACCATTAAAATGTGTTTCCTTTACTCTTAAAAATTTTTAATTTAAAACATGAGTGATATTCGTCAAAAATAAGTCCATTGGATGCCTAATTGAAGGAAAAACTAAATGTAGGTTATGAAGTTTGGGGACATCATTTCCTAATAAACACCAGATGGAATGTTCCCATCTCTGTGGACTTTTGTGGTTACGTAGTTCAGAGGCAGCAGGAAGGGAGAAAGAGGCTTGAGGGGTGGGCCGCACTAGAGCTCTCAGCTGTCACTAAAGACAGTTCAAGATGATGACTGGAAAAATAACAAGCCTACTTGAAATGGCAATGAGTGACCATAAAAAGCTAAGGAGTCTTAAAACACCTTTCAAGTTGTCTTTGGAATGAATTTATGCTATGGAAGAATTTGAATCACTAAACTGTGGGCAACTGGAGGGCAGGTACTTTATTCCTTTATCCCTACCAGCATTATGCAGCACAGCACCTCTAAGGCTTAAAAAATATTTATTGTTGAATGAAAACACATCTCTCACTGGTTCTTAGTGTATAAGAGTATGGTTTTCCTCTATGTGGGATCTCCAATGAAGAACAATTTAGTTGGCCTCCGTCACAAAAACCTTGCCCATCCTACCCTCCCTGATGGTTCCATAGTATGGGTTCTCAGCATTTATTACCTTCACTTTAGCAGAAGAGGAATGGAGAGCATTCTCTCCCAGGGACTTCAGAAAATTCACATTCATATAGCTATTCTTGGCCAGGAACTTCTGGATGAGCTCATCACTGTATTTCTCAAAGTCTGAGTCAAAGATAAGCTGGCCATTTGGGCCAGGAACCAAGTAGCGGAACCTCGGGTTGATCTGATCAGGAATGACACAACTGATGTTAGGAAGCAAGGCCAACTGTTCTATCACCCCTGGCAGTAACCTTTGAAGCTTCTGCTGAACTTGATTTGAAGGAGTTGAGATATCAAGTCCTATAAACAAATCTATGTTGCATCCTATGAAGGTGGAAAAGAAAAGAAAATTAGCCACTTCCAAATGCATAACTGAGCCCAGAAGATATTAGCCACGCCAGCCCTGAAATATGAACCTCAACCCCCAGACAACCCACAGAAGTATAAGGTAAATAATGGTATTTGTCTATGATTTGGGATTCTTTGTTACAGAGCAAAAGCTAACTGATACAATACGGAGTGTTTCATATCTCTATGCCTTGGCAGATCCTATTTCCTCTGCCTAAAGTGTCTTTTCTCATCCTCCCACTCCAATCTGGGTGACTCATACTTGTCCTTCCAGTAGTAGCTCAAATGCCCACCTCAACCCAACCCACCCCCTAAGCACTTTCTGGTTCTTGTCCTGACCTCCTCTGGTCAAGTTACTAAATGCCCCTATATGTCCACTGTTATTTATTCAGCCTTCTCCCCCACTAAACGGGGATTCCTTCACAGTAGGGACTATATCATCTAATTTTCCCATTGCCTAACACAGATGCTCATTAAATGTTTGACAAATGAATGAAGAAGGGAATATAAATGAGCCTTGAGTCTCTTTCAGCAATCCTGTAATGTTCCCTCCTCCCCTCAAAGTTTTCTTCCTCATTCACCACCCATGCATGTACCTTGTTTCAGGGGCACGAGAGCATGTTAGAAACAGTCAGGAGAAAATCACTCCCAATTTTCTATTTCTTCCGCCTGAAAAATGTTAAGCTTTCCTGGGAAGGCATTATCTCGAATTCGAAGGCCCATTAGTATTTCAGGCTATACCTACACACTCAACAAGTGTATAAGAAGACCATCCACAAAATTCCACTGAGGATGCAAATGTTGATGGTCAGAGACACACAGGAGTTAGAATTTGGTTCAATGAATTAAAATGTAACTTAATTATAAAAGAGCCACTATTATTAACTGTTCTGGACATCAAGCATGACTTAGGACTGTCTAAGGCAAGCCAAGACATGCAGACATTTTCTCCTTAGACCATCATATGTTGGAAATTTGGCTCAGAATCTGTATCTGTAACAGAAACTGTAAACTTATATCAGAATCTGTAAAAACAGAACAGCAGATCTGGGAAGACAATTGGGGGAAAAATAAATATGTAGAGGACCCTTCACCAGTGAAAAAGTTCATAGACAGTAGCTTAAAATTTCCCAAGGACCTGAGATACAGGGCCAAGCCATGATATTTCAATCCCCTAAATATTATACTCCTTGCTACCTGGTAAGGTATATTTCCGGAATTACCAAGACAGAAAATGACTTCCTTTCCTTCTTTCACATAAAATAGCATGGGTTTTTTGTTTGTTTGTTTGTTTTTTTAAATCTATAATTCAAATTCATGACAATGAGCTTTCACAAATGTAAATCCCATTCCTATATTGGACCTAATTTCAGAAAAGAGGAATTTCCTCTTTGCAGTATAGTATATTATTCTAGCATTTCTAATTTACATTTTCCCAGGAACATTTCCAGCTGGCTTTAGTCTGTAATTGACAAATATAAGGAGTAAACTCTTTTCTTATTAATGGACAGGACTGAACTTTGCAGGTAATCTCTAAGGTCTTTGTCAGCTTTATGATTCTAGAATTCTATAATTAATTAGGTTCCAGCTATTATTAAATTGTCCAGCTAATTTAATCTAAAAAGTTAAAGACAAAGTGAAGATAAACATAAATCCTAACTTACTACATGGTGCAGAATGAACTGAAAAGAGAAGCCTGAATCCTATATCCCTTCTCCTCCCCAGGATAATGCCCACCTGCCTATAAAAAAAAAATAGGACTTTGATGCCTGAAGAACCTGAACTGCTTAATGTAGAACATCTCATAACACATGCCTATTTTAAAAATAATTGCACACATGCGTTCTTTTTAAATAGTTTCCAAATTAAGTTAGGCTACTGAAAAGTGGTTATATTCTTTACACAGTATAAGCAAAGATATTAATTTTATGTTCTAGAAAATTAGACTTTAAAGGTTTGACGGGGTGCAAGGATCTCATCCTAGTCCTCCAAAATTAAGCCTCAGCCTCCAAAATAAAACCTGGCCCATGCTGGGGCCCAGCTTCTCATAAGGAGGCTTCCTATGCATACATAATGCGTAGTGCTTGGACTTTTGACACCAAACTGCTGGGAAGTTCAAACCCTGCCTGTATTACTTTCCTTCTGTGATTCTTATCCTCTCTCTGCCTTGTTTTTTGTAATCTGGAAATTGGGTATCATAATAATGGCATCTGCTTCACATGGGGTTGATATGAATATAAGATGAATGTGTACCATCTAACACATTAGAATTAGTGCCACATACATAATGGAAAAACAAAGTAGGAGTCTTGAGTGGGCCCCACCTGGGGGCTTCCCTGCCTTTAGAGTTCCAGTTAGATGGAATAATGTGTGTCCTTCTTGCTCAAGTTGAGTTTTCTGTTACTTGTAGGCAAAAACATTCTAACTGATAAGAGGATTTTTTTAAGTACTGCTTGTTATCCCAGACTTGTGAGGAATCAAGTAAGATAAAGGGTAAGAAAGTGCTTTGTAAATGGCAAGCACCCATGTTCTGCCTCCGAGTAGAAGGTTGCAGGTTGCAGGACCTTGTCAGGAGGCACATAGTTAAGTAAGAGCAGAGAGGCACGTAACATTCCTTTACCTTCTTTTCAGCATAAAACTACAAAAAACTTCTAGATTCCATTTAATGTATATATATTTAGGGACATAATAACAAAATGATCTCCTGTATACACAGGCTCTCCCAAAGGAATTTTGAGCTTTATGGGTGCCATTACACAAGGGCTGTCCGGAAAGTATCCAACCGTTGTTAATGAAATGAGAACATTTTACATGACTAGATACTTTCTGGACAGTCCTTGTATATTCCTCAATATAATTCTATATTATACTGTATTATACAGTGTTGTACCATATTGTACCATTCTATGACATTCTATGCTATTCTGTACTATACCATACCCTACTACACTATATTACACTACACTATGCTTTATTATGCTTTACTACACTATATTATAATACACTCCTACTAAAGTGTGCTCTGAAGACCAGCAAAATCTATATCAGCTGAGAGCTTGTTAGAAATGCAGAACCCCACCCCTGATCTACTGAATCAGAATCTATATTTTAACAAGATTCCTAGATTATTCAAGCACATGTTTAAGTTTGAGAGGCCCTGTTATGTTCTACTGTGCTATACCAAAAGACAATATCGTACAGTATTTAGTACACAGGCTCTAACATCAGACAGCCTCAAGTTCAGATCTCAACTCCGCTATTAAGTTGGGCCAAAGAACACAATTTTGCTGTGCCTTGGTGCTGAGTCTAAGAATTATTAATTTATAGAAATGTCCCATATATTTTTAGAGACAGATACGATTTTAGAAGTCAAACAAGGCTTTGCCCTAAAAAAAAATGTAAACATGTTAGTTCACATATCAAAAGCTGCCTCGCCTCAAGAGGGCGTCTCAATGGTCAGTAACAGTTACATTCCAAGGCAACACTATAATCTGGGTTTATGGCTCTCACTTGTTTTAAAAGACAAAACAGTTCTTACCTAGAGCCATAGGTTGCCAGAGCTGATCAACAAAGACAGACCACTAGGGAGGGGAGCTGATCATGAAATATGCTGAGAGCTGATTAAACAGATATACTGCCCGAGCCGGGCCCAGATGAACTATACATTTAAAGTAAATAGTTTAAGAGATAGCTTATGCTTCTCTTCTAAAATCTCTGTTCTAATTCAAAATAACCAGAGCCACGATGTCTCTATTTTTACTAAAGTAATAGCCATATCATAAACCTAAAAGTTTACCCTAAAAAGATTTTATAACTCATTGTTTACTTAAGTAGAGTTTGTTAAATAATCTGTAGTAGCCCTTTAAAAGACTTTTAATCCTAAGCCAAACTATCTATCATTATATAAATCCCATTGCCCTTGGCAACCAAGAACCTGTGTCTGCCCTATAAATATCTGTATAAAACTTCACTTTTGGTTACATTTCCATGAAAAAAAATATAATCATCCAGACACTCTCCTTTGTCTATCTTCATAAATCTTTACTTTATAAACTATATCTTTAGCTCTACATACTATTTTTATTTCTATTTCCTACTATTTTTTCATCCTTTGTGACAATCCCTGCCTGAGAGACCCAAACTCTTGCAAAAAACATAACTCCCCACACCTTGGTTTCCTCATCTGTAAAATAGTATCTGTGTCATAGGGTTCTATGAAGATTGAATGTTTTACCATATGAAAGCCCTTGGAACACTTACCCCCTCCCCCTACACACACACAAAAGCACCATTTAAAGGTTAACAGCTGTGCTGTAGAATCTCACCCCAGTGGGCAGAAGGTGGAGTCTTCCACAAAGACATTCTTTGGGTCAATCACCCCCTGAAAGGCAAGTGTTGGGGAAAGAAGAGCAGAAAAGCGGGCCCAGACTGTCAGGAGGAAGAACTACTGTCTCTGGGCCTCGCTATTTCGTATAAAAACTTGGAGACAGAATGGGATTGAGGATGGCCTCACCCATACGGAAGCAGATTGGCAACAGAGTAGAGACCCCTGCACGAAGCCTCATAGAAAAGACAGTGTATTCTATCTCCTAAGTGAGACTGTCTAACTGATATTATTCCCTGCTTCTATTAATATTTCCTTTTTGACATGCCCAAACTTCAGTGAGTTGTGTTTACACATTCCAGTCTGGTTTTGTCTGTGCTACAAGGAATAAAGGGAGGAGTTGTAAGGACTTTACAGAGACAGAGTTCTAGAAGGTTCAGGCCTCCAGAAGCCAAAGTGGTGACAATCATGGAAAGATTAAAAGAATTCCCACAAGGTCGGGAGTTCAGGCCCTACAGGGTGATGTCCCCCCCTCCTCCTCGCCCAGCTGGAAGGATCAGAGTTTTATTGCATTAACAGAGCCAGTACAGTCCCTGACACCTACAATGGGCTTATGGACCAAGTAACAAATTCTCTGTCACTCACCTTCAGGATTGCAGGCCTTATAAAGAATGTCCTTCTCCAGGTTCTCCAGGGACTGAAAATTTTGTTTATGGTATACTTTGTCCCAGTCATTAGTGATCTCCCAAAGCTGAGATTTTTTGGCTTCTCCCACCCCAATGGCAAAAATAATTATGTTTCTGTCCCTGAGGGCTTTGGCTGGTATGGCTACATTATCCTGGGCAAGCCCATCGGTGATCACAATCAAATATTGATGAACACTGGGTCTCCCTCCTCTTTGACTGTCAAAAAAAGGCAGAGTGAAATTCAGGGCTTTCCCAGTGCGGGTGCCATCATTCAGCTGCTGAACCTTCGAGATGGCTCTGCAAATGTCCTTCCTTGAAGAGTACTGGTTGAGTCTGAATTCTTCCTGGGGGGCTGAGCTGAACTGCAAAAGGCCAATCCGAATTTTATCAGCACCAATATTAGATTGGTTCACCATTTTCTCCATGAATCCTTTCATGTTTTCAAATTCTTCTGGGGAGATGGATTCTGAACCATCTATCAAGAAGATAATGTCAGCTTCCTTACAGGCTGGGGGAAAAGGGAGCAGAACAGAACACTCATTAAGAGTCTGAAACCAATTAACTACAAGTCCCCAGGGACAGTCTGGGGTGGCATATACACAGCCCACTTTAAATATTTTAAAATGGAGTAGAAGAGGAATTCAGTGAAGCAAATAACAAATATTCTGCAACTCAGCACAGACCAGTCTCAAAATAAGACACAGCTGTATGATAAATATATAAAATTTGACCATCTTTGTTCGCTAGGTCATGGTCGCTTTGAACATGTCCAATACTCAGTTGCCAACCAGTGAATCCAGGCTTAAAGAATAAAGTTTATTCAAATAGCTTAGACATATATATTTGGGGGCAGGGGAAGGAGAGATTGAAGAAAAAAAATTCTTACTCTCTGAGCAGATCTGCTGTACTAATTCTTTTTGCGTATCCTTCAATAAATCAAACTCATGCACAAAAAAATACTTGTCTTTAGCTATTTCTTTAAGCTCCTTGGTGTTAGCATTTTTTATTCCAACAGCGTAAATGATGATTCCATTTCCCCTCAATTCTTCTGCAGCCTCAACCACAGAGTCCGAAGATTTACCATCAGTGATGACTATGAGGTATCGATTAACATTGATTCGGGCAGTGTCTGCAAAGACCTGAGTCATGTTTTTCAAGGCCTCCCCCGTTTTGGTGCCCCCTCCCCCCTGCCGGATGTCATCAATGGCTTCCTTCAGCTCTGCCACATTGGGGTACTGGCTGAGGATAAATTTACTTTTAATTTGATCTGAGTACTGAATGACTCCAAACTGTACTTTGTCAGGCCCGATCTGGAACATCTTTATCACCTCATTCATGAATATCTTCATTTCAAGAAAATCTTCTGGGTAGATACTGCCAGACCCATCAATAAGGAAGTAAATGTCTGCAACATGCACACAACCTAGACAAGAAGAAGCAGCAACAACCCATTAGAACAGAGTCTGAGATGGTGTATAGCCAAAGTTATTGATCCCAGCCTCCACCCATGTTTCCTCCCCCTTGTTATTCCTTTGAAAGCACCTGTGGTTCTGCCTAAGGGTACTCTTTGGCCAGGAGCATGATCAACCTGCACTCTGAGCAGACTAGAATGCCTGAGAGAGAGTTTGGAAGCAGCCACCAACCAATAACTGGCAGGGGTTGATAGAGAAATACCCCAGCTCCCTTGCACCTTGTGTAGGACAACTGTGAGGTGACTTCTACACAGTTTCCCAGAGGCCCCAGTGGCCTACAGCAATACCTGTAGGTTACCCCTCACCCTGTAGTAGCTGTCTTCCCTTCCCACTCTTGAATCGCCACTCCCCTACCAACATCCCCTGGGATCACCACCCAGATAAATCATGTGCATCTAAACCCTTGTCTCAGACTCTGTTTCTGATGAACTCACTTAAGACATGAAATAACTAGAACCTGACATTTTTCAAGTGGGAAGTTGAGAAGAAGCTAAAAGTAAAATCAGAGTATATTTGAAGCTATGAATTGTCTTGGCATCCATCGTTCCTACCTCCTATCCAAGTCATACTTTTTAAGTACATGGGCAAAAGAGGGTACTTTCTGAAATTTAATTTAACTAATTTGATTTAAATTAATTCAAAACGTTCTGTTTTAAATGAGTGTTACTTAAATGAATCACTTTGTATTAAGACCTAGACTCCAGAGGGCAAAGTGGCTCTGCAGTTAGATCCTGTCTCCACCACTCACTCACAGGCTTGGCCCCTTTCTGTCTCACTTTCCTAATCTTTCAAGCAAGGATCGTAACACCTCCTCAATAAAGCTTATCGTGAGGATTGAACAAGATCACGTAAACACAACAGAGCTGAGTATTAAAAATATAGGGTTAAGATTACCTGGTGCTTTATTTTTGTCATCTAGCAGATTCCTCAAAAGGAATGAAACATACTTTTCTCCTCACCCATTTCAAAAAGCAAAGCCCAGCCTTGTGTTATTAATCTCCAGATTCCCTTCACCCAGGAGAGAGCCTTTTCATTCCTGGCTGAAAGGCAAGTGGTCTGTGGTAGGAACTGAGCTCCCTTGCCCAGGCCCTCATTTGGGAGGACCTGGGTCCATGCAATATTTGGGGCATATTTACACCAAAAAAAAAAAAATTGTTCATCTGAATGAAATTCAGATTTAATTGGCTGTCCTATATTTCATCTTGGCAACCTTACCCTAGAGGGGCACGCACTGGAAAGGAGTGCAGCTTAGAGTGATCGAGAGAGAAGTGATCTACCCCTATGGTAAGTTTTTTTTGAATCCTGGAGAGTGGAGGGAAAATTATAAAACAAAGGGCATAAACTGAAACTTCTCTGGAAATTACCATCCACCAGTCACAGGTAGATAGCTGCCTGGGGCCAGAGAAAAGGACCACAGTGCCGGAAAGGCATCTCTGCAGCCAGCCCTACAGACCCCAAGAAGACCCCACTACAACCCAGAGCCTTTGCATTGTCCACAGGAGCCGGGGCCCGGAACATTGCCTGGCACTGTACATTCCTGCCAATCTTAGCAGATGGAGATATTGGGATGAGGAAAGAGAGAAAGAGAATATTTCTTCCAGCCTGGATGCTACTGAGCATCCACATCTATTTTACATAAAGTGCTTCACAGAGTGTCTGACACATATATCCAATAAATGGTAGATATTATGCTCATCCAGGACAGAATTCAGGTAAAATCATCACAGCTTCTATTTACCTCTAAGCTGCCCCTATCCCCTAGACTTTGGGCTAACTTTCCTGATTGCAGGTTTCTTCTTAGCTGCTGTGCAGTTTGAGAAAGAAATCACCTCTCAGCTCTTCATACTGTTTGTGAGTTAATTGGGCTCCTTTTCTCTCCCTCTCTGCAGAATATACTCAGGAGGTGTACAAGGAAATGAAATTTATATTTAATGATTTTGTTTCTCACTCCCAGAACAGAGAAAGGGACTAAAAATATGGGTTAAAGAGAAAGATGGGAATTTATTTAAATATTTCAAATTTCTAGACCTCAGAACAAGCAATCAACAAATTACAAGATTATTTAGTGTTTGTTTAAAAAAAAAAAAAGTTCCATGATTTTCCACTGAAGATATAATCACAGCCTTGAATTTTAAGTCAATTATGTATACTTCAACGATTCTAATTTAAATCTATGATACCAATTTGAATCTAAGAAATATTAGCATGGGTGCACAAAAATAAACAGACAAGTAGACAGACAAAAATTTTCATAATAGCCAGGAAGTGGCAAATCTGAGATTTAAAACTCTGGCACTTTTTACACCAAAGTGCATATACTTAACCACTATGTTTTTTCTCATTTTTTTTTAACTGCATGTACAGTAGGAACTCCTCTGCCCAGCCTCCACTTATGTGACTCACCAGAAAAATTGATGTTCTCTCTTCCCCCTATAAAACATGACTGACGCTCCCACAAAACATTGAGTGCCTGAAGTACTACTTCCCTCAGTGGAAGAATAAACTTACCAACTTGGGGAGGTTGGTTTGTCCACAGCCTGTTTATGGCAGTTTTGTTATCATAATTACACAATTCATCAAATCGTACAAATCAATAGGATGTGAATGTGAATAAAAGAGGTTTATTGCATCTATGAAAACCAGGTTAACTGCTTAGACTTAATAAAGGCAAGTTGTTAAAAAAAATTGCTGGTATATTAGATAACACTATAAAAGATTGCATTTTTGAGATCATAAAAATCAATAAAGATTTCTGTACTTGAATTGTTATCAAGAATGGCTAAGTTCTCTTCCCACTTTAAAGAAACTGAAACTAGAAATTATAGATAATATATTATTGAATGGTTTAGAAAGAAAATACACAGAAAAGCAATCAGCAGGGCTCACACTCAAAGAAGCCTTGGCTCTACACCAAAGATTGGCAAATTAATGTTCATTTATATGTATTGAGTTAAATTTTTAAAATTTCAACTACCTTTGTACCTTGTTAAAAGTGGTTTCCTGCTTTAAATGACTTAAGAGTTGATTAATCCACACTCAGGTTCCCCAGGGCTTCTACTGACAATGTACACATGTCTTCATCGGGCTGCTAGAAGGGATGAGGGGAAGACAGGAGGAGGTAGGGGTGTTCACTTTTCACTTCAGATGCTTTTGCATTGTTTATTATCAAGAAAAAAACGAAGATTTTTAAAAATTTTAGGTTTCTGTTTTTTAATGAATTGACTCCAAAAATCTTTTCTTTGTTGAGGGGTAGGAAAGACAGGTATAGGGAGCAAGTAAAGACTTTTTAATTTTTTTTTAAATAGATCAAATCTGGAAAAGGCCCTCCTACCTTCTTGTGGGGCAGAAGGAACAAAAGCTGTTTTGCCCACAGCCTCAGGGCAGAGCTGGTCTGTAAGCATGCTTCCCACTACGGAGAGTTGCAAAAAGGATTCCAGGGTGATGGCATGCTGCCCAGGAGGATACGACGCTATCTTCTCCAGGTCCTTACTGTCTGAGGCATGCTGGGTACCCACTGTGTAGATGGTGACCCCTGCCCTCCGAAAGCGAGAAGCAGGTCTGGACACGTCATCTTGGGAGAAGCCTTCTGTGATGACCACAGCTATCTGCTGTACACCGTGGCTGGACCGGCTGCCCTTCTCCTGAATGAAAACCTCCTCCCTTAGGAAATCTAAAGCAGCACCAGTCTTTGTACTTCCTCTTCTTCCCCGGTAGGTTAATTTGTTTAAATGTGCCAAGATGGTGGCTGGACTCTGAAATGTATCCAGTGAAAATTCAAGATGTGGTTCCTCGTTGTAAAAGACTAAGCCAATTCTCACAACATCAGGACGACTGCTTAGAGAGCTGACAGTGGTCTTTAGGAAATCGACAACTTGTGGAAAATTGGCTTGCCTAGCCCTGCTAAATTCCTCAATGAGGAACACTAAGTCAGCTGGGATAGCAGTTGGACATGCTGTAAACACACAAACAAAATCAAAAGGAAGAACTTTAGCATGGGAACAGGGTAAAAAGGCAACATTCATATATAAAAGGTGTATTTTAATATGTTTTATGTACTACCATAATATATTTATTGTTATAAATTATAATTATATATTATACTAACTTATATTTACACATTTAAGAATTTAGTAGAAGCCTTAATTTGACATTATGATCAAAGAACATCACAGGGTCCATACCTATTTCAAAATTTCTCACATGGAAGGGTATTTTTATCACTTGCAAAATATGTAAATATATGATTATCCACAACATAGTGCTTTAAGACCGCTTTTCACTTTATCTAAGTTCATTAGAAGCATCTGAGTCTGGACTAGTTTTTTCTTCATTTTCTAGTTTCAAGAGACCCTGAAAATAAATATACCCTTTTATAGACCTGAAACCTACTTGATTTAATACTTTTTCCTCTATCTTGGTAAAAGACGAAAATAACAAATTGTGGCTATTAATTTCTGCAACTTCCTCTGATAAATGTCATGTCATTTTAACAGAGGCAACATGAAATGTTGCAAGTTGGTATGAAAAATCCTGGTCCAAGGGTGGAGACAGAAGTGGGAAAGCGTAACATTTAGACAGCAAACGATGAGTGATTCAGCTTGGCTGGAGAATAGAATGTGTAAAAAGACTTAGCAGGAGGTAAGCCTCAGTGGTTCTTAGCCCACAGTGGTACCCATCTCCAGAGGACATTTTTGAAATATATGGAGGTGCTTTGGATTACCGCAATGATTCAGGGATGCTACTGGCCAAGTACCATGGATGTTAAACCACTGACACTGCCCAGGACAATCCTACACTATGAATTGCCCTACCCAAAATGCCAGTAGCACCTCTCTTGAGCGTCTTAAATGCCAACCTGAGGAAGGACTTTATTTAATCTCTGGGGAGAAGCTTGAGTACCCCTGCTCCTGGAAAAGGTATATAGTAGTTTAGATTATTGTTCAGAAATATTCTCCCCTTACCCCTCATTTCTGTAGGAAGAATGTACTTTTCTACTCTACTGATGTTGACATAGCCACATGTCTTGCTTTGGGTAGTGAAATGTTAGCAGATGATGCATCAGAGGTCTGAGAAGTGCTTATGCTATTGGGTTTCTCTCTTGTACCTTTGTAATTACCATGGGAAGAATATGCCCAGATTAGCCTGACGACCCCAGGAGGAAGATGAGAGATATGTGGAGCAGAGCCAAACCTACATCAACCAACCCCCAGCCAAATCCCAAATCTGTGAATAAAGCCAGCCAGGATCAACGGTCCTCCAAGTAGACCTGTGAGAATAAATGATTCATTTCAGCCACTGACTGTTCAGACAGTTTGTTATGCAGCATCATAGTGACCATAAGTAATTAATCACGGTATGTGGCTGAAGCATCCCATGCTTCCTCCTCTTCCCCACCCACTGGTGCCAGTGCCCCAGGACTGAGGAATCCAGAATGCCCCCTTCTCTGCCCTTTCCCCAGACTTTCCTCTTATGCTGAGATCTCCCAGTGGTCCACATTCCGTAGGACAAAGCCTTACCTTCTACAGTCTCCACAGCCTGAATCCTGAAGCCCAGATCTACAGTTCCTTGCATTACCATAGTCACATCCTGTGTTACCTGTCTGACTCTGTCTTCTCCCTGCATCTCGTATACAAGGTCTGGGGCCCCCATCCCTTCCAGTTCTGTCCTGTCAAAGTCCTGCACACCCACAGACATGACTTTCACGCCTTTCTTCCTCAATCTCTGTGCAGCATCCTGGACCTCATCCTCAGATTTGCCCGAGGTAATGACTACCACATACTGAGGAATGCCCTGGAGAAACCGGCTTCCTGCTTGCTCCTGGAAGAAGGTCGGATGAAGGTATCGCAGAGCTTTGCCTGTCCTTCTAGAGCCACCTCGAGGCACAAAGTGCTCATTTATGTGAGTGATCATCTCATGCTGGGTCTTGTAGGTATTGAGCAAAAACTCAGTGTGACCTTGATCACCATACTGAGCCAGCCCAATCTGGTACTTATCCTTGCCGACCTCCAGCATGCCAACCACTCTGGAGATGAAATTCCACATGGACTGGAAACTGGCCCGTGATGTGCCCTGCGAGGTGTCAGCAAGAAAGACCACATCTGCATAGGTCTTGGTGAATTCTGGAAATAAAGAGAGAAGGATGGGGCAGGAAAAGACACAGAGGGGAAAGTAAATCAAATCAAGCTCTCGTGAGAATTGGATATAAGAATGGTTCTGTGGGGGCAATATGAGAGGGGGAAGTACTGTGTTTATACTACCCTATACGTATTCTACCTTCCCCTCCTCTATGTGAGACTCCATCACAAGCTCCCTCTCTCTGTAGCCGGCTGCCCTGTTGTCTGTTTTATTAAACTAAAATACCTTTCAATTACTCTTCTTCAACCAATGGAGGAGACAAGGGAAGTTAACAATGACTGAGCAGTTACTTTGTGCTAGAGCTTTTTATACACTTTTCTCTGATTTAATCCTCCTTATCCATTCTACGAGACAAATGTTGTTATCTTCCTTGCACAGAGGAGAAAATTGAAGTGAGGAAGTGAAGCCACTTGTCTATGCTCACATAACTAGAAAGTGGCAAAGGCAAGATTATAAAACAGGGCTTCTGGCTTTCAAACCCCATGCCATTTCCTTTGAACAATGTGGTAAGATATTCTTTCCCTTCTTTTCTACCCATGAGAACCCCAACCAGCCTTAGTCCCCAGCTCAGATGTCCCTTCCTCCAGGAAGTCCCCCCGGGTTTTCCAGTGATGGTGGGCATCCCTTCTCCTGCCCTCCCACTACACCCAGTGTATTCTGGCTCACACTGTAGTGAAGTGGCATGGTTAGAATGCTGGGTTTTAACACAGCTTCTCACCTTTTATTTTACCCTCCACCGCGGAGCACAAAGTCTGAAGAATACTTCCCGAGAAATCCTGCAGGATGTTGAAGTTTTCAGTGTTAAAGAGAAACTGCTCAAATGGCTCACTGGCTACTTTTTGCAACTCCTGGACATCCTGGACGTTGACTCCTACCACATACACAACAACTCCATCTTCTTTCAGCTGATCAGCTGCTTCCTGGGCCTCATCATTTGACTCCCCATCTGTCACCAGGATAACTATCTGAGGAACTCTGTCCTTGGCCCTGCTGCCAGCTGCTTCAGTCAAATAGTTAGTCCTGATAAATTCCAGGGCGCTCCCCGTGTTCGTGCCTCCCGTGCGGTAGGGCAGATTCTGGATCTGCTCCAAGACCATGCTCTTCAGAGGGTATTGGTTCAGCTGAAAGACTGGGTAGATACTGTCACTGTACTGGGCAAGTCCCACTCGGACCTGGTCACTGCTGATGTCAAGCCCCAAGACAACGGAGTAAAGGAAGTTCTTAACCTTCTGAAAGTTCCGGGGTCCGATGCTGGTTGAGCTGTCCACTAGGAACACAATGTCCGCCAGGGCTGCTTCTCTGCAAGCTATAAGAGAGAGGGCAAAAGAGATGGGGGTCACTGGGTCTTCATTACTCAAAATGCTTAGAACCAGTGGAGCAGGTTTAAACTGCTTAGAACCAATGGAGAAAAGAAAGCAATGGCAGACAGCCTGTACTCAGTGGTCCTCAGACGCTACTCTCACCACAAATGACAGTGTGCTCAGAGAAGTGTCATCCCCCCATGCCTTTCCTTCCTTCCACTCCATTGTCTTCCAAGGCTTCAGACATGCTCTACTGTTACTTCCAACCTTGAAATCCACTTGGACAATCCCTTGAATTCTATTAAGAACAAAAACACTCTTGTAAATTTAGCAGCATGCTGAGAAAGGGGATGCCCTCTTCCCAGTCAGAATAAACCATCAGCCTCCTATCTTTTGACAAGGAAATCTAATCTCTAAGAGTATGCTGGCACCACAGGTCAGAAAGCTGGAGTATAGCCCATGTTCCTTGATTCATCTCACTGCAGCTCTGTCACTTAGTAGCCCTGTGACCTACTTATCACTCACCTCTTTGAGATTTAATTTTCTTCTCTGAAGCACTGAAATCTTTACACCAACTCTCATACAATCTACCATAGCAGAAAACATCAGTGCTCTGGCTGGGTCCTTTTGGATTTCTTTTTACCATTTCTGTGCACTGCTCTTTGGAAGACTTCCCTCTAGCTACTGGAGCTGCTTTGTTCACAATATGTGAAAGCCCAGATCCCTGCTTGACCCATATTTAGAGTGAAGACAACTCTGAGGCATAACACACACTCTTGAGTTCCCCTGCAGGATCAGAACTTTTGCCTGAGATCACGCCATTCCTTACTTTTCTCTACTCTGTCCTGTATAACGCACATCCTTACTGACTGCTGCCCTCCTACCCCCACTGGGAGCTCTTCCTTAGCAAATCATGTGTGTCCATATCTTTGTCTCAGGCCCTGCTTCTGGGGAGCACAACCTAACACACCTGCTCTACTGGAATTGGACTGCTTTAAAAGAGCTGGGATCAAGTTCCTAGCTCTGCCATCCACTTGTGTTAACTTTGGCCTCAGTTTTCTCATCTGAATAATGCAAATAATAATACCAATTACCCTGTGTATCTAACAAAGTTGAGATGATGGATCAGGTGAACAATGTAAACAAGTTTCTAAAACTATATGGCTCCACACCATGGTAGTTGTTATTACTACACATATAAAACCTCTTTGTAAACCTTGATGTGCTATACGAAAGTAAGGCATACAATACTTATTTGTCCAAACAAATGCAATGTTACCACCACACACCTGCTGCATCAATGGGTCAAAAGTTTTAGCACTTCCTCCAATTCACCTACCTTATGTATAAACACCAAAATAATGAGTTAATCACAAAGGCTCTATCCTCTTGTGAGTTTTGATGGAGCCCACAAACATTCTCTTTCTCTGCTCAAAGTTGTATGCTTTATTATGGAGTTTAGTGACTAACTTATAAAGAATTTTTACCAGTTTATGCCCTATCACCAATAGAAGCACAGAGTTGATGACAGATATATCATCATCACAGGTAATAACAGGTAATGCTATGAGCACCTCTGGCCAGCTAGGCACTGTACCAAGCACTTTACTTGCACAATTTTGTCCAATGCTTTCAACAACTGTGAGACAGGAATTGTTATCCTATGAAGAAAATTTAAATTCAGAGAGATAAAGTGACTTGCCTATGATGATATAGAAAGTGGAAAACTGGATTTGAACCCAGATCTTTATTTTCCCTAAATTTATCCCCTTAACCAGTACATTATACAGATATACTGGCAATAAAATAAGCAACCTTCCTGGGGGATCTACTGTCCGTTTCCTCTCTCTCCTGGCAATATGGTAAGTTAATCTAGGAACAATAATATCATTCTAGGAACAAATACATTTTCATTTAAAAAGGGACTTATACTATGTTAGTATATAGAACCAGCATAGGGCCCACAGGATTTACACAAACAGCTGATAAGTCTTTGTTCAGTGATTGGAGAGGAGCATAGAGTACAGACGCTTTAGTGAAAATTTAATTTTAAAGTAAACATGCACACGTGGATAATAAAAAGGACATTGGGAGGAATGAATAAGAGATAAAGCTTTGAGTTTCATGACTTCCAGATCAGAAATAAAAAGGGAAAATCCTTTGTACCTGGAGAGATGTGGTCAACAGATTGAGCTGCCTTTGCCAAAGTAGCACAGAGCTCACGCCGCAGCTTCCGGGCGAGACTGCCCAGCCCAGAGAAGTTGGGAATAAAGGAGGTGAAATTCTCCTGGGGACTACTGGCAATCTCCCTGAGCTGTGCCCAAACTGCATCTCTGATGCCAACGGCATAAAGCAGGACGCCTGCCCTCTTTAATGCCTCGGCAGGTCCACGGACATGGTCCTCAGCTGGGCCACTGCTGATCACCATGGCAACCTGAGGCACCCCTTGGCTTGCCCGGCTCCCTGCTGCTTCCTGGAAGTGGTGATCTAGAATGAACTGCAGGGCCAGGCCCATCTTCTTGCCCCCAGGCTTAAATTGCAGCTGCTGAATGTGTCTCAACACGTTGCCTTGGCGGTGGTAGGTGGAGAGCAGGAACTCCGAATGAGGCACGTCACTGTACTGGGCCAGACCCACACGGACGGTCTCTCTGCTGACGTTGAAGCTGTTCACTAGGATGTACAAGAAGTTCCTCACACTGCGGGCATCTTGGGGGCTGATGCTGGAGTCCACCAGAAACACGACGTCTCCCGCAGAGGCCTCCCTGCAGACTGGGAAAAAGAGGCACTTTAAGATAAAACATTACAAAACTGATGGCTACTGGCTGGAATTCCATTTCTCCCAATTCAGTGCCTTTGCACCCCACAGACCTGCCTGGGCAGCTCCCTGACGGTAGTCGTGCACACAGCCCAGGCACACCGTCAGCTTCCTTTGCCTCCTGATGCCGCCCTCTACCCGTGCTCACCCGCTCCCTCTGTTGCATTCCAACAGACATTCGACCCTTGAGTTGCATCTTCTCACCCTGGCTCTCCACTCATCCCTTGTGCTTAATGAAAGAACTCAGCTTTCTACAGTAGTGAGTGCTGTAGGTACCCACCTAGATCTGGCCGGCACACCTGTCCCCTAGCCACTTCAAGTGCTTCAGCTCACTGCTCACATCTGTGACTTTCTCCAGAAACCTGAGCTTGGCTGAAGGGAGTGGCCTGGTCTGGGGACATGTGGGAAGTTATACCACCACCACCACCCCCCTGGGTGGCCACTGTCTGATCAACATGGAGATACAAACACCTGGCCCACTTGCCTTCACTGAAACAACTCTAGGGTGCTATTTATGCTCCATCACCTCTCATGACTCAGGCCAAGGCTTGACTTTACCTATGGCCGCATTCCTACTTGGCTTCTTCCCTGACTCTATCCCACTTCTCTCATTCCCTTACAGATTTGTCCTAGAAAGCACTTTCTCAAAATAATGCTCCCAAATCCCTGTCCCCAAGTCTGCTTCCAGGGAACCTGACTAAGACATCAGTTTTCCAGCATTGACCTCTGCGCTCCCTGGCCACCACCAGCCTCTTTTAGTTTGGTCCCTGGCATTCCCATGGGTGTGGCTCATATCTGTCCTTTGGCTCCCTGAACTCAAGTGCTGTGCAGCTGCTTCTCCCCAGTCCCAGCTACAATCCCGGGAACCAGCACCTCAACAGTGGCCAGGCCCACTGGTGCCCCACCTGGGCCCATCCTGGCCTCCAGCATAGAAGGCAGCACACAAGTGGCCACAGGACTTGAGCCAATCTCTAATCCCTCTGTTTCTCAGATCCTGTCACTCCAGACTAGGGGATTGACCACATGACCTGGTCTCGTTCAACTCAAACTTTGCTTTTCTGTGACAAGAAGCACAATGTGGACTAAGCACAGTGCACGTGTGGATGGAAAGAAGAAGAGGGAATTATGCTTGATCTATTTCTCTGCAACCTCCATAATTTCTGTCCCCCCACACACACACACATACCTCCCAATTTGATTATCTGTGATGGTGGGAGGAGAACATAAATTGGTGACGAGAGGAGAAACAAAAGCAGAAACCAGCTAAAAATGGTTTTAGTTTAAAGTAGCAGAAAAGCCAAAGGATGATAATCCCACATTTGTTAAACACGTCTTGCACTTTGTTTTGTGCCAAGAGTGTTAAAATACTGACCTGCGCTGACCCTGCACTATCCTTGAAGCCTCGCCTTTCTGCCCTCTCCCTCTGAGCTGGTCTTGCTCTGTCCCTGAGCCGCATCCTCCCACCCTCTCTCCCTGCTCTCTGTTCCAGCGTCCTTGTCCAGTGTCTCCAACTTCCCACGCTCCCACTTACCACTGGACTTAACATGCCCCTCTTCCTTCCAAGTTTCTCTTTCTTTCTTCTTGTTCTTCTTTTTTTTTTTTTTTTTTTTTTTTTTTTTTTTTTTTTGGTAAATTCCCACAGAATCATGTTTTTTTATCTTGGTTTGTAATGTAACATTCATTATTGTGCTCATTTAATTGATGGCAATTTCCCCAACTAGACTCCGAGCTCCATGAGAACAGATAATCATACCTTTTGTTTGTACACCACACGACTATCTAGCAGAGAGCAGACACCCAAAATATATTTGAGGAAGGAAGAAATAGGGGAAAGGAGGGAGGGAGGAAGGGGACAGCACTTACAAAGATGGAAATCCTGAACATTAATGAAAACAAGAGAATCAAAATCTTAGTGCTAGAAATAATCCTATGAGATGATGCAATGCAATAGTATAGCTACTGAGCACTGAAATGTAGCTAGTATGACTGAGAAACTGAACTTTGCATTTTACTGGATTTTAATTTGTTTTAATTTAGATAGTCACATGTGGCTAGTGGCCACTGTATCAGACAACACAAATATAGAATAAGAAATCCAATTCAGACATCTCACAGAGAAGGAAAATAAGACCTAGAAAGGCAGAGTTGCTCATAAATTCGTTCAAAGAGCCGGAATTCACTCAGGAGTGAGGTCTCCTGACATCCAGTTCATGCCCTGAACTGCCACAGAGATTAAATTTAAAATCCATATACAGAAACCAAAGACAAAGTAAAAGTTTAAACAGAGAGGGCTGGGGGAAATTGGTATAATCCAGGGACACTAAATCCACTTGTCACTTCTGGAGTCCTGAGTCCCACCTTTGAAAAGTTTGCCTAACCTTGGTCGTAAAGCCAAGTGGAGCCTGAGCGTGGAAGAGGCAGACAGAAGGTGGACTGCAGCTCCTTTCAGTTTTACTTCCCTTTGGCCCCCCAAATGCAATCTTTCTGGGAGGACAGAATTCAGTGACAGTTCCAGGGATGGCTGACTGGTTTGTCCCCTTAACATCTCTTTCAGGAGTGATCAAATGCAGGTCTTGAAATGTTTCCTGATCTTTCCGAGCAGAAGAAACCTCACAGCTGTAGAATATTTCTGAGGCAAGTAAGTTTGTGTTCCCTCAGGTGCAACTTGAGAGATGTATTACATTTTCATACATTGTCACTTTATTAACCCCTCCACTTGTTCTTTGTAGTTTTAGAAGATGAAAAGGCTGTCACAGCTTTTGTTCACAAGTCAGGGGAGCCAGAGCCAAAAGGAAAATTGAGAGAGTTACATGTTTTTTCCCAAAAAATGACAGTCTGTGTAATTGTATTTGAATATTAAAACCTCACTATTGTCTCAGTGGGGATACAGGGTACTCAAACAATCTTCTCTTGATGAGACTTTCATCTTGAAAAGTCCCAAGAATCTATTAAATAAACTGCAAAAAAATACAGAGGTGTCACTGGCATTCTGTGAAACTATCCATCTTGCGATGACAATTACCCCTCAGAACAGCTCTTCAAAGAGAAAAGACAGAATGCATAACAGGCTCTTGTTCACAAAAGCATTTGAGAGCCTGATAACACATCAGGAGTATGGTACGTTTTAATGTCTATTTTTTTGTCATTTGGGGTTAAGCATTGAAAAGAAAATCAAATGCTGACCATTCGCTAAAAGTTTCCAGATCCTGCCTAAATTCTCCTTCAAGAAATCAATTCCCTTTTGTAATTATAAAACTCCTGTAATATTTTCTTTCAAGATCGTCACTACCACTAGGTTCCTGGCAAGATAATTGTTTTTGGCTTAAAGAATCCCATGCATTACCAATCCTTTGTGACTCGATGAAGCCAAAACTAGCTGCAAGGAAGACGATTCCCCAAAACATCTTCCAAGTCTCCATTCTAGATGTGTACCTAGAGAGAAAAAGAAATCTTGTAATTTAAAAATATACCTCTTTTTTTTTTTTAATATACATAATTTTATTACAAAATTTTTTTTAAAAAACAAAATGCAACATCCTAAAAAACCCAAAATTTACTATTGATACTAATTCCTATCAGTTTGCTGTGCTACCAATACACAAGTCAAGAAATTAAAGAAACCATTAAATATTTAGAACATTCAACAATCAGAAGCTTTAAAATCTAACTGTATGTAGTAGCCCCTCAAAAAGCTACAACCTGTATTTTTTGTAAAAGTATTTTCTCTACAAAGAATCTTATCAGCTATACAAAAAATCTGTACAGTTTTTATACTGAGCTAATATTGAGCTGCACTTGAATTCACATTCTTAGCAAAACAATTGCCTGAGCATACACACACACTCCATACGCATCATTACAGGATAGCCATTTATTCTTCATCTTCCTCCTCCTCCTCATCGTCCTCATCTTCTTCCTCCTCTTCCTCTTCTTCCTCATCTTCTGGTTCATTCTTCTTCTTTGAGCCTGTTGGCCTGCCAGGGCCCTTCTTTCCTGCTTCACTTTTGCCCTTGGCACGGTATGCAGCAATATCCTTTTCATATTTCTCCTTTAGCTTAGCTGCCTTCTGTTCATAAGGTTGTTTATCTTTGGCTGACTGTTCAGACCACATTTCACCCAATTTTTTTGCAGTATCCCCAATGGATAGGCCTGGGTGTTCACTTTTGATCTTTGGGCGATGTTCAGAGCAAAACAGGAAGAAGGCAGATGGTGGCCTTTTAGGAGCATTGGGATCCTTTTTCTTTCCTTTCTTATCACCTTTGGGAGGAACATAATTTTTCATCTCCCTGTCATAGCGAGCTTTGTCACTTTTTGCCATATCTTCAAACTTCGACTTTTCCTTTGCAGACATGGTCTTCCATCTCTCCGAACATTTCTTGGAGAATTCGGCGAAATTCACGGAGGAGTCCGGGTGCTTCTTCTTGTGCTCTTCCCGGCAGGTCTGCACGAAGAAGGCATAGGAGGACATTTTGCCCCTCGGCTTGTTGGGGTCTCCTTTGCCCATGGCTGCAGCACGGCGTCTACCTGCTCGAGCTTCTCCTCAGAGTCCCTCACAGCAGCCGCAGACCACAGCGACGCTCCCTCCCCGGGCTCCGGCGAGAACTGGTTTTCAATATACCTCTTTTAAATGGGTGCATCACATTGTATTTAATTATATCTCAACAAAGTAGATTTTCAAAGAAAACACAACTATGTCTTTCCCCAGACCAATAGAAGCTTTATAAAAATAAAGAGGGAAATGTTGCCACATGGCTTCAGTTGTACAAGGAAAATGGTCTTCCTGACCCAAATAAGGAAGAATTTTGTAAACACTCAGTGTATACCTCATACTTCACTATTTAAAGTTGTCCACATTGGCTATAAAAGGAGAAAGCATGCAGGACATGGGGTAGAACTTCCGTTTTACACATTTGGTGGATCATAAACATTTCTGGATGGTTTTGCTTATATTTTTATACAAGAGTTTGATGACCCGATAACCACTTGTGGCATACAAAAATATTCAAACATCTTGGGAGCACATCTGCCTTATAAAATCAGCCTGGCTTGAAAATATTTTACATGCTCCCAAATAGAGCAGAACATCAGACTTCCCAAAACTTGAATCCATTTCCAAGGGTGTCCATAAAAAGTATCTACTCTCAATTCCATTTCTGCTTGGAGGGACTCTTGGAGATGGACTACCTGGGTTTGAATCCAAGATCTACTACTTAACAGTGGATCTTAGGCAAATTGCTTCACTTCTCTGTGCCTCAGTTTCCCCATTTGTAAAACAGGGGCAATAATAGCACTTGCCTCATCATTTTATCAGGATTAAGAGCATTCGTTATTTTAAGACATTTTTACCTATACACATAGAAAGTACTCTTTAGCTGTTTGCTAAATAAAATAAACCTTGGTGATACAATGTGTAAAAGTTTAAAAGAATTCCCCCTAATTTGAAACTCAGAGTCAGCAGATATTTTGTTTTGTGTAATTTAATTTATATTGTTTGATTTAATTCATTCGCCTAATTTAATTTTCACTTTCAATTGATTGCTGCTTTGCAAGTTATCTGCTAATATCAACATGTTTCTCACCCCAAAACTGAGAGAGGCTCTCAGAGTAGGTCTCATTCTGCTCATTTTATTGACAGAAATGGAGAAATTGGGTTCACGAAAGTTTAAGTAGCCTACCAGGGCTACACAGCCATGCTGTCAGGACCAGCTCCTGCCCCCCGGGGGCCTGACGCCAGGCCCAGTGCCTGGCTGGACCTAAAGCACCTGCTTCAAACCCTTCAATAGAAATCTTTGAGTCCAGACTGTCACTCAACTCCTAAGGCTACTTTATGTCAAGTGAAGACCGGTGAGAAATTTACCCTATGGTAAAAATGTGAGCTCAAGCCCTAAGTACGTTTATCCACCAGTTAGGTCTTCAAAGAGCACCATTTGTGTCCAAAACACTGTATTAGGTGCTGCAGAGAATCGAATCATAAACTTTGCCTTTGTGCTTAGATAATCGAACACTGTATTTGGAGAGAGAAATTTTACATACCAGAAACAATAACAAATTTAGTAAACTTAAAGCACATTCTCTAAACAAATCAAAGAGTTTAAGAAAGAATCTCTACAATGTCTAAATCACTTTCCAGTCTTGTACCTTTAAATAGAATATTAAGTGGAAGCAATCATCACAATGCCCAGAAATGGCCGACACCTAACAACTGAGTTTCTCTTTCCAAAAATGTTAAGTATAACCATCCCACTTCCCTAAGGATACATCTCTACTGTTCATGCTCAATTTACTCCTTAAGAGGGATCCAAAGATGTTAGATAAATAAATCTATTTTATTAGTTATACCAATAGAAAATACCGGGAGAACTCTCAACTTCAAAGGAAGCCCATGGGCCTTCATTATGATTTCAGCTTGGCCATCTGCTCTGCAGACTTGAGCAAGCGATTCTACCTTTAAGGCTTCATGTGATGACTCTAGAGCAGTGGTCCCCAATCTTTATGGCACCAGGGACAGGTTTCATGGAAGACAATTTTTCCACGGATGCCGGGCAGAGGTGAAGGGGCATGATTTTGGGATGATTCAAGTGCATTACATTTATTGTGCCATCAAACCTCTCTGCTAATGATAATCTGTATTTGCAGCTGCTCCCCAGTACTAGCATCACCACCTCAGCTCCACCTCAGAGCATCAGGCGTTAGATTCTCATAAGGAGCCGCAAACCCAGATCCCTCACATGAGCAGTTTACAGTAGGGTTCACGCTCCTATGAGAGTCTAATGCTGCCACTGATCTGAAAGGAGGCGGAGCTTATGTGGTGATGCAAGCAAATGGGGAGTGGCTGTAAATACAGATGGAGCTTCACTCGCTTGCCCGCCTCTCACCCTCTGCTGTGCAGCCCAGTTCCTAACAGGCCACAGTCCAGTGCCAGTCCACAGCCCAGGCGTTAGGGACCACAGCTCCAGAGGGCTTAGTACTGATTTCAGACACCTACAGTATTGACCACTATATTACAAACATTCCTCAGGAGATTGGTCCAGTGTTTTTCCATTAAATAGATGTGATATAATTCAACTTCTCTGTTCCTCAGTTTCTACACCAATCTCCCACTAGTGCCTCCTCCAGAAGGCATATAAGTAATTCAAGAAAAGATATTTTAAGACTTTAAATATCCTATCCACCAATAAACTTTCACCCAGTGGTAAATAAGTGAATGCATGCATCTTAAAGAATAGACTGTTCTAGTGGATTAAAGACTGTATGAAAGTAAAGAGTTTGAGAGCTAGCTTGAAAGTGCCAAAGATTATCTAAAATAAATTCATGCATCATCATCATTATTATTATTGCAATAAAATATTACACTAAAATTTTTGAAATTTTGGGAGTAAAGTTAGATGAAATATAAAACTTTTAAGTAGTGTATCTACATTTTCATACTCCATTATGTCCTAATTGTTACTATTCATGTAACTAGTCATGAAATATAGGTATTTTTAGCTAATTGTAAATAAAGCAGTACAGCTCTTTATGGAAATATAGCAGGAAATTCAAAAGTTTATAAACATTTTGCATCTGTGCATGTGTGCATTGTATCAATGAAGAGTTAAATGTCTGTCAATTGGCCAGGCCCGGTGGTTCATGCCTGTAATCCTAGCACTCTGAGAGGCTGAGGTGGGTAGATCGTTTGAGCTCAGGGGTTCGAGACCAGCCTGACCAAGAGTGAGACCCCCGTCTCTACTAAAAAAATAGAAAGAAGTTATATGGACAACTAAAAATATATATAGAAAAAATTAGCCGGGCATGGTGGCGCATGTCTGTAGTCCCAGATACTTGGGAGGCTGAGGCAGCAGGATTGCTTGAGCCCAGGAGTTTGAGGTTGCTGTGAGCTAGGCTGACGCCACGGCACTCTAGCCTGGGCAACAGAGTAAGACTCTGTCTCAAAAAAAAAAAAAAAGTCTGTAGATTAAGGACATAGTAGGTACATGATATATATTATTTTGTCAAGATGTTTGTATCTGATTTAAGCTGCTAAGTGGTTTTGCATTTGAACACATGAGGCTCACTGTGGAGGCAAGAAATAAAGTCATTAACTGAAATGTAAGTAGGTAGGGGTAGCATAGAATATTGATTCTTTCTGTAAACAGCTCTAATAGTTTTGGGGTAGAAAGAGATTTCTCTTAAAGTACATTGCTCAAATAGTTAACTAACTAGAAAAATCTATTTTTTAAGATTCATTTATTCAATTAAAAAATTACTTTGCAACCACCATTGTAACGATTGATTTAGGAAGAATCATCAAGGGTTGCTAAAACTATCAGGTAAAAAAGTTTGTTGGGGAGCAAGATATTAACATGGTCTCAAAATAGCTCCTGAAAAATGACTTATAAATTAAAAAGGGCAAAAATGTACCTCTACAATGGAGAAGCTTGATGGTCATGAGTTAATAAAGTGATCAATTATACGAATAGTAATAGGATAAACCAACATCATGTACCTCCTACTGTTATGTGTGAGAAAATTCAACATCATTTATATAGTATTTCTCCCAAAAATCCATGACCTAAATCTAATAATGAGAAAACAATCATATAAACCAAGCCTTGTGGACAGTCTAAAAAAACAGCTGGCCTGTGTTCCTCAAAAATATTAATGTCATGAAAGCTAAAGGACTGACTCAAATTAAAGAAGTCCAAAGAGACATGACAAATAAAGGCAATTCATGATCATAGATTGGGAAAAAAGGTGCTATAAAGAAAATTAAGTGTGACAATAGGTAAATTTTTAATATGGACTGAATATTATATAATGATGCTATACCAATAATAATTTTCCTGGCTTTGATCATTGTGTTGCAGTCATGTAAGAGAATGTCCTTCTTATTAGGAAATGCACATTGATGCATTATGGGGAAAATGTTCAGCAAAATTATGATAATTCATAGACAGAGGAATAAAGCATTGCAGTACTCCTACAACTTTTTTATTGAGCGTTTACTGTTTGCCAGACAATATATTAATATTAGGGACTAGAAATAACAGATTAAAAGGAACAATTTCTTTTCCTCAGAGAACTTGGAATCTAGTGGAAAGGGGGATAGATAAATTGTAGTATCATGGGAAGAACAAAATAACATAGAAATCTATACAAGGTGCTGAGGAATACAGTGCATGAGCACTTCTCTCCATCTGGGTAAAGTGTTTACACAGCAGATGATGTTGGAGTTAGGACTTGAAGGTTGAATAGACATTTGCAGGTGAACAAGCGGAGAAAGGGAGTTCCAGAAAGAAGAACAGCGTGTTCAAGGGCACCAGAAAAATACTAGACACCTCAAATGGAGCCCACCCACAGCCTCAGGAGCCAAGGTTTGGAAGTGCTGGGGACTTGGTTAAGCCTTCATTGGAGGTCACACACTGGTGCTGTCCAAGCTCTTCAGGCATGATAAGTCATGGAGACCATTCATTAGCTTTCTGAAAAAGTGGGATAGAAGAGGGACCCGGGCAGAGTTCCTCAGTCTTCAACCATAAACTTCCTTAACTTCATTTATTTAGGTTATTAAGTACGAAATGTCCAATTTCTTTAAGTACTAAGTTTGACAGTTGGTATCTCTGACATTTCACTTTGACACATCTTGTTTTATTTTTACCGTGAAGGTACATCCTCAGTCTTTCAAACGCATGGTTTCATTTGTGATTATCTTTCAAATTTTTTTAGAGCAATTTTTGCAAAACCATGGAAAAATCAAAAATTTGTGTTATTTTCAAATATGAGTTCCATTGTGGAACTGCACTGCAGTGCAGACACCTTGAAATATCAATGAAGTGTTTGGGAAGGATGTGGCTAAAAATGCACAGTATGTCAATAGTTTGAGAAGTTTCGTTCTGGCTATTACTCTTGAAAATGATCCACATCGGCAACCTGAGACCATGTGATGAGCTGAAAGCTGTAGTGGAAGCAAATTCATCTCAACCTACGAGTGAATTAGCAGCAAGTTTTGACGTTACTATTCCAACAATATTGGACCATTCGAAACAAATCGGCAAGGTAAAGAAGCTGGATAGATGGGTACTGCATGAATTAAATGAGCATCAGAGGAGAAATCACCTCGAAGCTTGCCTCTCTTTGCTGTATCAACATAAGGCGAACCATTTCTACACCATATCGTTACATGTGATGAAAAATGGATTCTTTTTGACAATCACAAGCATTTGGTGCAATGGTTGGATAAAGATGAAGTGCCAAAACATAGTCCAAAACCAAATCTTTATCAAAAAAATCTAAATGGTGTCTGTTTGTTGGTCCAGTGCTGGTATTATCCACTACAGCTTCATGAAACCTGGTCAGTTGAATACAACGGATGCCTACTGCAACCAATTGGATGAAATGATGAGGATGCTTGTGATTAAGCAGCTGAGATTGGTCAACAGACAGGCCAATCCTCTGGCAAGACAACACTCGACCACATATCACACAAACAATGCTGCTCAAGCTACAGAGGCTGGACTTGGAAACTCTCTGTCAGCCACCGTATCCACCAGACTTTGCACCAACTAACTACCACTTCTTCCAGGCTTTGGACCACTTCTTGCAGGGAAAAATATTCAATTCTCAACAAGCTGTGGAAAAGACCTTTCATGATTTCATCGCCACTCACTCTCCAGCCTTCTTCGCTGCTGATATAAGCAAGCTACTGTTAAGATGGCAAAACTGTGTCAATAGCTTAGGTGCATACTTTGATTACTTGTACTCCTCCTTGTTTGAGATATAACAAACTAAACTTTTGATTTGAAATCAAACATTTTATATTTAATGACATATTATTAAATCATCAGTGCTTTATTTACCAGTTGGACTTCTCAACTATAAAATGAAAAGATTCCATCTGTAATGTTCTATGCCAGTGGCTCTTAAACTTAAGCATTGCATCAGAATCACTCAGAGGACCTGTTAAAACCCAGCTTGCTGGACCCCACTTCCAGTTTTCTAATTGAGTTTTTCTGGGGTGGGGCCTGAGAGTTTGCCTGATGAGCTGGTCTAAGGGACCACAATTTGAAAACCATTCTTCTGTGCATTTACTATGCAATGAAGGTTCCTGCTCAGGCAGGTGTCTGCTCCACCTGCCTTCAACAGCATCTCTAATTCCACATGGAGAAAACTGAGTGTCTATTATCAAGTAAGTGAGGAAAGGGAAGAGATTATCGATTTTAAAATGTTTATATACACATGACTGAGGTAAGCAGATGCTTCAAAATACTTGGATGAAATATCCAATGCAAATGTGCAAAATTAATGTAACATTTTATTCAATTTTCTTTCTGTTCATACTTTATTGTCCAAAATCCAGAGTGTTCTATCTTTTTTTTCTGGTCTTTTGAACAGAGTTATTATAAGCACTGGATTTTTGGCTTTCTTAGAAGACAGTCTTACAGTGTACCACACCTGGGCAGGAAGCTTCAGAAAGCAAACAAATGATTAAGGAACATGAACAAATTCTCCTGTATACATCACATTAGAGTCCACACAGCATGTTTGACAGAAAAAAAAAAAAAAACCTAAAGTTTAGTTTTAACCTACTGCATAAACATTAACATTTCCTTTCTGTACCCATTCGCAAATCTTACAACAGCTTGGATATATATACAACTTTGTTGTAAAACATTTGAGGGAGGCTGTGTCCAACATTTTAATGACAATTAATGTGTCAGGAAGCTCAGAAAAGAGTAACAAGATGCAGAATCTTAGAGGCTTCCTCCAGAAAGGGCTAAGGATTACAATGCCAGAGTTCAGGAAAGCTCTGTGCAAACCAAGAAGCGGTTGCTGATGGCTATGACACTCCCGTTGGCTGTGGTAATTATGAGATTGGCACACAATTAATTTGTGAGGTGTTTAAAATTTTGGAACAGAACAGAATCTCAGCTGTTGGAAGTTTTTAACTATTCTAGGCCCTCTTCATAACCTGACTTGTCTGGTTTCCCATAATGGCCAGTTCATACATCAATCATACCATTTGCTAAGAGTGGCATCAGCAAGATGGTGGACAAGAGGTATCTAATACTCGTCCCTCTTGCAGAAAGGACCAAAACAACAAATAAACAAATACATTCTGATCAGAGTGTATATCAAAGAAGAGTACTAGAGTACAGCAACGGAATAGTGGGAACCCTGTGGTGCACAGAACCTCAAGATGGCCACATAGAGAATGGAAGAAAATATCTCCCCTCCCCCACCCCATCCTCCCAGTTGGGATCAGCTCAGAACCATGGAGGACTTCTCCCTGAGGGAAAGGTAAGCAGGAGAACCCAAACAGTCTTTATCACTGCAATAGACACCTGCAGTCTTCATTACTGGAGAATCCTGCAGTCCTCACAGGTCCTGAATCTGGCTTAGGGAAGCTATCTGGAGTTCACATGGTGGCACTACTCCAGAGAAGGAGCCTATCCCTGCATGGTCTAAGCTCCTACTGTGCTGCATCATCTTAAAACCAGAATCACTGCTAGAGTGCACCCCACTCTGATGGCTGGTACCCACTGCATCCCTCCATCCCTGAGGCTCTGCTGTCATTGCACCATGTTCACACACATGGTAGTGCACCATTCCTTGGCCAAGCTGCTGCAGCTCCGTACCCTCTGGGAACAAGTTGCCTAGGAGGCACTCCATCTCCCCCATCCCAGTAGGCCAGCTGTACCTCCAGTGCCCAAACCAACCTGGTACCCTTCTCCCTAGGAATAGACCCAGGAAAGCAGCCGCAACCCCAGTGCCCAAGCCCACAAGGCACTCTGCCCTCTAAGGAACAGGTACTCTACCCTAGTGGAGAAACTACTCTTGAATCAGTAGAGCAGCTGTACCTCCACCCCAGCACCAACCAGTGTCTCAACAGCCTACCCCACCATGGATCAGAGCTTTGACCCAACGGAACAAATGGAACTCTGAAGCTTAAGGCCATGTGGTGCTCAGCCCTTCAGAGCTGGAGCCTGTCCTAGCAAAGCAACTGCACCTCCCAGTGCCTGAGCTGATATGGCACCCTACTCCCAGGAAAACAGAGCCTTGGCTGAGCTGTGCCACCCTGAGCTCTAGTTTGAACAGCTGCAGTGCCTTACCGCCCTGTATCTGGACCAGCCCTCCAGAGTCTGAGCTGCTAAGCTGCCCCACCTCCCTGGATAGTGGAGCCATTGCTGCACTGCTCCTTGCCCCCCAGAGCCCAAGCCACAGCTGTACCCTGCTATTCCTGGGTCCCTGATGCCATTGTGCCTGGCCCCATAGAGCCTGGGCCACTGCTGTGTCCCGCCACTCCAGGGTCAAGAGTCACAATTACATAGTACCCCCTCTCCTGGTGCCCAAGTTGCCAGGGTGCCTTGTTGGCTGTGGGACCCAAACTGCAGCTACGCCCTGTTCCCTGAGGCCTGAGTTTCTGAAACATCCCTTATTCCTTGAAGCTATGCCACTGCTGCACCCTTACCCCCAGGATCAGAGTCACAGCTACATTCCTGCCCCCTGGGCCCAAGCTACTGGGGAGTGCCTCAGAGTCACAGTCCTCAGCTTAGTGGGAGAGCTGTGTCTACCTGTGCTTTGGAGAGTGAACCTGTGCCCAGTCACAGGCACCACAGTAGTTTAACAAGGCACTGAGCCTAGGACCCAGCTCCATAGTCACTTCAAGCCCTTGTGCCCTGGAACACAGCACCACTGTGTCAGACCCAACACCAGTAGAGGTTCCTTCAGCTAAGTCTTCCCACTGTGGGGAAAATGAGAGCAGAAGGACCCCTAAAGCCCTTGCCACCAAGAACCCCAACAACCTACCCTATCACCACCACTGCCACAAAATCCACAAACTCCTAAGCCACTAAGGTGCTGATAGTCATCACTGACATTGATCACAGTTGAAGAAGCTGCACAGACTACACTACTATGTCCACTTAGAACCAGAGCCAATGCATCCTGCCCAGCTGACACCCTAGGACACATCTGCAGGTGAAAGTCTTTCTCTACAAAAGCCATTCTAAAATTATAAGAGGAAACTCTTCCACCAGATGTGCAAACATTAATGCAGGAACATAAGAAATGTAAAAAAGCAAGGAAGGAAACATGACACTACCAAAAGAACACAATAATTCTGCAGTAACTGACCCCAAAGAAATGGGAATTAACAAACTGCCTGTAAAAGAATTCAAAATAATGATCTTAAGGAAATTCAGTGAGATATAAAAGAATTCAGATATACACAATTCAATACAATCAAGAAAACAATTCATAATCTTAATAAGAAATTCAACAAAGAGACAGATATCATTAAAAAAGAACCAAACAGAAATATTGGAGCTGAAGAATGCAATGAATGAAATAAAAAAATATAATTGAAAGCATCAACAGCAGACTAGATCAAGCAGAAGAATCTCTCAACTTAAAGTCAGATCTTTTGAAATAACCCAGTCAGAAGGAGGATAAAAGAGAAAGAGAAGGAAAACTAGTGAAGAAACCCTACAGGACTTTTGGGACACCTTAAGTAGACAGATATATGCATTATGGTAATCCCAGAGGGAGAAGGGATGGAGAAAGACACAGAAAACTTATTTAACAAAATAATTGCTAGAGAGTTCCCAATCATTGGCAGAGATATGGACATCCAGATCCATGAAGCTCAAAGACTCCCAAACAGGTTCAACCCAAAAAGGTCCTTACTGAGGCACACTGTAATCAAAATGTCAAAAGACAAAGAAAATTTTTAAAGCAACAAGAGAAAAGCAGCAAATTACATACATGGGAATTTCCCTTAGACTATCAACAGATTTCTCAGCAGAAACCTGCAAGCCAGTAGAGAATGAGATGATATATTCAAAGTGCTGAAAGAAAAAAAAAAAAGCAGGCCAAGAAAGCTATACCTAGCAAATCTGTCCTTCAGAAATGAAGGAGAAATCAAGTCTTTCCCAGACAAGCAAAAACTGAGGGAATTCATCACCACCAGATGTGCCTTATAAGAAATGCTTAAGAGAGTGCTTCAACTGGAAATAAAGGGATGATTATTACTATCATGAAAACACATGAAAAGTACAAAACTCACTGGGAGAAGCAAATTTATAATCAAATTCAGAATACTCCTTTATTGTAATGGTGGTATATAAATCTGTCAAATATCTAGTACGAAATTAAAAGTCAAAATGGTAAAGCAAACACTATAGCTAAAATAAGTTATTAAGGAATACACAATATAAAAAGATATAAATTATAACAACAAAAAATAAACTGGAGGAGAAGGGTAAAAATCTAGAGTATTTGTATGTAACCGATGTTAAATTGTCAGCTTAAAATAGTTTATTATAAGATGTTTTATGTAAGCCCCTTGATAACCACAAGACAAAAAGACTACAGCAAATACACAAGTAAGAAAGAGAAAGGGGCCGGGTGCAGTGGCTCACGCCTGTAATCCTAGCACTCTGGGAGGCCGAGGCAGGAGGATCACTCAAGGTCACAAGTTCGAGACCAGCCTGAGCAAGAGCGAGACCCCGACTCCACTAAAAATGGAAAGAAATTATCTGGCCAACTAAAAATATATTTAGAAAAAATTGACTGGGCATGGTGGCACATGCCTGTAGTCCCAGATACTCAAGAGGCTGAAACAGTAGGATCACTTAAGCCCAGGAGTTTGAGGTTGCTGTGAGCTAGGCTGACGCCACGGCACTCTAGCCCGGACAGAGCAAGACTCTGTCTCAAAAAATAAATAAATACATAAAATATAATAAAAAATAAAAGAAAAAAAAGAAAGAGAAAGGAATCAAGCTGACCACTCGGAAAATTACCAAATCACAAATGTAGGCAACAAGAGAGGAAGAAAGGAAAAAATGATCTACAAAACAACAAGAAAACAATTAACAAAATGGTAGGAGTGAGTCCTTACCTATTGATAATAACCGTGAATATAAATGGATTCAACTCTCCAATCAAAAGACATGAAATAGCTGAACAGATTTTTTAAAAATCCAACTATATGCTGCCTACAAGAGAGGCATTTTAGCTTTAAGGACACACATAGGCTGAAAGTGAAGGGATGGCTATGCTTATATCAGAAAAAATAGACTGCAAGTCAAAAATGTTACAAGAGACAAAGGTCATTATTTAATGATAAAGAGGTCAATTCATCAAGACATAATAATGGTAAATATATCTGCACACAACATCAAACATCTAAATATATAAAGCAAATATTAATGGACACAGAGAAAAAAGTAGATAGCAATAGAATAATAGTACAGAAGGTTAATATCCTACTTTCAACCATGGATAGATCAACTAGACAGAAAATTAACAAGGAAATACTGAACTTGAACTCTAGACCAAATGGACCTAACAGACATATATAGAACTTTCCATCCAACAGCAGCAAAATATACATTCTTCTCTAGTACACATGGAACATTCTCCAGGATAGATCATATTGTTAGGCCACAAGCAAGTCTTAACAAATTCAAAAATAATTGAAATCATATCTAGTATTGTTTCCAACCACAACAGTATCAAACTAGAGATCAATAACAGAAGAAATCTTGGAAAATTCACATACATATGGGGATTAAACAACATGCTCCTGAACAACCAATAAGTCAAAGAAGAAATCAAAAATGAAATTTAAAAATATCTTGAGACAAGTGACAATGGAAACACAACATATCAAAAACTATGGGATGAAACAAGAGCAATTCTAAGAAGGAAGTGTATAGTAGCAAATGCCTGAAACAACAAAAAAAAAGATCTCATCTAAATAGCCTAAGATTATGCCTCAGAGAAGTGGGAAAGGAAGAACAAAGTAAAGCCCAAAATAGCAGAAGGAAGTAAATAATAAAGATCAGAACAGAAATAAATCAAGAAGTGAAAAACCATTTTAAAAAGTCAATAAAACCAAGAGCTGTTCCTTTAAAAAAATAAACAAAATCAACAAACCCCTAGCTAAACCAACAGAAAAGGAGAAAAGACTGAAATAAATAAAATGAGAAATATAAGTGGAGACATTACAACAGATACCTCAGAAATGAAAGAAATCATAAGGGACTATTAAGAACAATTATATGCCAAAAAATTGGATAACCTAGAGAAAATAGGTAAACCTAGAAAAATATAACCAAACAAGATTGAATCAGGAAGAAACAGAAAGTTTGAACAGATAAATAACAAATCAAGGGATTGAATAAGTAATTTAAAACATTCCTACAAAGGAAAGTCCAGGACCAGATGACTTCATGGCAAAATTCTACCAAACACTCAAAGAATTATTACCAATACCTCTTAAGCTCTATCAAAAAAATAGAGCTAGAGGGAATACTTACAAACATGAGGTCACTATCATCTTGTTACCTAAGCCAAACAAAGACTCTACAAGAAAAGAAAAGGTCAGGCCAATATCTCTGATAAACATTTGTGTTAGTCTATTTTGCGACGCTGAGGCATTTTTATTCAGAAAGGCTGCCTATAATCTAAGCAGATCAGGCCTCTCCAAAGACCTTGGGCTTACCCCTTACCCCTATTTCCTGTCACCAGAAAACACAGAAAGTGCAGGTTATGATAGCAAATAAGGACAAGACCTAATGACCATTGACAATTGTCTAATCCGGCATCACATACACAGTCCTTTATTTCCTTTATATGCTTTAAGAAGAAGATTGCTCCAGAAACTGGAGAGAAGGTATAGTGTGGTGCAGTAAAAAATTGCACAGAACTGAACTCGGGGAGGTGGGTGGGGAGGGGATGGAGGTATGACTGCATGGTGTATGCCAGGCACACTGTCTCGAGAGTGGACGCGCCTGGGGCTCTGACTCAGGGGGATGGGCGGGACACGGACAACGTATGTAACCTGAGGTTTTGTACCCCCATGAAGAGCTGAAATTAAAAAAAAAAAAAAAAAATTGCACAGAATTTGACTTTGAATTTTCTGGTTCAGTTGTCAGTCCTGCCACATTCCTGTTATGTGGTTTCTTGGAAGTTTCTTGGACTCTCTAAGCCTCAGCTCTTGTCAGCCATAAAACAGAGGCAATGATACCTTGCCACTGTCACATGGCAGTTATTGTGAGAATGGCAGGAATGAATGGGGGAGGAAGGACTTTGTAAAAAGCTATAAAATTGGTTACCATCACCTTTGTCAAGCAACAATCTACCGAAAAAAATTCCCAAAATTTAGTCCTTTCTCATTGACAGAACCAAATCTTAGCACTTTTTATTCTAAGAGAAATGCTTTGCTGGAATCAAAGAGCTAACTACATTTTTGCTTCATTATGTCTGTCAAATAACCACACTATGACAAAAGAGGTATTTTAATTGTAACAAACTTTTTACAACAGTGAGAAACTAAATCAAAGGACCCTGTGTAATGTATACACAGTAGAACACTATTCAGCCATAAAAAAAGAATGAAATCTGTCATTTGCAGCAACATGGATGGAACTAGAGGTCATTATGTTAAATTAAAAAAGCCAGGTTCAGAAAGACAAATATTGCATGTTCTCACTCATATGTGGGAGCTAAAAAAGTTGATCTCATAGAAGTAGAGAGTAGAATATAGTTACCAGAGGCTGGGAGGGTATGTGGAGGTGGGGAAGGTGATACAGAGAGGTTAGTTAACGGGTACAAACATACAGTTAGCTAGAAGTTCTAATGTTCAATAGCAGAGTAGGATTACTACTGTTAACAACAATGTATTGTATATTTCAAAATAGCTGGAAGAGAAGACTTGAAATGTTCTCAACATACAAAAATGATAATTGCTCAAAGTGGTGGATATTCTAAATACTCTTACTTGATCCTTACGCATTCTACACATGTAACAAAATATCACATGTACCCTGTAAATATGTACAAATACTATGTATCAATAAAAAAAATTTTTTAACTAGCTATGTTCTTTGAAATGAATCTGTCACTTTTATCTCCAGTATCTCAGTTTAAAATAACCAAGTGACGTTGAACTATTCTTTGTACAGTTTTTAAATATCTTAAATAGCGTATAATATTTTTTAAAACATAAATTGAAAAAAAATCCACCAAATGCAGCAACACAAATCTATCTGGCCCTCAGAAAGATAAAGATATTTCTGTATACATTGCAGGATGCATTGGCTAAACCACAAAACTTCGTGAAGGTAATATAATTACAAGACAGCATGTTTTGCCAAATTCATTGAAATTTTGCAGATTTGGAAAATGTCACTTATCCCTACCCTCTGCCTAGAAGGCTGCACACCACTCTGCAGCCTCAATACACGCGCATATGTGCAGACACACACACCTGGCAGGCTGCTCAAAGGCCAGCTCAGATGTTACCCCGTGACTCAAGCCTGATGGTAAATTGCTCCCTGTTATATTTTTCCTCTGAACCTAGTATTCTTACCTCAGTGAATAACTGGAATCTGTTAAGACTGGGTCTTCATCATTTATACTCAACACCGAGAGCAGTTCCCTTCTTTCTTCTTTCCCTTTTCCCCACCCCTCCCTTCACTTCTCCCAGTTCATGACAATTGCAGCCTTTTATTTGCACAGACCAAAAATCATGGAGTTACTTTTTTAAAGTATATGGAGTTATCATTGACCCCCTCTCTCAAACACATACCCCCTACATCCAACCGGCCAGGAAATCCTGTTGGTTCTACCTTCAAAGCTGAGTAACCAGAAAGTGAGCATCTCTCACCATTTCTACTGCCAATAATCTGGTCCACGCTAACCAACATCTCACTTGCCTGATGACTGTAATAACCTCCATGTGCCTTCCTGCTTCTAACCTTTTTCCTTGAAGTCTGTTTTCAACATACATCCAGCGAAATCCTTTTAAAATTTAAGTCACCTGTGCTCAAAGCAGGTGGCTTCTTCTTTTACTCAGAGGAAAAAGACAAAATAGGCTACAAAGCTTTATGTGATGCAGGCCCAGTCTCTCTGACTCCTCTCTCACCCTCACTCTTTACACTCAGATCACTTTGGCCTCCTGGCCTTTCTTCAAATAGGCCAGATACACTCTCTACTTAGGGTCTTTGTACTTGCTGTGTCCTCTGCCTGTAACCCTGCTCCCCATATCTCCATAACTAATTCCCTTACCTCCTTCAAGTCTTTGCTCAAGTGTCACCTTCTCAGTAAGGTCCATCGTGATTATTCTACTTAGCACAGTGACTGCCACACTAGAAAAAAACATTTATTTTCCTTGAGGCCACCGTGTTTTATTACAAAAATAGATATTTTTGTACATTTTGTGTGATATTTTATATCATTTAGATAAAATAGAATAAAAACTTCAAAAACAAAATGATCCTTTCTAATTTAATGAAAAATTTGTTATTGACTTCTATTCATTTAATCCCTGTTTTTTTAATTAAATTGTCAATATTAATTGCAACAAAAGGAACACCAACAAGTAAGATTTTCGTGAACCAACTGCAGGGTTTTCCCAGGTTTTGCTTCACGAGGCCCTGGGCTCAAAATTAGCATGAGTTAAATACAACTCACGTGGCAGTTAATGTGTTAAAACTTCTACCCACCCTCATTCTCCCAGCACACCCAATCCCCTTTATCCTGCTGTGCTTTTCCTTTTACCCTGCTCTGATCACCTAACATGCTACAATAATATTCATCATGGTTACTATTAATAATCTACTGTCAAACCCCCACCTCCAGCTAGAATATAAGTACCAAGAAGAATCCTTTTGTTTTCCATCATGTGACTCCAGTGCCTGGCTCATAGTGCTCAATATATTTGCTCAAAAAAAAAAATAGACCTCCTATTCTCAAGACAGAATGTTCTACACAAAGATTTAGAGAGCTTGAAAAGATCCATGCTTCCTAGACCATTATTTTGGTAAATGGAGGACTCAAAGCCTATTGGGTTCTCTTTTACACTTTAATTGCAATTATATTTTTAATTAATGTATTAGAAATATAATCAGAACAAACAGCATAAAACTAAACACGTGGCAGGTTTGTGGAATCAGTAAAACCAGATCATGGGCATAGTATTTGAATGGGATTTGGTTTAACAACTCAGAGAAATCAAAAATGGAGCAGCCAGTCTATGACAGCAACCAATGCCAAGGAGGCAGGGGGAGATTCGGTCAGAAAGATGAATCTTCTCGAACTCACAGTCACAAAAATTCATTTAGATAGTGAGTTGCTCAAACACAAGACTCAAGATTTGGTTGGAGTGTTTGGGCAAAATAATTTCCTGCATGATCTTTTTAAAAGGAGTCATTGTGTTTTCAGCTCAGAATACTTAAGGCCAAAATATCAGGTAGATATTACTCATCGTTTCACTTTCTTGTCTCTTTATAATGTGCCATACTTGCTGTTTCTGCAAAATGTAGACAGGGCTCCATTACTCTTGCCCATAGCAAAATATATGCCTCCATAGACATTTCAAAGCCCATCCCTGTGAGTCAAAACTACCAGATAGAATTCTGCTTTCAAAGGTCGCTTGGCAACACATTCAGGGGCTGAAATAAAAGAGGGCTCTCCTCTATTTTTTATTCCCTGAGCCTATTTCTTAGCATCTGAAGATCAATACAAAAAAGAATGATAGCTGTTTCTTCTGTGGAAACTGTGGAATAATTCTCAGTCAATATTTGATTCTTTTGTCCCACAGAAGTCATTTCTAACAGTTGTCACCATCCTATGTTTGTTCAGTGAATTTAAAAGTAGAAATAGCAGCCTCAGTCATCAATAAAATTGTACACAAAATCTAATACTAATCATTACACATGAACTTTTCTTGAAGTGCTTTATAAAAATAACCATTTTCTTGAAATTTAGGAAGTTATACACATGCTGAAGTGTTTATGAAGAAAGGTATTGATATCCCAATCTACTTAAAATGCATCAACAAAATACAATGGATTAATGGATGGATAGAGGAATGGATATGTGATATAACAATCATGCCAAAACATTCATGATAGAATCTAGATGGTGACTATACATGTATTCTCTGTGAATTCTTTTAATTTTGCTGTAGGTTTGAAATTTCTCATTAAAAATTTAAATAATTATTTAACTTATTTGTTAAAATTGCATATGTTAGTCAATGAAAAGGAAATGGTAGTCAAATTATATAAATCTTGGTAAGCTAAACAGAAGAAAACAGCTCCTACTTTTAACTTAAAATTGCCCACGTTGCCTCTTGAAATGCTCGGAGAGGAAGAGTTATTTTTTACCTGAGTTTTATGTCTCTACTCAGCCTGTTTATTCATTAATATTTACAATAGCAAATATTAAAACATTCTTCTTCCTTTGGCCTTACCATTGTAACACTAATTTCCAATTTTAAAATCTCCCAAAGCTTTGTATCAATGAAGTAATTCATGAAACATGCATCAGTCCCCATAACATAAGTTGGGCTCCCCTTTCCAAACAGATGCTAAATTCTGAGTGCATCCCAAAATATTTCATATCTTTCTGCTCAATAAATTTTCAGAGAATCACAGATCCCTTTTTATCATAGTTTTCATTTTAGGTACTTCTCTTTCTCTTATGCTAACAGATGTTCTTTTGGGTTTTTTCTCTGTGTCTTTATCCCTGCCTTGATTTCTTTCCATCTCTTTGTTAGTCAAGATCTCTCTTTCAGTCTCTCTCCTCCTCATCTGTCTGTTTTTACTCCTACAGGTCTCTGTCTCTCTCAGCCTGTGAATGAGAAAGAAGAGATGCATTTGCAAAAATAAATAGAAATAAAAAGTTCCCACCTATAAAAACTATTCCTGGGGGAAAAAATAAATAATAATATGTATCAAAAATAAGACGGATTAATGGATGGATAAAGGAAATAGAAATCTCCTCTTACCTGACAAAACCTTTAAGGCTGGTCCTTTCAATTTCTCCTTCTTGTCTTCATCCCATAAGAAGCTGTTTAAGCCTCAGGAAGTCCCTAGAGTACAAGAAGGCTTAAGGGCACAATGATACATGAGCTTTTCCAGTGTTTAATACTCTCCTAGGATCATGGAGGGGGGACCTGGGTGAGGAGTGAGGGCTGTGTTTACAGTGACGGACACATTGCCTCATGTGCCTTACTGCCATTAAATAAAAATGATCATTCACTCTGTACACACTGGCCTTAAAAATGAATACAAAAAAAAAAACAGGGAGAGAATTCTAAAAAAAATAGTAATAATAAAGTAATATAAATGAAACCAGCCTTTTTCAATTTTAATTAAAATTCCCAAGAATAAGATTTCATCATAATTATCCCTATTTCAAAGTTTTTAGTCTCCACCTGAAGTCTCTAGACTATAAATTCCTTGAGAGCAGGGCCTGGGTATCATTCATCTTTGTGTCTCTCATATCCCCTGGACATTCTGTAGCAAACAGTTACACATACTGGGCCTCAACACATCATGTACAATGGATGGATGGATGGATGTTGAAATAAATCAATGAACTGAACAATGACAAACACACCCTGGATTGATAACCTTTACCTAGGCTGGGAAACTCAAGCATCTGCAGCCATCTTGGATGCTCTAAACTAGCCCATGCCAATAAGATTAGAAATCAGGATGGACTTAAAAGAAATGCATAAGTATTCATATGTGTGTATACATGAGTTAGGGTAAGAGTTAAGCTGCTCTAACAAGAAACTTAATAACAATGTGGCTTAAAGAACAAAGAAAATTGTTTCTTTCTCACAAAGTTCAATCCAAGTGGGTAATCCAGGTCAGCAGGAGGCTTTCCTTCACACAATCCTTCAGTGACTGAGACTAATGCAGACTGGCCATATTCAGCACGTGGCATCTAAGGTTCCTGCACGTATCACCAGTGTAGCCAGGAGGAAGGATGAAAGGGCTTAGCTCAGAGATTTCCTTCTAAGCAAGTAAAGCAGAAGTTGCTCACGTTACTTCCACTCCCATTCCATCAGTCAGAGCTTGCTCACATAGGCTCACCCAGCTGCAAAGAGGGCTTGGTCCAGCTAGGCAGCCATGTGCTCAGCTCAATACGATTACCTTGGAAGAAGAGGAGAGGATGAATTAGAGGGTGAAGTGGTCAGCTACCATCACCACCACATTTTGCATGCATGTTTATCACCATTATCTCAAAATCTGAGGAACTATACTTGAAAATGCAGTGTTGTTTAGTTTCTGGCATAAGTATTCAAGGAAATGAGGTCAAATAAAGTTTCCTGAAGTAAATTGTCACTAGAAAGACAAGTCTATCATTAACTGAGTTAAATTCATGCTTCTCTCTGTTTTTTCCAGGATTATTAAATGTGACAGAAAACCTAGAGAGCCCCCTACACAGAGGATAACTTTTTAAATGATAACTAGTTCATTCTTCATCAATTGCCCCTTAATTATCCATGAGGTGGTATAACAGGGGGGAAAGTTTTATTCTGCTTAGAAATAAAGTCATTTAGCATATAGCTGAGAAGCAGTGAGTGTTTACTAATGCTCTGATTCCCCAGGGAAATAAGCTATCATGCATAAAATTCATCAGCAAAAACAGTTACGCTCAGGTGCTTAATGCCAACCAGTGCCTTCCATCTTCTGTCCCTTTCTTCTGCTCAGGAAGGCATGTTTTCCCCTCTGATTCACCCATCAAACAGCATCCTCTTCCTACTCTCTCTTGTATTCTTCCAGAGCCCTCAGGAGCAGCTTGGATCCCCAGATGACCTTAGGCTCAAGGTCTTAAACTCTCTCTAACACTGACCCTGGTTAAGTAGTAAGGTCCTTATTTCTTCTGTCGCTTCATGCATTCACTTTTCTCCATTCTCTCTCCTCCCCTTGACCTTCAAGCCAGCTTCCTGCTTCTCCTTGTGTGCTATTCTCTCACAGGGGAGAAGCTTGTTGCTTTAGTTTGGGTTCCCCCCAAAGCAGACCCTGCAATAAGAACTTGGGTGTAGATGATTTACTTGCAAAGTGATCCAAGGAAGCAAGGTAGGGAATAGGGAAAGTAAGGCCTGAAGAAAGAAAAGCCAAAACGTGCACCTTAATGAGTGCCTTACCTCTGTAAGCGACTAGGGTTCAATCTCACTGGGGACCCTTTGAGAAACCCTCAGAATTGTCCCAGTGAGAGATAGTTGCCTTCCCTCAGTGGTTGAAGGTTACCTCTGGGAAGTCCTCAGCACTCCCAAGCTGCCCTGTGAGCAGGCTAAGTAAGCTCCCTTAGCAATGGAGAAGGCCCTCAGGCTGAGAAACTGGAAGACTGGAAGCTGCGGTGGGAGGCTTTGCACATGCTCAAGAACTGTCTCCTTGCAGGTGAGCTCAGAGACACACCACAGGGATGTAGAGCAACAGAGTCTGCTACACTTGCTAACTTCAAATCTCCTCGCCTCAAAATCTTCCCTCCCCGTCCCACTGACTGTTTTCATCAGGAGTGGGACCAAATTCCTCACACTAGAGTCCACAACTTCTTTCTCTTTGCTCTTGCAAATATTTATGCCAAAAGCCACCTTTGCTGTCACTAGGGTGTACTGGGTTTGCTTCCTTCCTTGAGATTTCCCTCGCTAGACTGTGAGCTGCTCAGGGACAGAAATGACGTCTTCTTCACAATGATTGGCACATGATAGGATCTCAATAAATATTAGCAGAGTGAATAAATTAGCAAATAATCACCTCAATTATATATTTAAACTCCAAAAGACCTTCTCCAACTTCTTGCAACTGACATGACATTTCCACCTTAAATCTCTTCTTGGTTTAAAGCCATGCTGTTATTTCAAGAGAGACCCTGATCAAGTGCTTATCTGATGATTGGAGGGGGAAGAATCTCCTCTGTGAAGCTGTAAAAAAAATGCTTTTGTGAATTAACAAAAGGACACGATAAAACTTGTTTTCCAAAATCAATGACGATCAGAAACTTTACTGTTTGAAATCACAACTGGTGAAAATGAAACACCTCATCTTGCCTGGAGGATCTAAGTCATTTTAACAGCCTCAATTTCCAACCCAGATGTAGAGCTTCAGATAAAGGTTTTCACATAACATTCCACATTTATCTTAACTTTATAATTTCTGATGAAATAGGACCTTGAGTTCTCATCTCAGCCCAGGCTTGATTTCAGCTCTTTTATACATGGTCCTGCTTTGCTTTGAGCTAACACACACTGCTTTGTTTAAATTTTTGCCTAAACCCCATCCCTCTCCCAAATACTACAATAAGCCCATGTCTTCCTTTGTCAGGTGGTGCACCCTATGGTTCCTCTGGTGTGTGGTCCCCCTCAGTCAGCAAGATAGCCTTGTTGAACGGCAAGTGTGTCCTTGGCGGTCTTCATCAGATAGACCTTGCCACCTCTAGTCAATTTGTTCATAGCGTAGATTAATTTATTGAGGTTGCTAGTCATTGCTATGAAAAACACATAGAGATAGACTCTGAGAAAACTTGACAGGTAAACTTCAATCAAGAGCTAAGTCAGAATTTTTTAAATGACCTCAGAGCTATAAGGCTATAGTAGACCTTTGAAAACAGCACATTTATGTGGTAGAACTAAACCTACAGTAGAAGGAAAGGAAGTAACCATGACCAAGTAAAACAGTCATTTCCTCTTTGGTTGCTTTGAATGGTAACCACTCTGCTTACAAGAAACTTCCATCTTCGGCTCCAGGGGGAGCTGCCAACCACAGAACTCAGTCCACAGGCCACAGTCGGCCCAGGAATCAGGATGTGACCCACAACTGGCCAATCAGAGTCCTTCCTAGGTTTTTTCTTAACATCTCTGGTTATGCAGCTTTATAGATGTGTGCTGGAATTTCCTGTTCAGCTTTGTGGGGCAGCCAGCCTGACCCCAAAACATGGAGGAAAGCAGAGATGAAATCCTGAGGACATTCAAGTAGCTGAATCCTGCCTTTTCCATTTGCTTTTATTTCAATTTTGTTTCGTGTTGTTTTGCTTTTGCTGGGCTATTGTTGTTTGTGATAGTACATTACTTTATTTTCTTATACTAGCTCAATTTGAACTTTAATCCCTTGTAATCCAGCATCATTACTATGACTTTTGCATCGACAGTTTAAAACTTTCTCCAGGATCCCATATGATACTTTCTTACTTGAGTTTTATTCCATCTCTGCAGATACAAGTCTGCAGTCTTTTTGTCAGACAATGAATACCATATAATTTAACAGCTTTTCCTATTTTCTTTTGCTACCAAAAATCCTAGAGCCAAATACAACACCCAGCTGCAGTGAATGTTTATATATTCAGAGAATTTAGCCCTGGAAGGGATTTTACAGATTATCTATTCAAACTCCTTATTTTGCAGAGAAAACGATGTCCAAAATGGTGATACAATTTGCCCGAGAGATACATAAGCAATTAACAGTCATTTTCTTGGGTAACTGATCACAGCTACTCACTTTACTCTCTTTGTAGTCTCTCTGCTCTTTTATCTGAAAACTGTCTCTATTTTCATCTTCACTGATGGTAGGGCAGAGGGTAGAGGATGAAGGAATGAACTTAGGAAAGCAGGAGAGGGAAGGGGCAGAGATAATGAGATATGACCCAGAAATTATTACTATTTAGACCCAACCAAAGCCTAGAATTTTACACAACAAATTCACAGTGACTTCAGAAAGGGAAGAGATTATTGAGGAGCCAGGGAGTTTTAAGGCTGGAAAGAGAAGACTTGGTGCTAAACTCAAAAACTCCTGAGTCTTGGTTACAGTTACAGAGCTCTAAAACTTAAAGACCTATGTTTCATTCATACCTAATAGAATGAATCAGGCACTGCTAGTCACAAATTTGTAGCTTCACATATTCCATCAGAACTGGGTAGAAACTAGGCAGTGACAGAATCCCTGATGCAAACCACCTCTCACGATTAATTACTCCATGGACAAAAAAATGCCAAGAAGGGAAATGATGCAATAAATGTAGTCTGTGATTCAGAATATTTCTGTGGGGTCTTTGAGAGAGAAGATACTAATAGCCAATTGTCAATTTCATGAGCCAATATTAGGCCCCACTGGGAGAGTATGTGCTTATTAGTGAATAAATTTCTGTTGGTAACATTGGCCTGGTCATTCTGATCTGGAAGCCAAAAGATATACTTAGGAACACACAGTCTTGTTCTCCACCCTCAACCCCTAAAAACATAGACATATAAAGTCCTTTCTCATTTGGGGTCAGAGAGGAAGGCTTTAAGGACCTTTAAACCATACTCTTCCAGCCCTACCCCCAAACACTGGATTCCTGGGAAGATGGAGAAGAGCCCCAGTCACCATCAACAAATGCTGGCTAAGTATTCTCAGTGTGAGTGGCACTTCACTGGCCTCTCACAATCCAAGACTAATCCCAAAAGCAATGTTCGCTGGAGAGACAAGGTTTCTGCACCCATGACAAAAGAACAGATGAATAAAGGATTGAGAAATGAAACATAAACAAAAAAATAGCTAAATTTTGCAAAAAGTCTGGGGCTTTTTGGTCATTCATACAATGTCATTATTTTCAAAACTGTGCCCAGAATGTTCAGTAACTCTGTCACATGACTTCATTAGGTTGCAAGAAAACAGGTCCAAACCCACTGTGGGAAAAAGATAATTTGCTTTGGATCCTTCTCTGCTAAAGTCACTTATTTAATATTTAGTAGAACTTGTGCAAGGAGGAATAATACTCCTCTCTCCAAAAAATGCTCAATTTTCATATAATTATTAATTAATTACAACAAGATCAAAAGGTCATAGTCATGAGATCAATGATCCCAAAGTTGGCCATAAATTCAACCTCCAATGACAAACATAGTTTACAACTGAAAGTGATAAACACATCTCTCTCTAATAAATATTCTGACAAATGTAATTCCTTCCAACAAACTGTCTTAAGGTTACTAGTCAATGGTCTTTCAAAGGTTTACATTAAGTAAATTTTTACTATTACAGGAAATAGCCTTTTTAGAAAATTGACTTAACTCAAAAATCAACTGCATTATGACAAGATACAGGGTAAAAATAAATTTAACTTTAACACCATTTTTTTGCAACTGGTATGTAAACATTTCCTAATCTTCCTAATTTATGTAAAGCAATGAGCTGTCTTCCAAAAGCACTTTCATTGACAACTTACCATCCTTTCAAATTTACTGCTATGGAAATTATCGACCTTAATTTTAATCAAGGCTGATTCAAAGTTATTTTTGGCTTACAATTTACTTCCTACACTGGCATGATAGAGCACCAGTGAAATTTTCCCGTATTATGAGTATGATGTGGTGGGTAAATTCTTTAAAACCGCAGTCCCCAACCCTCAGGCCCTAGCCTGGTACCAGTCCGCGACCTGTTAGGAACCAGCCTGCACATCACTGCCTGAGCTCCCCCGACCCCTGCCCTGATATCAGTGTAAATATTGTCTTCCATGAAACTGGTACCTGGTGCCAAAAAGGTTGGAGAGCGCTGCTTTGAAACACTTTCCCAGGGATGGGATGGTATGTGGATATCACTTTTCCTCTATGCCTTAGGAGAAGTGAATTGCCCTAATCTGAGGGGTTAAGAAGCATTTAATCAAAAGACCACACAGCAGATAGAGCTACCACCAGCGCTTCAGCTATCTTCATCTCCAACCACACCAGCAATTTTGTTAGTTAGCCTAATGGTCATTGGAAATAGATTTTCATTAGTGAAATCTGTAATGTCCCAGATATGTGGATTTACTAGAGACACTCCCCATCATCGCACAAACAGGATACAAGAATTTGGCAAGCCCAATGCACCTCAGGAATAGTGCCTGAGACTTGATTCTCCAACATTTTGTGTCCAGCCCCTGATTTGGAAAGATTCTTGGTCTCCTCACTCTACCTAGACAGTGATCCAAATGCTACCTCTAGAACATTGTCACGTTGCCCTCTGTCAAGCCTTTATTTCACGCAAGGTGCTCTCAAGATCTCCTATAAGACAAAGAACTAACACTTTCTTGATCTTGCCAAACAGGTGGTCTATAAACTGACTCTAATTCTGACCCTACTCTGCCTGTTTGCAACTGCTTGAATATGTGTCTAGTTGCCTAAATTCAGCCTGAGTCTTGCCTTGTTCTAACATGATAGTAAAATTGTAAGATATGAGACTTATACCTCCAACTTCTATTGGGCACTATGGATATTAACCAAAAACTAAAATAAAAGTAAAAAGCCTAATAATTGTGACCAACCACATCAAATTAGGTCAAGTTACACTATTGAGTCATCTGTCTTTATTTTATCGATTGTTTTTCCCTGCTTAGTTATAGCAGGAATTTAAACAGTTTATAATAATACCTCAAACAATAAACCCAAAACAAAAAGAGAAAGACCAAGTAATGAAAGAGCAAGAAAGAGGGAAAATGAATCAAAAACTGCTGGCTAAGGAAAGGAACAGCAATTGAGCATAGAACTTAGCTTTGAGCATCTAACATCCGTAACAAGAGGGAAGCACAATGGGTTATGTGGCTGGTGCAGAATGGAGTCTAAATCAATCCTGGTCCACCCCGCATGGTCACACCCAACCAGAATGAGCCTTGTCGTGTTTGTGACCTTCATTCTGAACTGCTCACCTCAGCCTTTCTAGAGCACCACCTCTCCGCGTGTTCCTAGTCAATTCACCTCCTGGCCCCTTGACTGGTTTCCCATTTAAGGCCTCAGCTTACTCCTCCACCTAAAAACACTCGGTGTGCTTTGTGAAAGCATAACTTCCAGGTTATTAACAATTGTAATTCTCATATGAATAGATAATATGCATATGCCAATGTTTTATTCAACTCATTAATGCAGGAACTAGCAGAAAGACAAAGCCAGTTCCATGAGGATATGAGAAACCTGGTTTACGTGGTCGGTGGGAAAAGGCATGCTGAAATAAGAGTCATCAGTCAGATACAACACTGATTAACTTCCTACAAGGCAACAAAACCATAATGTTTGGGATTATCTTTTCTACAGGACCAAAAAAAATGTCCCTTTTCAGTTCAATACAACTTAATCTCTAACTTTTCAGAGCAGTAAAACAAATGGGTTCTAATTAATTGTGAATAGTAAATCAAAGAAAATTACATTCCCTAAGAGTCAGAATACCCTGAGGCAGGCTTATTAGAAAATGCTCTAGCATGGTGTTAAAATGTCAGGCAATCGCTTTTGTGCTTCATTCCCAACATTAAGATAACTTCCCCAAACAGTTTGTTTTTTTCAAACTTCAATTAACAAGTGACCTGCTTTCCCTCTGACGACACTGCTCCAGGTAAACTCCAGAAACGACCCGCACGCAGACGCTTCCTTGCAGCTGGAGCATATTCCTGAGGCTTGCTCTGGCCATCCGGATGGACCTCATATGTTGCCTAATTTCCTTTGGTCAGTAGTAGGATGCCAGTTCATGGGTGAAGCAGAAATTTTGGGGCTGTGCAAACCAAAGCATCTCAAATTTTAGGATGCATAAAATCCTCCAGATATCACCATCAAATTGGTATTAACTGATCAACACTTAAGCGCATGTACAGTAAATAATAACATTCATCGAGTGTAGGGCATATGGGAGGGGGAGGAGGGGAGGGGTATATACACAGTGTGGTGCGCATCCTCTGGGGGATGAACACACTTGAAACTCTGACTTGGGAGGGGCAGGGGCAATATACGTAACCTAAACATTTGTACCCCCATAATATGCTGAGATTAAAAAAAAAATTAAAAATAAATAAATAAATAAAAGCTAAAAAAAAAATCCTCTGGAGAATTCTGATTCCCTAAACTTGGAGAGGGGTCCAGGGGTTTTTAACAATCATCCCTGAGTGATTCTAGGTCTTGCCTTTTCTACTTTCTAATCCATAAGTTCTCCTACCTCAGCTTCCCTCCACTCCTGATTTACTTACTTCACATGTTGGTTCAAGGGGATTTGTAATAGGCTTTCCAAACATATACATAATGTTAGTATGTCCTTCCCCAACCCCCACCCTGGTAGGAGGGATCAACATTAAAATGCCTTTACCCCCTCTTCTTGTCAACCCCGGGAACTAAGTAAAAATCATTTGTTTCAGAACAACTGAGAGTACAGTTGGGTGTTCACAGGAAGAGGTGACGGAGGTTGATACTTGGTGTTGAGAAGGGAGACAGCAAGGTCCTGAGACCATAGCCCTGGAGTAGAGCTTGGGGTCTCCACACAGGAGACCTAGGCCCTTTGTGCCCACTGAGCCCCAACAGATGGGGGCCTGACGAGGGTGAGTCGGCAGGGCATACAGCCCAGAGGGGGCTTCTCTGCTTTGCTGGGAGCCAGCAGGGAGAACAAGCTGTGAACATTATGGAACCAGAGAGCCACAGCCTGGGTGGGAGCACCTTGGATTCAGGACCCCTTCCTTGTCCCAAGCTGAAAATCCTCATCTGACCCTGTGGAGATGAGGAAAAGCAAAACCCCAAAAATGTCTGAGGTTGAATTCCGTACTGGCCAGCTAGAGGAAATATTGGAAGAGGTCATCACATGGAGAGAAAAAAATAGAGAATATTTAAAATAGTCATTGAAAGCAGGGACTCTGGGGATAGATAGTGCCTCTTATTAGCTGTGTGATCTTGGAACAGTTACTTTATCAAGCTGTATTTCAGTTTTCTCCTGTCTAAAATGAGGATAGCAATAATAGTCCCAGTCTCATAAGCTCGCTGTGAAGTTTGAATGAGCTAATATAGGAAAAGCATTAGAACCAGGCCTGGCATAGATCAACTGCTACATAGGTGTTTTCTGTCATTATTATTCTAAAACTCAAATGCTCTGGAGTACAACTCACACCTGCTAGATTTACAGGGTTCACCGATAAATTACTTCCTCAAGAACAATGCTACCCCATTTCTGCTCCTAACTTTGTTCTTTGGCATTAAGTTGAGTTCCTAAGATTAAAGCTTATTTCTGTAAAGCAGCTGTGGGATCAGTGGTGGGGACTGGGGTCGGCAGAGGAACTTAGACCAAGTATGCAATTTAGACCAATGAAATAAGAGTATGATTATATATAATCACATATTATATATAATCAGCTGTCGCTATTTTACAATTGCTTTGACGATTCGTTTATTTATTTCATAAATTACCCATGCAGTTGAATTTATTTGTAACCTTTTATGTTGCACACACACAAAAAATACATGTTTCAGGGTATTAATTGAAAATCTAAAATTTCAGATAAGCCTAAAGGAGAAAGAAATATGATACACAACCCCACCACCAGAAATAACCTCCAGGGTCCCTTTTAAAAAGGGAAGCATTCTTTGCTTTGGCCTTTGAAGGCTATTTTCCTTCATATTGTGTTTGGGAGCGGTGTGAGATTGTCTGGGTGCTTGTGAGAGAACGAGAAGGAAAAAGGACTCCTAGTCAGTGGGCAGAGATGAAGAGATGAGTTGGCCACGTGACCTGTCAGCAGCTGAGCTCCTCTCTCTGATCTGCATGACACAGGCCACAGGCAGCATTTTCTTGACAGGTCTTTTCTGAATCTGAAGGATAAATGCTGAACCTTCAACAAATTTTAGCCTCTGGCCCAGGTTTCTGAACACAGAAACTGAAGATGTCAGCCCCTCTGCAAAGCCCATTCAAAAGCTGGAATAGATGAGCTGATCGCCAGCAAGAGGGAAAAAAACCAGAGTTCCCTGTGTGATCAGGACTTGGAGCAGAATTCTGGCTCCCAGGCACAGTCCCAGTCCAAGGACATGGATCCAGTCTGCCCTATGCTGGCCCAGTTGTGCACCCCAGGGCTGCATCCTCCCGGAGCAATGTCCTTTTTTCTAATTTGTTTCAGCAATGTCTTAAACCCGGGGACTAGGAAGCAGGTGATTTATTTGGAAGATGATCCTAGGAAGCAGGAGTTGGGAATGGGGAGCATGAGACAGGCGGGAGGAAAGGTCCACATGAGGCTGTGTTAGTGAGATCGTCACTGCCATGAGCAAGGGGGCTTGTCTCCCTGGCAACCCCTAGGGCAGAGTACCCAGTGCCTCCTAGAATTGTCCACCTGAAAGATGGGAGGCCAGGACGTTCATCTGCAAACTCCTGTTCTTGTTCATTGAGGGCTGCTTCTAAGGACGTCAACTTCAGGCCAAACTTACAAGAAGACCAAAGGGCCTCCCTAAGCATTAGGGAAAATCCTGGATTAGAAAGAGAGAAAACACAAGGCGCACACTGAAAGTGTGTGGGTGACAGGTCCTGGGCTTTCTCCCGCAGCTGCAGCTGAAGATGGAGATGGACCGAGGGGATATGACATGAGGATCAACGGTGCCTGCTTCAGCTCAGTATGTGCCGACTGCAGGTCTGTCCTGTCCCAGATTTCCTGACTCCTAGCTTCAAGCCCATTTTACAGACAAGGCAATTGAGACTCAGAGAGTTTGAACAGCTTGCCAATTTTGCACCACCAGAAGATGGAAGAAAAGCCTAAACCTGTATCTCCTGCTGCTTGGCACAGTACAGTGTCCCTTCAGCACCCAATCCCACTCATGACAGGTACACTGAGCTTTTCCCCTGTGCCCTTTTCTTATAAAGAGCTCCCCCTACCTGGCAGCCTAGAGCAGACTGACACTTCCACTGAGAACCGCTGGCCCTGTTGATAGACAGCATATGTAGTTAAGCACCTGAGCTCTAGTGCCTGGCTCTATCACTTCCTAGATGTGTGACCTTGGGCTAGTCACCCAGTCTCTCCGTCTCAGGTTCCTCCATAGGGCAAGCATCTCAAGAAAACCAGGTGAAAACTAAGGGCCTTTTATGATGTAACCTCAGAAATCATATAATATCCCTTCTGCCACAACAATCTGTCAAAGCCAACATCCTCAGATTCACAGGGAGGAAAAACATAAACCCCACCTCTCACTGGGAGGTGTGTCAAAGAATTTGCAGACATGTTATAAAACTTCCACAAAGAAGCTGTCATCTGGCCTTGTTCATTAAGCATCTGCCCAGTGTATATGTCTTGCTGGTAGGAGGGTAGATTAGTATAATTTCCATAGGTTCCAACTGTAAACATTTATCAAAACTACAAATGCACATACTCTTAGACTGAGCAATTCCACTTCTAGGAATTTATCCTACAGATTTGGTCAACCCAAATCACTACCAGTCATCTTTAACATGGTAGGAGTGTTAAAGATTTCCACTAAAAAAAGGTGGGAGCATTTTCTCAATTTAAGGAGACCACAAAATTACTAAGTATATTAGATAATCCTAAAATCCTAACTATTTTACTTGCCCTCCAATGTGTCTGGCATGCTACTTGCTTTACATCAATTATTTCTAACCCTGTCTACAATTCTCTAAGGTTAAGTAAGTGTTTCTATTTCTCTGGAGGTTTAGAGAAATATGACTCGTCTAAGGCCACAGAGCTAGTAAGCAGGGAATCCAAAATTCAGATCCAGTTCTGCCTGATTCTGTATTCTGACTCTAGTTTATTGTAGAATAATTGTGTCTTTAAAGTTATATGTTTTCATTTGAGACTCTCTAGTTTCTGCATTTCCAAACCACTATACAATATGATGCTATTTTATTACAAGTTGTTTCTTGTCAGAAATAACATGTAAAGATGGCTTCATACAATTCTTTGAAGGAGAAAGACTATGAGATTAACATTTGTAGTGAATATTTCCTTAGAAATGGAAATTGTCTTTGTAGCGTGTAAGTAGAACAAGCATCAGTTTGCATATATTGTTTAGAAATTCTTGGAAATTGAATCTCAGCACCGTTTTCCTCATCTCTGCTCTTGCCAACATTGTTCTAGGACAGCTGGAAGATTTGAAAAGAATAGAGGTTAATACTATCAGAAATGGCCCTATCCTGCCCAAAAAGGTGGGGCACAGAGTAGGCATAGATGATGAGCAAAAATGTTTTGTCTTACCAAGTTAGCCAACATCCTAGCCCAGGGGTGGGGAACCTGCAGCCTTAAGGCCACATGTGGACTTCTGGGTCTTTAAGTGTAGCCTTTTGACTGAGTCCAAATTATACAGAACAAATCCTTTTATTTTTATTAATACATTTTTGTTCATCTTTTATATTTTATTTTATTTTTAAAATGAATGTATTTAAAATACCAAAGAACAAAAGAAGTTTCAACAAAGTAATCCTCCCAGATTGACCAGCACAATTAGAATATAAGTAAGCCATAAGGGCTAACTTGACAGCTGCTATGCTTATGATTTAGTTCTAACTTTCCCTGCCCACAGGCACCACTACCGCATGAGGTTGGTTGGCGAGAGTTTACAGGGGTCGAGTACACCAGTCTTTTATGAGCTTTTGGCAACACTGCACTATGTCTCTGTTTGAAGTGGAATTTGTGGATAGTTGCACAGCTCATGGTATTTTTTAATTCTGTCTGCTTAACAGCCCATCATGTCAAAGAAGAACAAGAGAACGCTGAAGGAAAAAACAGATTTTTTTAATGAGGATTGGGAATTGCAGTATTATCTTGTTTCTGCTAAAGATAAGATGACTTACTTGCTTTGTGATACTGCAATATCAACATTAAAGAAATTCAACACTCATCAGCATTATAACACTGTAAAGACCACAAATATTTTAAATTAGAGGGAGAGGCACAAAAGGTTGTATTGCAGAAATCAAAAGATGAAAAGCAAACGCAAAGGCAATTATTTCAAGCAGCAATAAGACCTGGAAATAATGCCACTGAAGCAACTTATAAAGTAGGTTATATACTTGGGGGGAAAAGGGAAGCCATCCAGGGATGTAGAAATTGTGAAAGAATGCATTGTCAAAGTTGTAGGATGCTTAGACTCTGATGTTTCAAAGTATAAACAACTGCCTCTTTCACAGAGAGCCATAACTGATCGCCAGCATGAATTAGCCCTCAACTTAACAGAACAACTTCATGCAATACTCCAAAAGGAAAACATATATCATTCGATCGTTTTGGATGAATCAACTGATATTACTACACAGTGCAGGTTTTATACTTCCTTCGGGTCATAACAAACGATTTTCTTTGCTACAAAGAGTTATTCACTTTGGGCACTCTTGTGAACAGAACACAAGAAATAGATATCTTCAACAACTTTCAAGATAAATGTCGTGAAGTTGGATTGAATTTGGTAAATTTAGTGAATGTATGTACAGATGGTGTACCTTCCATGACAGGAAAATATGCCCAGATTAAAAAAGTACTAACAGATCCAGATGCTCTCATTTCTTTTCATTGTATCTTGCATCAGCAAAATCTCTGTGCTAAAGCTATTATTTTAAATGACACTTTGTAACAAGTTATAAGTATTGTTAACTATATTCCTGCAAATGCAACATGACATTGCCAGTTTTATAACATGCTAAAGTTGAAGATGAGGTATTCAGTGTGGATTTGCCATATCATTCTAAAGTACATTGGCTATCACAGGGACAGGTGTTGGCCAAAATTTTATCTCTTCGAGAACAGATAGTAAAATTTTATGAAGAACAAAATCAGCAATGTGAATTATTGAAAGAAGATCTCTATTGGAATGTAACATTTCTATGTGATATCAGGTCAAATCAAAATGACGTGAAGATTTGTTTGCAAGGTAAAACTAAGTCTATACATCATATGGGGGAAAAAATTCAAGCATTTTTTTAAAAAGCTATCTTTTTTTCAAAACACTTCTTCAAAAGGAAATTTCAGATGAACATTTTCCCCAGTTAGCAAAAGTTGATGAGCAGGATGATATATGTGAATCATTTGAAGAATATGCAGCTATTATAGACCTATTAATTGGAGAATACAATGAAAATTTCACTGACTTTGAGAATCATGACATGACACTCAAAGTAGCAGATCAACCTCACCTAGTTGATATCACCAAGGCACCTAAAGAACTACAGATGGAATTGATTAAGCTCTCAGTAGATGACATTTTAAAGTCATTGTTTTATGCTAAGAAAGATCCGATTGAAATATGGAAAAATGCAGTAGAATACCTACGCTTTCGGCAACATGCCTGAAAAATGCTTTCTTGCTTTTCAGCCACTTATTGCTGTGAATCTACATTAATCAAGACACTCTTACTGTCACAAATGACTGATACCCATCTAGAAGATCAACTGAAACTGTGGACCTCCATGCTGCAACCAAATAATTGCAATGCTTTCCAACAAAAATCAGACACAACAAAGTCATTAAAAGGTTAACTTTAAAATTAACAAATAGTTTTCATTTTTTGAAATTATTAAGTACATAGTAGTTAGGTTTTTTGTTGTTTTTTTTTTTTTTTTTTTTTGAGACAGAGTCTCACTCTTTTGCCCTGGCTGGAGTGCCGTGGCATCAGCCTAGCTCACAGCCACCTCAAACTCCTGGGCTCAAGCAATCCTTCTGCCTCAGCCTCCTGAGTAGCTGGGACTTTGGCATGTACCACCATGCCCGGCTAATTTTTTCCAAATATATTTTTAGTAGGCCAGATAATTTCTTTCTATTTTTTAGTAGAGACGGGGTCTCACTCTTGGTCAGGCTGGTCTCGAACTCCTGACCTCAAGCAATTCTCCCACCTCGGCCTCCCAGAGTGCTAGGATTACAGGCGTGAGCCACTGCGCCCAGCCCAGTAGTTAGATTTTTTACAAAATAATGTACATTTTTAAGTATACCTGACATTTCTCAAATGTGGCCTTATTTGATTACAGCTAAATTAATGCGGCCTTCCAACATGAGAAGGTTCCCTGCCCCTGTCCTAGGCACTCCCTGATTCTTCACATATGCTGTTAAAGGGAGTTGTCCATGGAAGGTGCTGCCCCATCCCAGTGCTTTACATACACTCACACACACACACACACACACACACACACACACACACACACACGGGCACGTACACACTCTTTGCACCTGAAATTCACTCAATTATTTCACTAAAATATAAATACTCAGAAAATCCTCCATCCTAGCAAACTCTTTCCTTGTTTATTAAGCTAAATGGATTGCTCACCTCCGCAGACATTTCTTATAGCTCCACATTGCTTGTTGAAACAAATCCACATTCCTCCCATGAATAAATGAACAAACATCAATTCGGCCTGATTGTGTTGCTTTTACTCACTCCTGTATCCGTCAGGGTTTGATCACAGAAGAAGAATCACCAAGAGAAATAAAAATAATAAAGACTTCATTAAAGGGATTTGAACTCACACAATTGTGAGAGCTGGTTACACAGTTGATGTAAGGCTGTTGTTTCTGCACCTGGTGTTGGGAACTGAGTCAGCAGGGCTGGCCGTGGGGAAGGAAAGATGGATGTGAGGTGGGACCTGGGAGGTCCTCCAGGTGGGTATGCGAGGCTGAGCCAGAACCCACTTGGACGGATGGAGCCCTGTCAGTCTCTTACCATCTCCCAGTCTTCAATGATACACGTGATCTGCGGGCGAAACCAGTGCCCTTGGTTGCAAAGGCAAACGCGCACCTGGCCCAGGAGCTGGATAAGCCAAAGGAAGGCTTAGGCAGAAACGAAGGAGCTGTGGGCCCTGCGGCTTCCACTCCCACCAGGTGAGCCAGCAGAGGAGCGCCAAGAGCGTTAGCTGCTGTGGGGACTTGCACCCCGCATTGCCCTTCCAAGTGTTAAAGTCTCCAGCCACTGATTCATTTCTGCATTCTAATTCTCACTCAAAACGTCTTGTGGGGCCCACACTAGACAAACACCATGCAGGGAAAAGAATTCTGGAAATTTCCGACTTAGATAAGCTGACACAATATGAATCCGCCACACACCAGGATAGCTAAAACTCCTCTAGCTGTGTGGCCAGAAGACAGATTCTCCTGAGGGCGAGCTGCCCTGGGCTAGCTCAGAGAGGTTTTAGGCATGAGAAGCAGGTGGACAAGCTGGCTATCAACCCTGACTCGCAGTTAATGTTTAGTGATGATGCTGAGGAGAGGAGGAGCAGAGTTCAAATCACAGCCTTGTCAGGTGTGGCACATATAACAAGTCAGAGGGGTTTAGCATCCATTAGACTAGCGAAATGATAAGGACAGATCCCTGATGAGCTAGCCCTTCAGAGCATGTTGAGGAATGTAACCCAGGGTCAAAATTTATTCTTATCTAGCAGAAATAAGTTTGCTTAATAATCCCCTGGTGTGGGTGGAGGGAGGGAAAGCAGATTTCCCAGTGATCCTGGCACAGCAGGTCTGAGAAAAATCCCAAGAATCTGCATTTCAATGAACACTCAAGAGATTCTCATGCAGGTGGACCTTGGGTCCACACTTCTCAAGCAAATCTACCCTGATTGCAAAAGCCAGCAACTGTGGGTTATTTACATCAGGGAACATCTTTATAAGGAAGACAGCAGTGGGAAATAAAAATCTGCTATTTATTTTAGCACGATGTTCTAAAGGTTATTTTAGAATTCTGTTTGTTAAGGGTTCATAAATGTTACTTTTTCTATTAATAAAGAACTTGACGGTTGCCAAATTGCATCCTTCACTCTGATTTCTCTACCAGCCCACACACCTTTGCCGCCTCAAAGCCGCCGGAGATGTGCTAGCGCCACCTAGAAGCCTCCCTGAGCACACTCTAGGTACAAAGTAAGGCGCCCTGCTTGCCAGAGGGGACAGGAGCAGTGGTCGTAGAAAGAGACCAAACTGGGAACAGCCAATGGTTTTGATTTGATTTTTAAGTCATAACTAACTATGAGAACATGCTGTAGGCCCTTCCCTGACTGCTTGAAAGAAAAGAAAGAACATAGACTTTGGAATTTGGCAACTCGGTTTAAATCCCTGCTCCATCACCTAAAGGCCACATGTATCAGGCTTATTTTGTGCCTGACCTCACAGCTTGTCATCTCGTCAGCTTCACGCAGCACTTGCCTCGGCTGCACTGTGTATCTCTCAGTTTCTGCCCCAAGGCTTCACTGAAGCAGGGGATGCTTGGGACAGCTGTGGGAATCCATCAGCCATGGGGATCCAGCACCTATAACAATTTCTTCGCCTTCCTATCTCAGGCAGACAATTCCAAGGAACATGCTACCTAGCTCCTCCGAAAATTCCAGGGAAAGCAGTGGAAGCCCTTATTGCCCACAGTGATGGCCAACTCAAGAAAATCCCTCCCCCAGCCCCCATTGTATTCGTTTTTCCTCTGTCCATTTGTGTTTCTTGAGATCACTTGCCAAAGCAAACTACCTGCACACAAGCCCTCTCTCATGCTCTGCTTTCTCAGGGAACTGGGCTAAGACAAATTATAACCTTAGGCAACTCATTTATCTTCTGTGAGCCTTAGTTATCTCAACTGTAATATGTTTCTCATAGGGATAGTGTGAAAATTAAGTGAAATCTTGTACAGAAAGCACTTTTCACAGTGCCTGATCCATAACAGAACCCCCTTTTCTGGGGGTCTCTCTGCTATCTGGTGGGGGAAATTTCTTTTTAAAGCTGGTGCATCATCCCCAGCGTCATTCTCACCACCATCATCGCTACCACCTCCACCACCATTTCCTTCACCATCACCATCGTCACCTACATGACCATTAACACACTCCAGTAGGTCATTGGACAGGACTGCTCTAGCCCAGCTCTGGTCAATTCTCTTTAGCTAGAGGAAATACCAGACCTGTCTCCCTCTGTTATGTCTGCCTTGGCAAAATCTAAACACTAGCTAATGTCAAATTTTTCCAGCTAATCTTAACATCGAGCAGAATGTTTTGGCCAATTAAAATCTTGCAACAGAGTTATCATTTTCTAGGACATATATCAGTAATACATTCCTGCACCTTTCTAGGAATCAAAGTGCAAGTGGAGAAGACAGAAGTCTCATGGTAAAATCACTGAAGTAAGATGAACTGGATTTTAACTCTAATTATGTTAGTAATATATTATTTTAAAGTATACATAAACTCTAAAAACCTTACAAATAAGTTTCTTCATTCAATAAATACTTTAGTACTACTATGTGGCAAGCATCTACTAGGCACTGGAAAAATAATGGCAAACAAGATTAAAGGCCTTTCCCTTGGGGAACTTTCTGTGTAGTGAGAGGAACTGACAGGCAAACAGAGAAGGACGATGGAGTTGGACCAGACCCGTCACTGGGGAAAGCAAGGGGATCCTGATCCAGTTGGAGATGGGGAGTGTTCCAGGAGGGCTTCCTGTAAGGAGGTGATCAAAGAGAGAGAAGCCAGTAAGTGTGACGGGGAAGAGGCACTCACAAGCACTCCGGGTGGCAGGAAGAGCATGGGCAGAGCTCCAGATGTAAGAGAATGCGCGGCTACATGGAACCACAAGTAACTGACTCCAGCTGCAACACGGCATGCAAGGGGGGAAGTCGGGAGAGACGGAATAAGAGGAACACTCTGCAGCCAGGTCGTGAAGGGAACGTGTGACCCTAAGGAGTTCAGACTCAGTTTTTCTATATGAATGGGCTCCATAAAAACATTTTTTTCCTTGAAATGGCAACTTTGGAACAAAGCTAACTCAAACTAGATCAACGCTTCACAAAGGGAGGAGATGTCTTATTAGCACCTAGTTTCCTAGAAGATTTTATCCACCAAGAATTTAAAAGAAAGAGCATGGAGTCTGAGGGGCATTCATATCTACCCTAGAGCCACTTCCCACATACCTTGTGGTGATACACATGGAAGTCACCCCCGTGTGTGGGCAGGCATGTGTGTGAGCTCCTGTCTATCTGACCGCTGTGTCTAGTGTTTCCTAAGAACCCACATCCACACCATTGGCCTCCTAGGTAGATATCCTTTTCCTCGCTGCCTCCTAGACAGTCATAGGCTCTGACCTTGCAATCTTCTTATAAGAAAAGCAGCACTGCCAAGACTAAACCCAATCAGCATTTCCAGACCACTGAAGTGAAGGCCACTTACGTGCCAGGGTGGCACCTCTTTTTTGAATCCAGCATGTTTAATCCAGTTCACAGCTTGTAGTAAACGTCTAGTAATGTATGTTTAAGAGACTGAATTTAACACTAAAATGGTTTCAAGGTCAGCATGAGTGTATTTAATAATTAAATGCTTTGGTATTTGTAAGCTAAAAGAAAGCCTCTGTGATGTTCGCCTTTCCTACCCACTCAGGAATTAGTTGCTCAAAAGCATACATTATTAAAATACTCTCCTAAATCTTCCCCTTCCCCTTTTATTTTCTTTAGATAAACAGGTCGAGACAGAGAGAAAGTAGAAACATTCTTCTCAGTAAACAAGGAAAGAGAAACTAGAAAATACAAAGAACATGGGAGGACCGAGCATTCCCAGGATCCCCTGACACCAATATATATACTTTTCCTTTTCATAAAAAGACTTTCTAGTACAAAACTAACACAAAATCAATGCTTCACAGGCTAAACGTGTCATCCTTTCCCGGAATAAAGGCTCTGAACTGTTTTATTAGAAACTAACTTATAGGAAGATTTTAGTCACCAAGAAAATGAAAGAGAGAACAAAACAAAAATGTTGGTCTGCTTAAAAGTTCTGAACTTGGCTCCCCTGAGGAATGAATGGTCATAATGACTCTGGTAGACTGTGTTTTCCAAAGACGGCTGCAGCAAAATCTCTTATGCCACATGCTCTTTTCCCTTGCCACTTCCCCATCAAGGGGGGTGTCCCTGTGCCCTCCCCTTGAACTTACTTGTAACCAATAGAATGTGGTGGAACCAACACTATGTGAATTCCAGGGCCAGATCATGAAAGGCCGCATGGCTTTTGCCTTGTTCCCTGGGACACTTGCACTTGGAACCCTACAATATCAAGTAACAACTCCAACCCAGGCCACCAGGCTGTGACAAAGCCAAGCCACAGAGAGACTCTGTGGCACCATGGTCAGTGGTCTCAGTCTTGGAATCCTCACAGCCCTGTCACCAGGCATGTGAGAAAACAAGCCTCAGATGACTCCAGCCCCCGGTGTGGAGCCACCCCCAGCCTTTGAGTCTTCTAAGGTGAGGCCTCAGGCATTGTGGAGCATAGACAAGCTGTCCCTCCTGTGGCCTTTCCAAGTTCCTGACCCAGCGAATCCATGAGCATAATGAAATGGTGGTGGTTTTATGCTACTAACTTGGGGGTGGTATGTCATATAGCAATAGTCAAAGAAACAACAGCTTGCACACACTTGAAGTTTATTATGTGCTACTATCCTAGGGGCTTTACATGTATTAACTTATTTAACATTTACAACTATCTTATAAGGTAGAGACCTATTATCTCCATTTTACAATGAAGACACTCTATCCAGCATGATATGACCAAGGTGAAGCAGAACACTGGCGAATGGTGCATTTGCATGTTTATCTGAGAGGTGGGAGATTTAACTATTACCTGTAGACCACTTCCAACATTTTTATCCTTCCAAAATGAACAGTTTTTCATATTTTATTTACATCTTCAATACACAAATACACCATCATTGTATGATGCATCAGACAACTCCTAGGTACCAGTTCAGACCCTCTTGGCTTCATCCGCCTCTTGTTATAGCTGCTGCTGCTGCTGCCAAGGATCTTTGTACGCTCTGACTCACTTCAGCTGATGTTACCTGGCAGGCCTTTCCTCCAGCCTGTGCTACACACTCTTACATACTGCTCTGGCTTTCCTGTTGACCCCAGTGCAGAACCCTAGTCAGCATCCTCACCCATGCAACCCGAAGTGCTGAAAGGTCAACATGAACATCGACCAATGGGAAAGGGACTTGGTGAATAAGTTCTTCCCCTTTTTCTCCACCATCCCAGAAATGGTCCTGAGACCAAGCAGTTTTTACAGCTTCTTCTGTGGGAGTCCTATGGGACTAAACCAGTCAATCACACTTAGGAACAGTCACTTCAAGGGTCATTTTTGTATAGGTTCTCCCTCCTTCCTTGTCTCACAATCATCATTCCTCATTCCTGCTCCCCAGGCTCGCATATCCTAATAACATATGAGCCTGCCTTCTGGGGTCCTGGACTAGACTAAGACATTTAGTATTCAAACAGTATTCAGGTGTACTGAACAATCTGTGAAAGTCCCCCTTCAGAAACACTCCCAGGCCAGGTGTGGTGGCACGTGCCTGTAATCCTAGCACTCTGGGAGGCCGAGGCGGGAGGATCACTCGAGGTCAGGAGTTCGAGACCAGCCTGAGCAAGAGAGAGACTCCGTCTCTACTAAAAATAGAAAGAAATTATCTGGACAACTAAAATTATATATAGAAAAAATTAGCCGGACATGGTGGCACATGCCTGTAGTCCCAGCTACTCGGGAGGCTGAGGCAGCAGGATTGCTTTAGCCCAGGAGTTTGAGGTTGCTGTGAGCTGGGCTGATGCCACGGCACTCTAGCCTGGGCAACAGAGCAAGACTCTGTCTCAAAAAATAAAAGAAACACTCCCAGCACTTCCTCTCTTCCCTAACACCCACTCCCTCCCCAAAAGCTACCACTATGAAGAGTTTTGCATATATCCTTCCAGTCCCCTTTGTATGCATTTATGCATACATACATACATATATGTGTGTATGTATGTATATATAAGTAAATATATATGTATACATAAACATTTATCTTTAAAATTTTTTACAGACATTAAATCATACCATTAGCATTATTCCTAGTTTTGGGGGGTTTTTGCTTATCAATATGTCTTAAAGATCTTTCCAGGACATTTAAATGTATCAAAGAATAACTCATACATTGTAGTTAGAGATTCTGTGTGCTATTTAGTTGTTCTGCATGCAAATTCTTTACTCACATGTGCAGTCATCTGGTAAAATGAGCAAAGAAATAAAGGCAAAAACAGGATTTATAATAGATGGAAAGACTGTAAAACTTACAGTGGATCTTATTTGTTCATTTTGGGAGGGAAAGTTTTTTAGCTGGCAGTTGACAAAGGAGCCAATGTGGGAATTCTGTCCTTGAATAGGCCGACCAAGCATACAAAGGAAGGCAATTTCAGTAGTGTCTTAGCTGGGCCTGCTGTAATAAAATACCATAGACTGAGCGGCTTAAACAACAGAAATTTATTTTCTCATAGTTCTGGAGGCTGGAAAGCCAAGATCAGAGTGCCAGCCTGAGTGAGTTTTGGTGAGGGCTCTCATCCTAGTTTGTGGATAGCTGCCTTCTTGCTGTGTATTCACATGGCAGAGACCAGAGAGAGGAAGCAAGCTCTCTAGTGTTTCTGCTTATAAGGACATGAGTCCCATCATGAGGGGACCACCCCCATAGCCTCATCTAAGCCGAATTATCTCCCAATGGCCCATCTCCAAATAGGGCTTCAACATATAAATTTTGGTGGGGCACAATTCAGTCCACAGTAAGTAGTTCATGAATTCTCCATAAAATCTTACAAGTTTGGTGGTGGAGCCTCATGACAGGCTGTCTCTGTGCAGTGTTCACAAGAATGTCCAGTAGCACCTCCACCTTAGGCCAGCTCTGTGACATTTACCGCGGTAGAATTTGTCCAGTGTTAAGCACTCAGAGCTGCTTGGTCAACATGCCCTCAGCCTGCAGCATGGGGTCCCTCCCCCACTGACAGCTAAGACACAGCTGGAGAGAGGGAGGAGCCTGAGAAGATACTGGTCAGCACCCAGCCCCACTCAGGAAGCTCCTTGCTGTTGATTGCTGAATTCCTTGGCAACAAAACATAGTTTTGAAATTCAGGCTTGCAGGGGGCTTATAATCTGTATGTAATTACATATACACTCTATTATTATTGTATTTATATATAGTTAGGAATTGTATATAAAATTAAGTTAGGATATATATATAGATAAAATTCCACTGCAGGTGGAAGAGATACTATTATTATTACTCTTTTCAAAGTTGCCAACCAAGTGATGGTTACTTATTACTTCGTTCAACACATATTAAAAATTCGGTTGGCGAGACACTGGGGATTAACCCAAAATGGCCCAAACAACTCACACTGTAGTGAGCAAGACATGTGTCAGCCAACAGTTAAAAGCATCGTTCGATGTTTGATAAGAGAGCTAAGTCAGGGGCTGGGAGGGCCACAGGAGCAGCATCTAAATCAGCCTGGGGAGTCTAATGCAGTGTCCCAGAGGGAGGGATGATGCTTGAGTGGAATACCGAAGGCAGAATAAGAGCAAAGCAGGGGACGAAGAGAGGGATGGCTCAGGCTCAACTAGAGGCAGGAATGTTGAGCCCAGCGCGTTGGGATTAGGATTCCCTGGGTCTGGCTGTGGGAAGTGATAGGAAATGAGACTTCAGAGCAGTGGTTCTCCCATTTTAACTGCTTCAGAATCACCTGAGGGTCTGCTCAGACACAGATTGCTGGGCCCCACCCTAGAGTGTCTGGTTCAGTGGGTCTGGGTGGGGCCTGGGAACTGCATTTCTGGCAGGTTCTGACAGGTGATGCTGCTGGTGCAGAGACCACACTTTGAGAACAACTGCTCTGTATTTAGAAAGGAGGTGTAGAGAGCTCAAGGCTGATTGCCAGCCAAGCCTCTTGACCATGGCTCCATGGCTTTGAAGTTCAGTGCTCAGGGGGACTGGGTCATGCTAATGACAGCAAAGACAGCAGTGAATTTAGTTTCTTCCCTGTGGTCCCACCTCTGTTGTGCTGGGTCCATTGCCTTGAAGCTTCCTTCCTTCCTAACGTCCTCCTCTGTGGGCCTTCAGCCTATCCTGCCTTTGATCCAGCAGTGTGTGTGAACACTGCCTCTCCGGGCTCCACCATCCCTCACGTCTGGTAAGGACACAAAGCTTGTTACAAGTTGTCTCATGGCAGATGAGTGACCCGAGGTGCTCCCACACTCTCCCTAGACCCCATCCCCGACTTCTCATAACAACTGTCCACTCTCAGGGACCTGCTTTCCTTCACATACGATGGAAACGTGAGATAATCTCCCCAGCACAAACATGACCCTATAACTTCCCACATGTGAAGAGCAAAAAAAACTGTTGGTTCTTGGTTTCTTGGTTATATTAGCTCACTTCCTCTGGTAAGGGACCAATTTTTTATGTCATTGACAGATTGGAGACATGGGAATTAGAAGTAAGAGAGAAGATTCCAGTGAAAGAGAACACAAGATAAGCTTTATTTTGTAACAGATGTAATAACCTTGGACTGTTTGAAATATTGGATTCAACCATATAAAACTGCCATTTTGGTGGGTCAAAACAGTCAAATATTTGTAAATTCACATGATTCACTGTAACCATATATTCTAATTATATTAAATATGTATAGTTTTATGTATGTCTTAATTGTTTAAAATATCTCTGTTATATATCCAATTAGATAGCCTTATTTTATATGTATAGTCTAATTATATATATTATAGATGCTAATTAAATATATACCTTAATTATATATCTTCTAATTTTAAACATATTAAAACTATTTATATTTTAATATATCCTAATCATATATATCTCCAAATCATATATGTCCTAATTAAATAGGCTAATTTTATATATATAAATTCAATTATATATCTTCTAATTTGAAACCTATTTTAATTATATTTGTATATGTGTATAAAGATAGATAGTACACACCAGGATATATGTAAAATTACAATATATTTATATTAAAAGACATGTGTACACATTTGTGGCCAATGGAATTCAAACTCTTGACCTGTAATAAAATCAGGACTGTTACTGTTGGTCTTTTGTGGTTACAATGCAGACGTATGTGCATTCCTGAGAGCATACCGCCACCATGTGTCTTCTTGTGGAACTACATGTGACCATCACAGCATCTTGCAGTAACTCCTTCACTAGTTTAATAAACATTTAATACCTACGATGAACCCTGCACTGGGAGAGATGCAGAGCACAGTGATTTCCAGTATGAAGCCTCTCTGGAGCTCTTCGGGGCAAACTAGCTCCATCTCCCAGGCACAGAATGTAAATGTGAGAAGCAGGCTGCAGGCAGGAAGTGAGCTGGAGAGTAAATGTCCCGCTGAGCAACCACTGCTCTGTTCTAGACAGTGGCTCCAAGTAGGGAGTATGGGCCCAGTATTTTTTCTAAGAGAAGTCAGAAATTCAAATGTTGGTGTGCAAATCACTGATTTTTAAATAAAAACTTATTCTAATTATTTCCAAATACCATGAGCCAACATTATCCATCTGCAGGCTACATTCAGCCCACATCCTGCCAGGTTTGAACTCCTGGTTTGTACTTTCTATATCCCTTTCCAGCATTTTAGTGTCGTTTCATAAACGAGATGAGGTATCTGTTGACACCTAGAGATGCAAAAATAGACACAGAACTCTCACTAGGTCAGTTTGCCCTACAAAAGTAGCAATTTCCTAATACCTACATTCATCCTAATATATAGAAAGAGAATGTTCTAGATGTGTAATTAGCATGCCTTTCTAGCATACCCACTTACTCTGTTCTGGAACAATTCTCACAGTCTGCCAGTCTTGGCTGGCAGATTCTTACAAGCCCCAGGATAGGGACTGGGTGATGAAGAGGAACTGTAAGGAGCCAGGCAGTCACGATAATCCCCTTATCGACAATGTAAGGATCTCCTTAATCATATGTCACTGTCCATGTGGGTGTTAAATTGGTAGAGGGAAAAGTGCTCTAAGATAGAAATCACCTACATTCCACATTGTGTTGGTGGCTGGATTACCTACTCACTGTGACTAGTATCAGGAGAATTGGAAATTAATAAAATTAAATTAGAACCCACAGCATGACTAAAATTGATGAGAATGACAATATGAAGTGTTGGTGAGGATGTGGAGTAACTGCAATGCTCAGACATTGCTGGTGAGTGTGTAAACTAGTAGAAACTTTGGAAAATGGCTTGGCTGTATCTTATTACATAAACTGGACGTATGCATACCTTGTGATTAGCAATTCCGTTCCCAGATATATACCCAAAAGAAGTGTATATGTCCACGAAAATACATGTATAAAAATGTTCTCAGCAATTTTATTCATGATAGCACAAAACTGGAAATAATCAAATGTTCATCAAGAATAAAATGGATAAATAAATTATGCCATAGTTATATACAATCAAATGTCATATAGTAATTTTTTAAAAAAGGAATGCAACACAGATACTGATATATTCAAAAAGATGGCTAAATCTCAAAGATATGATAATGAGTTAAAGAAGCCAGACTAAAAGAGTACATAAATGTATGATTGCAGTTGTATAAAATTAAAGACCAGGTAAAACTAATCTACAGTAATAGAACTTAGAACAGTGGTTATTTCTGGGTAGAGGGAGGAATCCTAGGAGGGTGAAACAAAAGACCTTCTGAGACGTTGGAAATGTTTTGTATCTTAATTTGAGTGTGGCTAAATAGGTACACACGAATGTAAAGATTTATTGAAATATACATGTAAGACTTGTATACTTTACTAAATGATTATCATAACTAAATGTTTAAAAGATTAAACAAATTAGAAACCTCATGGGCATAGGCAATTTGGAGCTGGATGTATTAGCAAAATAGTGGCTCTTATTAAATTTTATGTGGAATTGTCCAGGCTATTAACCTTACAAGAAATCCCCAGGAACTTGGAAAGTGATCTACAAACTTGCACCCCCACTGTAACCCTTTAGAGAGAAAAAGCCACACCACGGTTGATCTACTAAATTAGGAGGGGATCAGCACCCCAAGACAAACACTTCTGGCTCACCCTGGGGGGAAGAGTTCCCTCATCCTCACTGAAGGTAATGGTATTAGCTTTCTATTGCTACTCTAATAAATCACCACAAACTTTGTGACCTAAAACAATACAAATGTATTGTCTTATACTTCCAGAGCTCAGAAGTCCTAAAAAAGCAAGGTATTGGCGGGACCCCATTCCCCTGCAGGCTCTAGGGAAGGGTCTGCTTCCTTGCCCTTTCCAGCCTCCAAAGGCCGCCTGCATTCCTTGGCTCATCGCCCCTTCCTCAAGTTACTCTGACCTCTGCTGCTGCCCTCACATCTCCTACTCTGCCTCTGGCCCTCCTGCCTCCCTCCTCTATGACCCTGGTGGTTACATCCAGCCTGAATCTTCCCATCTTAGGATCCTTAATTTAGTCACATCCGCAAAGTCCCTTTTGCCATATAAAGTAGCGTATTCACAGGTTCCAGGGATTAGGAAGTGGACAGTCTGCAGCGGGTGGAGGACATTCATCTGTCTACCACAGAAAGCTTCATGGAAAGTTGAGATTATTTGCAGGTGAGGGGGGTTTAAACATAATGTGGCAGACACAGAGATGTTCTGCTCAGATGCTCCCTTAAGAAAGGACTCGCTGCCCAGCTGAACAGAGTGTGGTGAGCTGATAGCCTCCAGGTGTTAGCTCTTCCAGTCAGCTTCAGCTTTCAGGTGGAGGGGGTGCTCTTCTTGGAACAGCCCTTCTATGGTTTGAATGTGTCCTCTCCAAAATTCAGGTTGAAACTTAATTACCAATGTGATAATGTTAAGAGGTGGGGCCTTTAGGAAGTAATTAAGTGGTAAGAGCAGACCCCTGGTGATTGGGCTTAAGGCCCTTATAAAAGAGGTTTCTTCTCAGAGTGTTCAGCCCGTTTTGCTCTTCCACTCTTCTGCCACGTCAGGCCATAGCATTTGTCCCCTTTTGCCCCACCACCCCTTCCAGCATACGAGGACACAGCAACAAGGTGACATCCTGGAAGCAGAGAGCAACCCTCACCACACACCAGTGCTGGTGCCATAATCTTGAACTTCCAGCTTCTGGCATTGTGAGAAATAAATTTCTATTGTTTATCAATTACCCAGTCCGTGGTTTTTGTGATTGCAGCAGAAACGGACTAAGACATCCCCCAACCAATAATTGATCAGGGCAGTGATGCAAGGGCCTGGCCATTTCTGCCCCACAGTGGGTCGCCTCTAAAGAACAGTATTTGCTCCAGGGTTCCCCATTAGACAGAAGGGACTTTGCCAGGTTAATATTGAAGGTTGATGGCTCTCCTTCCCAATCCTTCTTCCTCCCACTTTCTTTTACAAGTGTTATTTTGAATAAGACTCCTTTTTGAAATTCTGACTCCATTTCAGCCTGTGATTCCCTCAGAATCCAACATGTGACATATGACCAGAGAATACCATTAAGATGTTGCTTGAAAAGCAAATGTTACAGTCTAAATGTCTTAGAATAATGCTGCCCATAGAAATAAAATATTAGCCACCTGTGTAATTTTAAATTTTCTAGTGTATACATTTTTAAAAGGAAACAAAACAGGTGAAAATTATTTTTAAATATATTTTATTTAACTCAATATATCTTTTTTTTCCTTTTTTTTTTTTTCTTTTTTTTTTGTGAGACAGACTCCCACTCTTTTGCCTGGGCTAGAGTGCCGTGGCATCAGCCTAGCTCACAGCAACCTCAAACTCCTGGGCTCAAGCAATCCTACTGCCTCAGCCTCTGGAGCAGCTGGGACTACAGGCATGTGCCACCATGGCCAGCTAATTTTTTTCTATATATAATTTTAGCTGTCCAGATCATTTCTTTCTATTTTTAGTAGAGATGGGGTCTCGCTCTTGCTCAGGCTGGTCTTGAACTCCTGAGGTCAAGCAATCCTCCCACCTCAGCCTCCCCGAGTGCTAAGATTACAGGCGTGAGCCACCGAGCCCAGCCTAATATATCTTAAATATCAATCTAACATATCAATATAAAAAATAATCAGTGAGATACGTTACATTCTCTTTTGTAATCAGTTTTTGATATCTCATATAAATTTTACACAGTATTTACAGTATACTTCAATTTGGACTAGCCACATTTTAAGTGTTTCCAAAGAGGAGAGGTGTGGTAAAAAAAAATTAGAAAGATTGAGAAATATTGTAGACATAGGAAAAGGTGTTTGTATTTTTACAGCATGAATGAATACAATTGTCTCCTCTAGAAGCTCTGACTAGAGAGTAATAGCTATACCACCCGCAGCTCTCCTCTTTTACTTTTTTATTGAGATATAACACCTGTCCTTTTCATCACCATCATATCCCAAACTGTGGTTTGCTTCCCCAAATTCACAATGATCTGGGCACTTGATGCATAGTTGTCTTTTCCATTTCTACTTTTGTCACCAGGCAGAATCATAGATATCCTTATGGCCTATGTGGATAACCCATCCAGTATTCTCTGAGTACATCTTAATTCTGCCTGGCAGGGATAGATATTCACAAATCTCATTGGGATTCTTGAAAATTATGGACCTTTTTGCAAAGGAAAATGTACATAAATAAAATTTTGCATATCATTTCATGGTGTTCACAATACTCCTGGAGCTATTTATAGCCCCCAGGTTAAGAGCCTCTATTACTTAGTTTGTTATTTCTTCCATGGAACAAAGTCAGAATTCCCTTGCATATCATGCAAGGCCTTCCATGGTCCAACCCCTGCCTTCTCATCTCCTGCTGCCTCTCATTTGCACTTTTCATAAAGGCTCCATGGGTTCTTTTGTAATTATCTTAACTCACTATGCTATGTCATACTTCTGCACATTTGCACGTCTTTCTCTCTACCTAGAATGTTTCCTCACTACCCAGGTGAACTCCTCTGCAGCCCAAGCATCAATTCAGAGCAATTCAATAACTTTTGTTGTGCATTCACTCTCACTTCCATCCTAGCAGTTGCTATCTTTTGATATAATTATTTGCTTAAACGTCTTTTTTCTTCCATAAACCTGTGAGCACCTTAAGGGTAGAGAGGGTGTTTTATACATTGTATCCCTATCACTTTTCATTGTATATGAAATATAATTGGTGTTTAATGAATGTTGATAAAATATTGTTTACAACAACACTTTTCTTACCTTTGGATATTGCTTAAACAGTGAAAGTTGGCACATATGTAAGAATTTTTAATATATATTAATTTTTACATTAAGGATGTTTAACTAGTTCTTGAAGTAAATTTTGTTTTCTGAAAAAAGCACATTTTCCTTTAGGAGATAATCCCTTTCAGAAAAGGCATTTATAAGTCCACAGTCAGGTGATGTGTAAGGACAGAGATACTACATGCAAAAGGAGAAACAGAAGTGCTCAGGTAAGTCAGGACATGATTTATGATTCATTGAAATGAGGGATTTTTTAACATAACAATGGCAGGTAATTTTATTTTAATTAGATTTGTTGTATTATTATATAATTAGAAATTATATCATCCTACAGTCAAAACTTGCAATAAACTGTTAAAATTTGTAACTTCTAACCCTCTTTAGTATGCATTTCTTCTGGACATAATAAGTTGTTCTGACAAACCTGGTATTCTGCTAAATTGAGCAGAAAAGACTTATGGAGAAAAATGGTGCTATGAGCAAAACACTCATAACCTTTGCAACTTTGTAACCAGAGGCCTTCCTTACAAAAGCAATACAGTTGTCCCCCATTTAACCTTGGGGAATATGTTCCAAGACCCCCAGTGCATGCCTGAAGCCACAATATACTATATATACGATGTTATTCCTGTACATACATACCTATGATAAAGTTTAATTTATAATTAGGCACATTAAGAGATTAACAACAATAATAAAATGGAACAATTATAATATACTATAATAAAAGTATGAATGTGCATGCCTTCTCTCTCTTATTGCACTGTACTCACCCTTCTGGTGATGATGTGAGGTGACACAATTCCTGTGTGATGAGATGAAGTGAGGTGAATAACGTAGGTATTGTGATTTAATGTTAGTCTACTATTGACCTTCTGTATTTCTGAATCTGTATAACCATCCCTTGCCTACAGTAAGTGGCTTGGTGTCTGTCACTTGTTTCAGGGGAACCCTTGCTGAAGTCTTTACATAGGCTCAATGCTTTCTAGTGCAACAGATTGTCATCGTTTGGATCATGTTTACTGTTCATGTCTTCCACCCACAAAATTTTGGGGGGGGCTATTTTCTTTCCATCCACAAATTTAATACCTTTTCTGTCTTAACTAAGCACTTATCATGCACCGTGACCATAACTTTTAGTTTGAGGTGTGACAGCAAAACTAGCACAAATTTCTTTTCCCTTCTTCACAATTTCACAGGTGGAAGATATTTGTTCTTACTGCAGATCTTAGCAACCTCAGCATACGATTTTTTTTTTCTTTCCTTATTACGTCAAGAACTCTCACCTTTTCACTGAAAGGAAGCACATTATGGCTTCTCTTTGGCATATCCAAATAGCCAGCATCACTACTTTTGCACTTTGGGGCCATTATTAAATAAAATAAGGGTGACTTAGGCTGGGCATGGTGGCTCACACCTGTAATCCTAGCACTCTGGGAGGCCAAGGCAGGTGGATCGCTTGAGCTCAGGAGTTCGAGACCAGCCTGAGCAAGAGTGAGACCCTGGCTCTACTAAAAATAAAAAGAAATTATCTGGACAACTAAAAATATATACAGAAAAAATTAGCCGGGCATGGTGGCGCATGCCTGTAGTCCCAGCTACTCAGGAGGCTGAGGAAGGAGGATAGCTTGAGCTGAGGTGTTTGGGGTTGCTGTGAGCTAGGCTGACGCCACGGCACTCTAGCCCAGGCAAGAGAGTGAGACTCTGTCTCATAATTAATTAATTAATTAATTAATAAAAATAAGGGTGACTTGATCACAAGCACTGAGATACCACGACAGTCAATTTGATAACCAAGACTGCTACCAAGGGTAGTACATACACCGTCTATATGCTGGACAAAGGAAGAGTTCATGTCCTAGGCAGGATGGAGCAGGATGGCATGAGATTTCATCACATTACTCAGAATGGTGAGCAATTTAAAATGTATGAATTGTTTATTTCTGGAATTTTCCATTTAATGAAAAACAGAAGCATAGGTAAGAGCAAACTACCGTAATTGTCATCTTGCAGTAATAATCTAGCCAGGACTCCCAGAATGTCTGGAGGCTCCCTCAGAGGATATTTTAAAATGCAGAAAATATAATGTGGAATTCTGGATTACACTCAGAGATGATGTAGATGGAATGAAGCTCTGAGCTGGGAGCTGTTCTTAAGGCAGGCTTGGGAAGAGGTACAACCACCAGGAGTTGTAGGCACTCATTTTTCATTTGGAACTGAAAAGGCTCCTTCTTGGGTAGTAGCCATCTGAGAGCTTTTTCTTTCACGTCCTGCTTATGTTTTAATTCTAATCACATTAATGTGGCTCCCCGTGCCTAGGAAAATACTGTGTATTAGCCAACATAATTTCCACTTATTGGGTAATAGGAATATTTGCCATAGTAAAACATAATTTCTTTTGAAAAGGGTGAAAGCAATCATTTTCCATTTCTCATCAGAAAAGTACAAACTTCCATAATTTGATGTCATTACACATTTAACCTTTGGGAATTTGTGGGGTAGAAGCTCCTTTAAGTTGCCACTCCAGAAAAGGATCATGGATACTATTTTAGACATCAGCCAGGTGGAGACTGTAACTACTCAAACAATGACAATTCATCCTCTTTACTCCCTTCACTAGAAACAATGTACTTTTTTTCCTGGGGATCCTACAATCAGTTCCATAGCTAACTACATACCATAATAAAAACATACTTTACTTATGATATAGAAATTATTAGGAGATAGAAACCACACAAATAATTTAAACAGAAAAAAATTAACATGAAGAAATGCTAACTCTTAAAAGGTAGTTAACTACTAAAAGCGATTTTTTTTAAAAAAAGGACTCTCGGTTCTATAGAAATAGCAATTGCAGAAAGCAGCTGCTACTTCTAGGGCTGTGAGAATGTGAACACAGAGAGACCTGAGAGACTGAGGCAAGGGCTACACGCCCCGAGGCTGAGAGTCGCACCTCTGCACAAAGTGTGGTTGCCACAGGCACATGCATCCCACCAGAGCAATTTGTTGGAAGGAGAGGCTTGCCCCAGCTGGCACACAAACTTCTGGGAAGTGTGGAAGAAAACTGGCCCATTCACCAGAAGATGGATTTAACACACAAAGAAAAAGAAATAAAGAAACTGACCCATACTAGGAACATGCTTAGTTGTAGGGAAACCTACTGAAGGGCACAGGGTATAGCTAGCTCAATGGACCACTAGTTGGAGGAGTTAACAGGCCAGAAGGAGCAGAATGCCAGTGGGTGCCACAGAAACTTTCCAGGGGGCCCAGACAGGAAGGGGCACTGAGCCTAACTGTTGCCAGGCCACGTGCATGCTGACTGGGGCTGCTGCACCAAAATATGGCACACTGAAAGCAGGGAAAAGTCTCCTCTACGGCTTCTGACTTTGTGGTGCCCTCCTGTATCTTCTATTGGCAAAACCTAATATTGAGCCAGCTAACAAGAGAGAAATATCTGTAGAGTTCAACTCCAATATCAGAAAGGAGAACAAAGAAGAGTAGATTTGGAACTGAAAGGCAATAAATTATAATCCAAATCTTTGACTCAGCATCCATGCACCCTTCTACACACATTTCAACTTCTGTACAAGGAAACAACCCTATATTCCACTTAACATGATGCTGCTATTCTTTTGCAAGTGTGCGCATCCTCTCCCCCAAGTGAGGTGTATACTGCCAACAATCATTCTAGCCATCACTGACCATAGTCAGTATTCCACAAATTCAGTCACAGTCCCCCAAAATATTCTATTACCTGAAACTAAACTGTGGCTGGGCGCAGTGGCTCACAATTGTAATCCTAGCACTTTGGGAGGGTGAAGTGGGAAGATGGCTTGAGGCCAGAAGTTCAAGACCAGCCTGAGGAACATCAAGAGACCCTGTCTCTATAACAAATAAAAGAAAATTAGCCGGGCATGATAGCACATGCCTACAGTCCCAGCTACTTGGGAGGCTGAGGCAGGAGGAATTCAAGGTTGCAGTGAGCTATGATGATACCACTGCACTCTAGCCTAGGCAACAGAGTGAGACACTGTCTCAAAAAATAAAAATAAAGAAAAGACTAAATTGTAAAGTTAACATCCCCCAAACTTGAAAAGAAATGATGAGGGAGCTAGCCAAGATAAAGGAACAGGGCTAGATTGACTCTCCTGACTGAATGTCTATATATCTTCCATATATGTATAAAACACCTATAAAACGTCAGTTTACAAGACATTAGACACTAGGTAACAGAGAACTCTGATTACTGAGAAACAGGGAACAAACAGGGTAAGACCTATGGCTGCCCAACTTTGTGCCTTCAGAAAATTTCCAGACCAGGATGTAGATTCCTGGAATCGAGGAAAAACAAAGGTGATTCTCCAGGAAGACCAAGTTAGCTAACATTCACAGGGCAGAGTGCTGGAGAGGAGAGTGATCTACAGGGTCCTCAAGTAACGGACTACTGGGGAGTGCCTGCACTTGAGGAAACTACCCAAGGCCAAGGAAAGAACCACCAAGAAGAACTGAGGAAACAGTACTTGGCACTCATACAGGGCTGGAACTAGTGTGTGCTCTCACGAGCCATATTGGAAAACCTCAAGATTCACAGGACATTGAAGAGAGTACTCAGAAGGGTCTTGCCTTGGTAGTGGAAAATAGTTACTCCTCCACTGACCACTGCTTTGGTCCTGCCTAACAAATCTTAAAAGCAAATCCCCCAAAATAAAATTTTTCCAAGCAAATCAACTGAGTCCCAGAACAAAACTCAAAAATATATATAGGAATGCAAAAATATCCAGCACCCCAAAAGGTAAAATTCATAACGTCTGGCATATACAATCAAAAATAACCAGTCATGCAAAGAAGTAGGAAAATACAATCCATAATGAGGAGATAAATCTATCGATCAAAAGTAATCCTGACTGACAGAGATATGCAAATTAGCAGACAAGAACAATAAAATATTTATTATACTGTATGTCCTGTGTTTAAACAATCGATACATGAAAGATATAAAAAAGAACCAACTGAACATCTAGACATAAAAACTCAGTGTTGGAAAGAAAAAATATACTGGATGAGGTTAATGGCAGGTTAAACATTGTAGAAGAAAAGATTAATAAACTTTAAGACATAGCAATAGAAACTATCGAAAATGAAACACAAAAAAAGAACCAAACACAGCAACAATGAGCTGTAGGACAATTTGAAAAAACCTAAGATACATGAACTTAGAGCTCTCAAAAGAAAGGATAGAGATGACAGAACACAAAATACATCTGAAGAAATAACGGCAGAATATTTTCCAAATTTGAAAACTATAACACCATAAAACCAAGAGGCTCAACAAACTTCAGGGATAAAAGAAAGAAGAGGCTCACACCTGTCATGCTAGCACTCTGGGAGGCCAAGGCGGGAGGATTGCTTGAGCTCAGGAGTTTGAGACCAGCCTGAGCAAGAGTGATACCCCCATCTCTATTAAAAAAATAGAAAGAAATTAGCTGGACAACTAAAAATATATAGAAAAAAATTAGCCAGGCATGGTGGTACATGCCTGTAGTCCCAGCTACTAGAGAGGCTGAGGCAGAAGGATTGCTTGAGCCCAGGAGTTTGAGGTTGCTGTGAGCTAGGCTGATGCCATGGCACTCTAGCCCGGGCAACAGAGTAAGACTCTGTCTCAAAACAAAAAAGAAGAAGAAAGAAGAAAACCATACCAAGGCACATCAAAATGAAGCTACTCAAAACTAGCAATAAAGAGAAAATTATTAAAGCACCCAGAGAAAAATTAATGTTAAGTACAGAGGCTGTGGCACTGCTAAACATACATCCAAGGCAGTGCAGGTAGCCAACAGAATTTGCTGAGATTAGGAAAGATGGTGACATTTAAGCCAAGTCTTCCACGTATTCATTCTTCCCATAAATGTATTCTTTCAGCACTCCCCTGGCGATGGGCCTCTGCTCCATGCAGAGGGCAAGGTAGTGCAAAAGCGCATCCCAGGAGTCTTTGCAGGAACAGCTGGCAGTGACTTGAGAACTCATTAGGAGAGCCTCAAGAGCCAGAGTGAACAGCAGTCCTCCGTGTCCCACAGGCACAGAGTAAACAACACAGCATTCTAATGCCCCTTAAGTTAGCCTAGAGCTCACCAAATTGCAGCACTGGTGCCCTCCATGGGAGCCCATTTATTTTCAAGACTTGGGGCTCCCTCCTCCCATAACTAGACCCAGGTATCCTTGCAAGTTCTGGAAGCAGCCACTGCTCTCTATTTACCTGTGATCCTTCCTCTCTGAAATTCAGTTTATCAAGTTTTCTTTGCATGCGTTGTTTCTCAAAAGCCCCCTAGGAATGTAAAATTTTTATTTTTCTGGAATTTTCTTGCCGCTATCCTGAGAAATGTTCTTTGTGTTATACATCTTTGCCAGAAGTGGAAGTCCTTTCACCTCCACAACTTTTTGTTATGAAAATAGCAAAGAACAGTTGAAACAGTAATAAACATCCATTTTACTGTGTAGGAGCTGTTCTCTGTGAATTCCAAATTCTGAAACACATTTAACTTAACGATGTGATGAAGAATTGTGAACCTGCACTCATCAACCGTAAGAAAAGGACCTGATAAACATTGCCTGTCAGTGACTGAGCTCTTCAGAGGATACTATTGTTGCTTCTGTTTCCCAAGATGATTAGAGTTCAGGAAGTGGAATTCCAAGCAGCTCAGAGGTAAATGAGTTAAAGACAAGATGGTTCTGTAACCATTTCTTCTGCCCCTGCACTGACAGATTATCCCTAAAACAACCAAAAGAGTAAAGAGCATAGCCCAGTGTTGCTGGATGTAACTTTGTCAAATACCTCACATGTGCCAGGCACCGTACTATAAAGGCTTTACAGACATTATCTCATTCAATCCTCCTAAAACTTTATGAGGTAGGTACTAATATACCCATTTTGCAGATGGGAAAATTAAGGTTTAGAGTTGTTAGGCAGTGTGCTCAAGGTTTGCAAAGTTAAGAAATGATAACAAAAATTGTGAAATGACTTTCTCCATCAATTTGCTTGTCTTCACCCTTATGGTGGAGATGAAAAATTTTTAATTCTCTGCTTTGTTCAATGAAAACTAAAAGTGTAAGATTCATGGATTGTATCAATGTCAATTTCCTGGTCATGATATTGTACTGTATAACTATAGTTTTGCAAGATATTACCTTTGGGAGAAACTGGGTAAAGGGTACATGAGATCTGTATTATTTCTTACAATGGCATGTTAATTTAGAATGATCTCAAAATAAAAAGTTTAATTTTCAAAAATCTAAAATTATCCTACAAAGATGGTATCTCCTGACTTCTTTTATACCTTTTTGAGAGATAATACAATACTTTGGGCAATGCAACAAGAAAACTGAGGGAGGACTTAATAATGATTATTTATTTCATTATTACTTCATCTCTGTAGGTATTCCATCCTTATTCTGTTGTCCTGTTATTTTAGTATTTTTAAAGTATAGCTTGGAATTATTGAGTAATGATGGAATAATTCATAGAGTGATAAAATAGCAAAATATTATAACATTGAGGGGAAGATCCCAAAAAGGTAGCTTCAATTATACAAGAAACCAATGGACCCAACCGTAATTGCTACATAGAATTAATTTTATATGTATACACACATACATATATTTAAGAAAATTTTCTCTTGGTTTTTGGAAGATCTCTAATAATAAAATCATTGAAATATCAATTACAAATATTTAGAACTCCTCTATAAAGAAACTCAAAAACTAAAATTAGGTCTAGTGGTCCACAATGGTGTACTGAGGGTTGAGATAGAAATCCAAACCCTTTACAGGGCCTATAACGCCCTGCATGGTTTGGCGCCTGACCAAGCACCACCCCTCAAACACACACCTCCCTGGCCACTTTCTGTATCTCATCCTGCTCACTCTCTCTGCTCCAGCCACATTGGTCTTTCTCCCATTCCATGTTCAGTCTTGCCACTGGCCACTGCACAAGCAGTTCCCTCTATCTTGAGGGGAGTCTTTGTTGACTCCCTAGTTTAGGTTAGTTTCCCTTTCATAAGCTCTTACAGAACAGAGTTGGTTATCTTTGGAATATCCTCTATATTTATAACTACTCATTCACTAATGGACTTTATTTATTGATGTCTGTGTTCCCCTACTAAGCCAAGAGCCCCATAAAAGGAGGGCCATTCCTGTTTTCATGCACTATTGCATCCTCAGGTGTCAGCATTTACCCTCTCTCTGTCCTGAGACCCCTTTAAAACTGCAGTCACCAACCTTCCTGGTCTATTTGGAACCAGACTTTGTGCACAAGCCAGTGAAGCTTCCTCTGTATTTACAGCTGCTCCCCATTGCTCACATCACCACATAAGCTCCATCTCCCATCAGATCAGTAGCAGCATTAGATTCTCATAGAAACGTGAACCCTACTGTGAACTGCACATGCGAGGGATCTAGGCTGCGCACTCCTTATGAGAATCTAATGCCTGATGATCTGAGGTGGAGGTGAGACAGTGATGCTAGTGCTGGGGAGTGGCTGCAAACGCAGATTATCATTAGCACAGAGATTTGTACAATAAATGTAATGCACTTGAATCATCCCAAAACCATCCCCACCCCCTCACCCCGGTCTGTGGAAAATTTGTCTTCCATGAAACTGGTCCCTGGTGCCAGAAAAGTTGGGGCCTGCTGCTTTAAAATTATGAAAAGGAATAAAGTACAAAGCAGAGGATCAAAATAACAGGATGTGGGCCTAATGTGGTCTGTAGATGTGCAATGCTGCCTCACAGTATTTAGAAAAACATTTAACATCGTTTTTATTTAAAAATCAGGAATTTTTACACCAAGATTTGAATTTCCAGCTTCTCTTGATTAAAAAAAAAAAAATTGGGCCCACATTCTGTTTAACTGTCTAGAGCCGAGCAGTGGCTGACACAGTTATGTGGGACATTTATCTCAAACTCAATTCCTACCCCTCAAAGCCTGCTTCTCAGATTTCCATTCCTTGCCTCAGGGAAGCTCTTGTCCCCAAAGAGTCTCAAAGAGGCTTGGGCTTGAAAATCATTGTGCTCTTCAAGGATTGTGGTAGGTGTTTTAAATAAATGCTTGCTGAAAGGATAAATTAGTGACCACAGCCCTTGTGAGATAACATGCAGCTATGCCACAGTGCCATATTTAGATGCAGTGTCACACAAGAACACACGGTGGGCTGTGCTCTCCAAAATTTTCATCAATCCAGTATGGCTGGTGATGCTCTGTGCTAAATAGGATGAATTATCCCACCTACGCTTAAGTGATGGCAACTACCAATGACCAACAGCAACACATCATGCATCATCCTGAAGGGTCACAGAGGAGGACATTAGGAAGGAAGGAAGCTTCAAGGCAATGGACCCAGCACAATAGAGGTGGGACCACAGGGAAGGAACTAAACTCACTGCTGTCTTTGCTGTCATTAGCATGACCCAGTCCCCCTGAGCACTGAACTTCAAAGCCATGGAGCCATGGTCAAGAGGCTTGGCTGGCAATGAGCCTTGAGCTCTCCACACCTCCTTTCTAAATACAGAGCAGTTGTTCTCAAAGTGTGGTCTCTGCACCAGCAGCATCACCTGTCAGAACCTGCCAGAAATGCAGTTCCCAGGCCCCACCCAGACCCACTGAACCAGACACTCTAGGGTGGGGCCCAGCAATCTGTGTCTGAGCAGACCCTCAGGTGATTCTGAAGCAGTTAAAATGGGAGAACCACTGCTGTGAAGTCTCACTTCCCACAGCCAGACCCAGGGAATCCTAATCCCAACGCACTGGGCTCAACATTCCTGCCTTGAGTTGAGCCTGAGCCATCCCTCTCTTCGTCCCCTGCTTTGCTCTCGGTATTCCACTCAAGCATCATCCCTCCTTCTGGGACACTGCATTAGACTCCCCAGGCTGATTTAGATGCTGCTCCTGTGGCCCTCCCAGCCCCTGACTTAGTTCTCTTATCAGACATCAAATGATGCTTTTAACTGTTGGCTGACACATGTCTTGCTCACTACAGTGTGAATTGTTTTGGGTCACTTTGGGTTAATCCCCAGTGCCTCGCCAACCGAATTTTTAGTATTTGTTGAATGAAGTAATAAATAACCATAGTTTGGTTGGCAACTTTGAAAAGAGTAATAATAATAGTATCTCTTCCACCTGCAGTGGAATTTTATCTATATATATATCCTAACTTAATTTTATATACATTTCCTAACTATATATAAATATGATAATAGAGTATACATGTAATTATATGCAGATTATAAGCCCCTGCAAGCCTGAATTTCAAAACTATGTTTTGCTGCTTCTGACTATAACTATAGTCAGAAAGTGCCAAGTAATTCAGCCAAGGACAGCAAGGAGCTTCCTGAGCGGGGTGGAGTGCTGACCAGTATCTTCTCAGGCTCATCCCTCTCTCCAGCTGTGTCTCAGCTGTCAGTCGGGGAGGGACCCCATGCTGCAGGCTGAGGGCATGTTGACCAAGCTCCGAGGACAAATTCTACTGCAGTAAATGTCACAGAGCTGGCCTAAGGTGGAGGTGCTACTGGACATCCTTGTGGACACTGCACAGAGACAGCCTGCCATGGGTATCCACCACCAAACTCGCAGAGTTCTTTGGATAATTCATGAGTGCAGAATACAAGGTCAATATATTTATGTCAATTCTCTTTCTAGATACTAGCAACAATTGAAAATTAAAATTAAATAAGCAATATCCTTTACAATAGCATCAAAAATATGAAATGCTTAGAGATAAATTTGCCAAAAGATGTGCAAGACTTGTGCACTTAAAAACTACAAAACATTGTTCAGAGAAATTTAAAAAAGTCTTGAATAAATGGAGAAATTTTCTGTGTCCATGGATTGAAAGACTCAAGTTTGGGGAGACTGCAGATGTTTGGAAGTTTCAATTTGATTTTACCCCTGCCTTGTCTCGCTCTCTGATATTTGTCTTTGTATCTTCAGTGTCTAACTCTGTGCCTGGCACAAAGGAATTTAGTATTCACTGAATAAATGAACAAGGAATAAGGATTAAATTTCTTATAGAAAATAGGGAATATATGAGTAAGTATAGGAAGGGATTACAACTACCTAGGAGTGCTATAAAAGGCTTTCTTCAAGATGATCTAGGAATTCTATAGGCTGTGACAAGAAGAGGAACATTAGACACAGTAGTCCTGTTTTGAGTGAGTAAAACTGCATTCATCCACTGTAGCTTGGGGGTCAGTTTGTGCAAGACAGTGACTCAAACACATTAGGAATATAGCCTGAGCTCATGTACTGAAGGACTTTCTACTTTGTACTAAGCAATTTAGATTTCATTCTTCAAAATCAAGATAGAGGAGGGTGCATTAAATATATTCAAGTAGGGGGATGCACTCATTCAATATTTTAAAATATATGTTGAACACCTGCTCTGGACCAAGGCTTTTGCTCAATGCTGGAATAAAACTGGTAAACAAAGGAAATGTCATCTCTGCTTCAGTTTTAAAACTGTAGTAGCAAACTCTGAGAACCATCTTTGTACCAGGCACAGAATCAAATTATTTGTGTTCTTTACAACAGCTTTACGAGGTGTTGTTGTTATTAACTTTCCTAAATGTGAATAAACAGAGTTAAAGAAATAAAGAAATGAGAGTCCCATTTAAACGCAGGCCAAATGACTTATTTTTTTGAGGTAAAATTAACAAAAAATTAAAAGCACACATTTAAAATGCACAGTTCAATGAGTTTTGACAAATGTACATTTTTTCACCACCACCAAGATACAAAACATTTCCCTCATCCCAAAAGATTCCTTTGTATCCCTTCCTAACCATTGATCTGCTTTCCAAATTACAGATTAGTCTATTCTAGTGTTTCTTATGAATAGGATCATAAATTTTTTACTCATGTTTTGCTTCTTTGACTCAGCATGAATTTTTACTTTCATCCACGCTGTGGCGCCCATCTCTAGTTCATTTTTATTATTGCTGAATTTAGACTTCTAAGGGAGCGACTTTAAACAAATAATCACCTAATTAAGTATTTAATTACAACAACATTAAGTTAACCTGAGGATAAGCAACAAGTGAATGTATTACCTTGTTTGTCGACAATTAAGTCAATACCTACTTAGGTATGCATTGGGGGGCTATAGGGTCAGGATCGAGATTGTGGAAAATAAATGTAAGACCCTTATATCCCCAAGTTACGTCTCTAATTTTTTTTTTTAATCTGTCCAAGTGATTCGGGAAGTGCTCTTCATTGGCTCTATGCCTACGCTCTATACTTTGTAGAAGAAAGGCTCGTAAGGCGCAGGTCCCTTCCCTGGCAAGTATCTACGACAGCCTCGACGGGCACCGCCACCTCCACGAAGGCGGAACAAACGTGCGCACCTTGGACCAGGCACCTGCCCTCGCCCGCCCAATCCTGGGCGCCGCGGTGCACGTGACCGCCGCGGCGCCGCGTCCCTCCGCCGCGGGTCGGCCCCGCCCACTGTCCGCGCACCGCGGGCCTCAGCCGCCCCAGCTCCCTAGCAGCACCTGAGGAACTCCCGAGGGCCAGACTGCGCCTGCGCGGGGGGCGGAGTCAAGGACGCGGCCGTGGCGAAGCTGGGCGCCTCGGCTCGCTGCGCCACGGGGGCGCAGCGTCACGGCGGGCCTGGACCGGAATCGGGAAAGCAAGCTCTCCTCCCTCTGCTGCCGAAAGTAAACTTCCGCGGCGCTCCCGCGTCTCCGCCGCGGCTGCTGGGCCGCCGCAGTCAGTGAGCAGAAGTCCTGCGTCAGGGCCTCGCTCCCTCCCCCGGCGCGGGGGCGCGGCGCCATGGACGCGACGGCGCTGGAGCGGGACGCCGTGCAGTTCGCCCGCCTGGCGGTGCAGCGCGACCACGAGGGCCGCTACCCTGAGGCTGTGTTCTACTACAAGGTAGGGCCGGGAACCGCCGCTGCTGTCGGAATCACTCCTGTCGGAGTCCAGCGGGGTCTGGGTGCCGAGGCGACCAGGCCCGCTGGCTTTGGTCTTCGGTCTTCCCTCGTCTCCTCCTCCTTCCCCCCAACCCTCTTCCACCTCTTCGGGGGGCGGAGACCCGGGCCGCGGGGGCCGGACGCTTCCCACGCCCGCCAGGGCCCCTGCGGCCGTAGGGAGGCTTAGTAGCGGCTTTGGAGCCGCCGCTTCTCTGGCTGCAGTCTGGGCCGGCCGCTGCCCACCGTAGAGCTGCCTATGGAGCGGTGGTTAGTAGCCATCCTTGTGGTCACTTGGCTCCGGTGTATGGCCACCAGGAAATGGTCTGTGATGGATATCAAAATAATGTGTGTTCCTTGAGGAAAATAAAATGGAATAAAAATTATCTCTTATCCTATCATTTGATGTACAGTTGTTAGGAATGAGGATACTTTCTGAGAAATGTGGCAGGCTATTTTGTCTGTATGTGAACAACGTAGTGCACGTACACAAACCTGGGTGGTGTAGCCTACTACACACCTAGGCACTGTGCTGTAGCCTATGGCTTTTAGGCTGTATGCTGTTAGTACAGCATGTAACTGCACTGAATACTGTAGGGAATTTTGGCACAATGGTGTTTGTGTATCTGAATATGTCTAAACGCAGAAAAGGTACGGTAAAAATACATATAAAAAATAAAAATGGTACACCTATATAGGGCACTTGTAATAAATGGAGCTTGCAGCCTGGAACTTGCCCCGGGTGAGTCAGTGAGTGGTGAGTGAATGCGAAGGTCTGGGACATTACTGTACACCATTGTAGACGTTATAAACACCGTACACTTCGGCTACACTAAATTTATTTAAACATCTTTTCTTCAATAATGAATTAACATTAGCTTACTGTAACTTTTTACTAAATTTTTTTAACTTTGTTGTAATAACAGTTTAAAACACATTGTACAGCTGCACAAAAAAATATTGTCTATATATTCTATAAGCCTTTTTCTATTTAAAAAATTTTTTTCTTTTTTTTTTTTTAAACTTTTTGCTAAAAACTTAAACACATTAGTCTACCCAGGGTCAGGATCAACAGTATCACTGTCTTCCATCTCCATATCCTGTTCCACTGGGCAGTCTTCAGGAGCAGTAACAGGCATGGAGCTGTCATCTCCTGTGAGAACAATGTCTTCTTTTGGAATACCTCCTGAAGGACCTGCTTGAGGCTGCTTTACAGTTAACTTTTTTTTTAATAAGTAGAAGAGGAGTACACTCTAAATAATTAAAAGTATAGTGTAATAAATGCATAAACCAGTAACATAGTTGTTTATTATTATTATCAGGTATTATATACTGTACATAAATTGCATGTGCCAGACTTTTATACAACTGGTAGTGCAGTAGGTTTGTTTACACCATCATCACCACAAACACATGAGTGAAGTGTTGAACTGTACTGCAATAGCACTAGGCAGTAGGAATTTTTCAGCTCCATTATAATCTTAAGGGACCACCATTGCATATTCCATCTGTCATTGACTGAAAGGTTGTTATGCGGAGCATAACTATATATCTTTGCAGTTTTTCTATGCATATGTGTATACACTTTAACAAACTTGGATTGTACTGTTTTTAGTAATAATAGTTTTGCTTAATAGTTCAATATGTGGATGTACCATAATTTATTTACAAATTATTGGCTATTTAGGCTCATTCTGGTTTTTCAGCATCGTAAGTAATGGTATAATTAGTATCTTTATAACTAATGCTTTGCACATTTGCTTGTTATTTCTTTTGGATAAATTAGTGGGGCCAGAATTGCTAAATCAAAGGATATGGGCTTCCACTGTCCACTCTCTGCTCTCCAATCCTGAGGATTTGCAAATACACCCCTCCAGTTCTAGCCAATTGTGGTGGTAGCTGTGTGATGATATCATCACCTTTTCTTTTAGAAAGAATGTCAGACTTTGATAATACTGTACAGTAGTAATTTTTTCCATAAGTATGCACTATCAGTAAAGCTTGAAATTAACACTACCTTTATTTTATGATCTTTAGAGGTTTTTGGTGCATTTAAGAATTATTCCTTGTGGACTTTTTTGATAATTTTATAAGCTGCTGTTTCTTTAAAAGAAAAATTGTGTGTTTTAGTTTTATGAAATAACTTTGACAAATATTATTAACAGGTTAATATAAAAATGACCTTTTCTAAAGCAAAAGAAACTACTATGCAGTGTCTCTTGTTTTCCTGTAGATTTACATACATGACACTTAGGAAGAACTTTTATCCTTGAGAAATTCAAAAAGTGGTTTATACCTCTAGAAATTATTTATATAAGCTTTGACAGCTTAGTGTTTTCTGCCCTGATACCATTCTTTAAACAATTTTTTAACTATTAGTTACTTTTGAATATAAATGAAATGAGTAAAATTGATACCGGCAATTTTAAGAATTAGCTTTATTTTTTAAGCAAAACTATTAATATTTGAACATCAAGAATTACCTGCAAGAAGGGGTAACATATATTGAAGGAGTAATATAATATATTGAACTGGCAGCATATATATCATATATAATATATATAACATTCAACTTACTGAAGTTAAGTGTAGCTGTAACATTTAGTTAATGGTGGTACATATGATACAATATTTAATGTTTATGTGTAAATTTATATTTCTCTCCTGAAATATCTGAATTATGGAATCTGAGGAAGGTGTATGTTTTCTACCCCACAGCCTTAGGCTGAATTTTGACTAAAGTCGAAACTGCACTTCTCTGTCTGATTTTGTTCAGTTCTGTAAAACAACTGCTGCTCAAATAACTGGATTTAAAAAGTAATGCTCTGTAGATGGCTTCTTTGGAAACAGGTGTAAGGCCCCATAAAGTATACGTTTATGGTTTACTGCAGAGAAAGTGCTGTTACTTGGAGAAACCTCTTTCTGCTTTTCTAGGTGGTAGCATTGGTAACCTTTCAGGAATGGTGATGGGAAGAATGGAAACTCTTCCTCGCTATCTCTAGCATAACTGACTATGGGAGTTACGGAATAACTGGAAGAAGAATCAGGTTTTCTTAATTAAAATAAGTTTATTTCATACAACTGAAATCTTCCTTAAAATGTGTCACCCCTTGCCAGTATTTTCTGTAGAGAAGAATATTTTCTTTTTACTGTGACAAGAGATATTTAATTTTATAATTTCTTGTAATCTTTTGTTGATATTTTATTTTAATGTTTACTATGTTTTAATGTTTTGAAGACTCAATTCACATTTTCAAGACATATAATTTTTAGTCTGGTGTAAGGAAAATAGAAAACATGTAAACCACAACTATTCTAAAGAAATGTTTAGGCTGAGCGCAGTGGCTCACGCCTATAATCCTAACACTCTGGGAGGCCGAGGTAAGAGGATCGCTCGAGGTCAGGAGTTCGAGACCAGCCTGAGCAAGAGCGAGACCCCGTCTCTACTAAGAATAGAAAGAAATTAGCTGGACAACTAAAAATATGTAGAAAAAATTAGCCGGGCATGGTGGTGCATGCCTGTAGTCCCAGCTACTCAGGAGGCTGAGGCAGGAGGATCGCTTGAGCCCAAGAGTTTGAGGTTGCTGTGAGCTAGGCTGACGCCACGGCACTCTAGCCCAGGCAACATAGTGAGACTCTGTCTCAAAAAAAAAAGAAAAGAAAAGAAAAAGAAATGTTTATAATCAGTCCCTTATACTTGAGTTCATAAGTATGTGAAAATTGAGAGCATTGAAAACTGAAGAAAAGATACTTTTTCAGTTTTTCATACAGTATAACTCATTGACTTTATGGAAAAAAATTGCTAATATCTTAAAGACATTCTTATTTTGTCATTCATGGAAACCAATAGTGAATTAGAAAGTGGTAAGGAAAATTCAAATTATAGTACATCTACTGGATTCCCTTGAATTCTTTTTTTATTTTTAGGAAGCTGCACAAGCCTTAATTTATGCTGAAATGGCAGGATCAAGCCTAGAACGTATTCAAGAAAAAATAAATGAGTATCTGGAAAGAGTTCAAGCTTTACATTCAGCAGGTTAGTAAAGGACTACTAAACTTGTCACTGTATTTTTTTCCTTCTCTATCATCACATCTTTTCCCTCAAGTTTCTCCTCTTCATTTTCATCTTTGGATCTTGTTTCTCACTCTGTTGCTGCTCATTCCTCCTTTGGCAATCACCTCTTTAAAAATCATGATATGGAAGTAAGTAATACATCTATGAAAAGGAATCTTAGGGATAATATAGTCCAATTTCCTAATTCCTTAGAGGTACAGAGTTGGTGAATTATCTACAGTCAAGTTATCATCGGCAAAATTAGGATTAGGGCCCTGTTAAAGTCTGCTTTTTAAATATCTGTCACATGTCCGTTGCTGATACTAAAATTAAGTGACTATTCTTAGTCACTTAGTCATTTTATTAGTGTTTAAAGACTTCAGCAGTAGATTCACAGTCTCTTCTCTGTCAGCGTCCTCTATCTCCAGACCTTTGCTAAACTGTTTTTTAAACCATACCTTGGAAAACAGACATGTAAGAAAATACCTAGAACAACTCATACTTATTTTTGTAAATAGTGTGGCAAGTGCTATAATTGAAATACACATAGGCGTAATGATTACAGTTTTGTTGGTTAGAGGCAAGTGGTTTCATGTCAAAATCTGCTGTTCACATAGGTAGAAAATTATCACCATTGACATTTGTTTTAGAAATTTGTTTGTTTTTCTAGAGGCTGTTTTTAATCCTCTTTTTCTGTTACTGTATAATAAAGCCACAAGCAGAGTCCATCTTTACTCTGATGGACTTTGAGCTACTTTCTACCATTCATTCTGAATAGATGTGAACAATTATAAGCACATCATTAGGATAAAGTAGATTTGACCATTGGATTCCTTGTTATGACAATTCCTTTAAAATAAGATAGTTTATATTCACACCGGGCCCAGAAATTGCAAATATTGAAAAGTGGACTGTCTATATTATTGGGGCCTCACTAGATACCAAGTTATGTTGATTCATGTATTCAGAATACCATATAATTCAAAGGAACTTTATTTTCTCAGCCAAGTAAATGAAGGTCTTAAATTTAACTGCCCAATAACTAGGAACTTTGTTTCATAAATAATGTTTTCAAATAAAATTATCTTTGAAGTGTGGAAAGTAATCTTTCATGCTTACTTCCATGATCTCCCTGTTTTTTCCATAGATATTTTCCTTCATTTCAACAACCATTTATTGAGTGCATGTTTGGGCTATATGGTAAGTACTGGGTGATAGATGAGTGACAGTCCGTGCCCACAAGAAGCCTTTAATCATGTGTGGAGAGATAAACGTGTAAACATTGCACTTCATGAAACTCCCTTTCTGAAGCACTCTAGAACTTAAATTTTAAACCGAAGTGCTCTAGAAGGGAGAAATTATATGATGATATTATTCCAGGAGTAGAAACTCTAGTAGCCAAAGGCATATTTCCATCTTTCCTTTCTATATGTACACACTCAATCACACTTATGCCGTAGGCTATTACATTTATGCCAACTGGATTACTCTTTAAACCTTTGAAGTCCTTATAACAATTGGGGAAAAAATAAGAATCACCTATTTTTTTCCTAAAGTATTTTTTTTTTAAATCTTCCTACTGTGTATTAAATATAGCTAAGCCCACAAAATTACATTTGATTTTTGGGAAATTCTAAATGGTAATATTTAAAAATGTGATATTTGGGCACAGAATGAGACAACCCTCATCTCTTGAAGAATAAAGACTTGCCAATGAAATAATGGATTTTTAAAGCATAACATACCTTAATTATTTTGCCAAGTTTTAACCCATTTTGTTCCATAAACATAGTATGATCTGTAGAGAACTAAATGATTTCCTTATTTATTTAATTGTTATTTTAAGCAGAAGTGTCCTTTTTCAAATAAAAATCCTGTTTAGAACCCTAACTTTTTGTTTTCTTTGTTTTCCTGAGACAGGGTCTCTGTTTCCTAGGCTAGAGTGAGACTCTCATACCTCACTGCAACCTCAAACTCCTGGGCTCAAAGAATCCTCTTGCCTCAGCCTCCTAGGTAACTAGGGTTACAGGTACACACCACCACACCTGGCCAATTTTTTTAAAATATTTTGTAGAGATAGAGGAGGTCTAACTTTTACCCAGGCTGTTCTTGCACCCCTGGCTTCAAGTGATCCTCCAGCCTTGTCCTCTCAAAGTGCTAGTATTACAGGCATGAGCCACCATACCTAGCCTAGAACCCCAATTTTTTAAAACATGACAGTCTGCTGGCAGTCAGGAGACTTGAGAGAGAAGTTAATGTTGGGGTGGGGAAAGGTAATATAGTTTGAAATTAACCAGTGTAGTATAAAGAGCTCAAGACCTGGAATTAAAAGATTTATGTTGAGATCTGCCCTTCCCCTTGTAGCTATGAAACCTTAGACTAGATCAGTAATTCTCAGTGGAGAGTGATTTTGCCGTCTGGGAGACATTTGATAATTTCTGGAGAGATTTTTGGTTTTGATACTGCGGATGGAGGGGAATTTGCTACTGGCATCTAGTTGGGTAGAGACTAGGGATATAGCTAAAATTTCTATAATACACAAGACAATGCTCCACAACAAAGAATTATTCAGCTCAAAATGTCAGTAATGCCAAGGCTGAGAAACCCAGGGCTAGATAATTTTACCATTTTTGAGCTTTAGTGTCTTCATTTTATGAATGGAATTAGTATATATTTCAAAGAGGTGTTAATGAGGATTAAAGTTTAAAAAAACATTAGCACATACCTTTAAGGAACTAATAAAATGTAAAGCTTTTCTTAAATAATAGGTTTAGTGATACATAATTCACATACCATAAAATCCACCCACCATAAAATTCACCCTTGTATACAATTCATTAGTTTTTAGTGTATTCCCAGAATTTGGTAACATCACCACTGTCTAATTTTTAGGATATTTTTATCACCCCAAAAGAAACTCCTTATCCATTCCTCTGACCCCTAGCTGCTACTCATCTGCTTTCTGTTTCTATGGATTTCCCTATTCTTACTATTTCATAAACATGGAATCATGCAGTACGTGGCCTTTTGCTGGCTGGCTTCTTTCACTGAGCTTAGCATTGTAAGATTTATCCGTGTTGTAGGATACTTCGTTCCTTTTTATGACTGGATAGTATTCCATTGTATTGATATACCAAAATTTTGTTTGTCCATTCTTGAGTTGATGGACAGTTGGGTTGTTTCCACCTTTTGGCTGTTATGAATAACACTGTTATAAACATTCGTGTACAGGTTTTTCGTGGACATTTTCAATTCCCTTGGAACTCTACCCAGGAGTGGAATTATAGGATAATGATGTGTGGGTTATAGGATAGCTTTTTGTGGAACTGCCAAACTGTTTTCCAAAGTGACTCAATTTTTTAAGAAACTGCCAAACTGTTTTCCAAAGTGGCTATACCATTTTATAGTTCACCAGCAGTGTATCAGGGTTCCAGTTCCTTTACATCCTCACCAACACCTGTTATTGTCTTATTTTAGCCATCCTCGGGGGTACAAACTAGCATCTCATGGGTTTGATTTGCATTTTCTTGATGGCTAATGTTGAGCATCTTCTCACGTGCCAGTTGACCTTTTGAATATCTTCTTTGGAAAAATGTCTATTTAGATCCTTTGCCCACTTCTTAATTGGGTTGTCTTTTTATTGTTGAGTTTTAAGAGATCTTTATATATTCTGGAAATAAGTTCTTTTATAGCTCTTTATATTAAAAACAAATGGAAATACTTATTTCAAAGAGCAGTAAAAATATATGGTAACTTATTCTGGCCCTAGGAGAATAGGAAAAGCTGGAACTGTGTCATCAAGACCTAGTATATTACACACTTATTGTCTGTACTGAAAAAAATATTTTTAATTACCTTAAAATATAATGGAGTTTAAGTAAAGAGAGTGCTGGTAGAGGGAGAAAAATTAGAGGAAAAAATTTTTTAATAAATAATACATATTTAACGTTCCTGATCTTTTGTGTCTATTGTGTGATTAAACAACTGTAGCCCTTTTTTTAGGCCTTAAGATTAAAATGAGAAGGGGGGAAATTAGTCCTTTTGTAAGGATTTTTTTAACCTTGCTAAGCTTTTTAAATGAAGGATTATAGAGTTTAGAGATTATAGGTAAAGAATGTCTTAAATGTATTTATGTGGTATGTTATTCCCTGGGTATGTTTAGGTAATATTCTTTAAATACATGCTTTTTTTCTCATCCTAGTTCAGTCAAAGAGTGCTGATCCTTTGAAATCAAAACATCAGTTGGACTTAGAGCGTGCCCATTTCCTTGTTACACAAGCTTTTGATGAAGATGAAAAAGAGAATGTTGAAGATGCTATAGAATTATATACAGAAGCTGTGGATCTCTGTCTGAAAACCGTATGTATAACTATAAATTTGGTGGAATTATGCTAAGGAATGTCTTCTTTTACTAGTGAATTTTACTTAATAACTTCTTGAAGAAAAAGTTATTCTATCATTATAAATGGAACTAAGTTACTCCTCAGTAAAAAAATCACAAAGAGTGTAAGGTTAACAATAGGTTTTTACATCTTGTTAAAATTTTGACAGCATTGAGGCCAGACACGGTGGCTCACATCTGTAATCCCACCACTTTCGGAGACCGAGGCAGAAGGATCGTTTGAGGCCAGGAGTTTGAGACCAGTTTGGGCAACATAGCAAGACCCTGTCTCTACAAAAAATTTTAAAAATTAACTGATTATGGTGGCATGCATATGTAGTGCCAGCTACTTGGGAGGCTGAGGCAGGAGGATCCCTTGAACCCAAGTGTTCAAGGTTGCAGTGAGCTGTCATTGGCCACTGCATTCCAGCAGCTTGGGTGACAGAACCGAGAACTTGTCTCAAAAATATTTTTTGGTGATGCCATTGGGTCACTACGCAATTATTTTTTAAATTATAAGACCTATTTTTTAACCTTTTTATACCTTAATAACCGAAATTAACTTACTGCAGGAAGAATTCATCACAAATCTATTAGTATAGAATAAACTTACCTTTTTTTTTTTTTCCTATTTATACACTAAAAAGTAAGGTAGTGGTTTGGGAGAGCTTTATTAATTTGCATTGTAAAATCCATTCAGCTTTTATTGCTCTCTGAGGAGTCTTGGTTGGGACTCTACCTTCAAGGGACATCTGATGCATAAGAGAGCAGTGCATTTGACAGAAGGATGAGGTGTAGTAAAGGCTGGTGTTCCCACTGTCTTTCAGCGGGCTGGCTTTTTGGAAGGTCTCTTGTTCAAAGAAACCACCTAGTCTGATTTCTGTAGGTGACTGAGGCCACAGGTATGTGCTCGTATTCTGAGGTTCCTACCCACTCAGCCTTCCGTGGCACCATGGTTGAACAGTTGTGGTCTAGTTAACACTTAATAAGTGGTTTTAAAGTTTACCTCAGTGACAAATTTTCAACACCATTTTAAATGATGCCTTTAAGAATGAAACTAAAATGACCATCCTTGTTTATTCTCTCATAGTTTCAAGAAGTGTAATGTGCATTATAAATTTTTTTGCTTAGAAATATGTATTAAGCAAATTTAAAAATAATTATGCTTTAGAATGTCTGTCTTTTTCTTTCTCTCAAGTCTTATGAAACCGCTGATAAAACCCTGCAAAACAAACTGAAACAGTTGGCTCGACAGGCACTAGATAGGTGAGTTTTGATCATGGCATGTATTGTGTTACTTATTATTAAGCAGATTTATCTAAATGTGTGGCAGAGGTCGTAGTAACAAACCTCCATCTTTAATCTGAGATCCAGAACAAACCTATTTTCTTCCTCTAAGTGAATTTGCCTTCTGCCTGATTTAACCTCAAGAAGTTAACAGATCAGTCAAGAAATGTTTTTAGTTTTTACTATGTGTAGAGCAGAAGTCATTATGATATTTGAAATGGAAGACTTCCCTTCTATTGTATACTACAGACTTCCAAAGAGATCTTCCAGATGGCCTTCAGATCTACTGCTAAAAATAGAAAAATTGATAATGAACCTGCTTATAGCCATACACATGCCCCAAATTATACCTTGTGTGTAGCTTCTTTACCTCTTAGCTCAAATGTCAACTTTTCAATGAGGCCTGCCCCGTTTTGTTTAAAATTGAATTTCCCTAGCACTTTCATCCTGCTTCCTTTATTCTAGTGTTCTTTCCCATAGCTCTTAATACTTTCTAAGGTATGTGAGATTTACCAGCTTATTACATTTGTTGTTAATGTCTGTGTCCCGTCTAACTCCCACCCTCAAATTGTAAGCTTTGAAGGCAGAGGATTTTATCTTATGTTGTTATTAATAAATGCAGTAACCACATACCTAACGGTGCCTAACATATATATGTGTTCAGTAGATATTTGTTGACAGAATGAATGGATTTGTACAAGAGAATTATGCCTCTTAAAAGAGTGTTATAAACAAAGGAAAAGGGTGGAAATTGCATTTAGACCTATATCATGGATTAATAAAATTAGCTCCTTTTGAGGCTCTGACTAGATAGCTGTACTACACCCAGCCCTTCTTTGTTTATTGAGGTATGACAGTCATCCTTCCTTTTTATTACTGTGATTTACTAACTTTAGTTTTCTTAAATTAATGAAGATACGAGCACCTGACACATGGTTGTCTCCATCTTGACTTTTTCCACCGGACAGAATCATAGGTGACTTTCATTACCTATGTGGATAACCCATCAAATATTCTTGAATGCATCCTTAGCAAAAGGGCATAGGTTAGTCACGGACTTCTCTGGGGATCTGTTGAAAATTGTGGATCCACTCTCTAGGGAAATGTACATAAAAGTTTTTTTGCATGTAATTTCAGAGAGTTTACAAGATTCCTGAAGCTCATATATGGACCTCAGGTTAAGAATTTCTGTTTTTTTAGCTTGTTCTTTGATGGAACAAAGTCAAAATTCCTTTGCATGTCATGTGAGGCCTTACATGATCCAACCTCTGTCTTTCTCTTGTCTCCTGCTGCCTCTTGTTTGCGCTTTTCACTGGGGCTACATCGGTTCTTTGGAAATTACCTTAACTCACTATGCTGTTTCATACTTCTGCACATTTATACCTATTCTTTTAGAATGCTTTCTCACTCCCCAAGTAAAGTCCTCTGCAGTTCAAGCATCAATTCAGAGCAACCTTCCCTGATTTCACCCTCTCTTCCCAGTCATTAAATCAGTAACTTGTGCATTCATGCGCGTGTAATACTTCCATCCTAGCATCTATCGTTTTTGATGGGATCATCTTGCCTTACAGAACTATGAGCATCTTAAGGGGAAGGATTGTTTTATATATTCTGGTATACCTCTTACTTTGCATAGTGTCTAATGTACAGTAAGTGCTCAATTAATGTTGTTGGTATATTGTTTGCAAAAACCTTTGAGAGTACCTTAAGTAGTGACGTGTTGACTAGTATGTAAGAATTTTGTATACTGATTTTATATCAGGAATGTTCCTTAACTAGTTCTCAGAGTAAATTTTGTTTCCTAAAAAGCTTAAATGTGAGAAGAAAAACTAGAAGAATTTTTCTGTGCCTCTCTCTATTATAGAGCAGAAGCATTGAGTGAGCCTTTGACAAAGCCATTTTGTAAAATCAAGTCAACGAATATTAAACCAAAGCTGCCTCCAACAAGAGCACATTTTCCACTAGGACCTAATCCCTTCCTTGAAAGACCTCAGCCATTTATAAGTCCACAGTCATGTGATGCACAAGGACAGAGATACACAGCAGAAGAAATAGAAGTGCTCAGGTAAATCAGTTTGTAACTCATTGTAATGAAGAATTTTGTTAATGTAATCAATGTAGGTGATTTTATTCTCATTAGCTTTGCTGAATTGTATTTAGATCTTTGCTATACTGTGTTGTGCTACTATGTAATTATACATTTTATCATCATGTGACCATGTGAAATATTTAAAATTTGTTCTGATATATTTTAGTATTAGCATTTTTACTAAACATTTTATGTTTTTCTGAAAATGCTTGTATTCTACAAAACTGAGCACTAAAAGTTAGGGAGCAAGATAGAGCTATGATAGACCACTCATAATCTATAAAACTTTGTAACTAGAGCCCTAATGGGGAAAAAATATTGTTACTGTGAAAGAGCAGTCTAGGCTGGGGTCAGCAGACAGAAACCTTGAGCTGTGAATAATTTTTACATTTCTTTAAACTGTTTTAAAAAAGAAAACAAAGCCAGGTATGGTGGCTCACATGTATAATCAATCCCAGCACTTTGGGAGACTCAGGTGGGAGGATTGCTTGAGCCCAGGAGTTTTAGACCAGCCTGAGCAACATAGTGAGCACCTGTCTCTACAAAAAAATTTTTTTTTAAAAATTGGCCAGATGTGGAAACAACCCAAGTGCCCATCAATCCACGAATGGATTAGTAAACTGTGGTATATGTATACCATGGAGTATTGCTCAGCTATAAGAAATAACGGTGATACGACATCTCTTTGGTTCTCCTGGAGAGAGTTGGAACCCATTATATTAAGTGAAGTATCCAAAGAATGGAAAAACAAGCATCACATGTACTCACCAGAAAATTGGTTTCCCTGATCATCACCTAAATGCACATCGGGAAAGGATACCAATTGGATATCAGACTGAGACCGGGGGTGGGGGGAGGGGATGGGTGTATGCCTACATGATGAGTGTGTTGCGCACAGTCTGGGGAATGGTCATGCTTGAAGGTGCTGACTTCGGGAGGTGGGAGGTGGGGGGAGAGGATGGAGGTATGACTACATGGTGAGTGCCAGGCGCACTGTCTGGAGAATGGACACACTTGAGGCTCTGACTCAGGGGGATGGGTGGGTCACAGACAATGTATATAAGCTGAGCTTTTGTACCCCCATGAAGAGCTGAAATAAAAAAAAAAAAAAAATTGGCCAGATGTACTGGCATGTACCTATAGTCCTGGCTACTCAGGAGGCTGAGGCGAGAGGATCCCTTGAGCCCAAGAGTTAGAGGTTACAGTGAGCTATGAGCTATGATCATACCACTTCATTTCAGCCTGGGTGACAGAGCCTGAAAAAAACTAAAAAGAAAACAGAAAAAACCAGAAGAATATATGTCAGAGACCTCATTGTAAAGCCAGTGGGGAACCTACAGCCTTCTGATTTCAAGATTGTTTTTTTAAGCACCAAAGCAGGCAAGAAAAGCTTCATCTTTCTCTGCTGCACCCCTTTTTAATAAAAGGGTTTATTATGTAAAATTTGGATTCAGTCAAAAGACGTGGCACTTAAGGACCAGGAATGCCACATTTCACCTTAAGGCCACAGGTTGTCCAGTCCTGAACATTTGCCAACCCCTGGTCTAGCCAGCCAGCTCAGTATTTCTGAAAGGAGCCTCAGGAGATATTAAAAATGTAAAACATAATAATGTGGAAATCCTTGATGGTCTTCTGAACCAGTGTAGGTAGGATAAATCTCTGAGTCAGTGTGGCTGTTCTTAAGTTGGACACTGGAGGAAGTTCAGCCTGGTTAGAACTATGTAAGTCATGTTGGTGCTCATTTTTTATTTTCTAAAATTGAACTGAAAGGGCTCTTTCCTAGGTAGTAGTCATCTGAGATCATTTTTCCTGCTGAAGATTTAATTGTACTAATTTGGCTCCCTTTGCCTAGGAAAAGTTGCATATGAACCAACACAACACAAAACAAGACAAAGGTAATTTTGGAGCTGAGAAACATTAAATTTATAAAGTCCAACACTTTGGCTACTCAGCATCCATATGCTCCCTTCTACATACATTAGAAATTCTGTACTACAACAAAACAACTCTCATTTTCCACCTAGCAAAATGCATCTATCCTATACAAGTGAAAAGTTTTCATCATCTCCTTAAAATGAGGGTACACATACCCCCAGCAGTCATTGTATCAGTTGCTGTCTGTGTTCATTAATTAGTCCTAAAGTTCACTGAATATTATTAATTAAAGACTAAATTGTGAAGTTACCCCACAACTTCTTGTAAATAAACAGATACAAGAAGGAAATAGTTAATATGTACAAACAAACATATACACAAAACAAGGAGAAAATATACATAGCTATTACAAACCTCATTTCATTAATTTGTCAACAGACTATAGCTGATATCTATCTATGACACTTCCTCCTTTCACTACTCATTCCATATTCTCATAACTGGAAAATACAAAGAAGATATTTTTTAGTTGTAAATGTCGTGTTTTTTAGATTTGGGGCTTAGGATAGAATTGACTTTGTGTCCTGGTGTCAAGAACATTACCTCTAGAATAGGCCTATCTTGAGATGAGAGTTTGGTTGTGAGGGATGTTTGTTTTAAAAGAGTACTCCTACTGAGTTGGACTGAATCAGTTATTGTCTGGTATTCAATTATTTTATGAAAATTTTGTGCAAATAAAGATATCAACAATGTGAGTTGTCAGTTTAATTTTAATACAGTACCATATCTTATCAATGCAATTTTAAAGAGTTTAAGATTGGAAATTAAGATAGACTTGGAATGTTTACTTTAGGTTTTTTTTCCTTATGTTTTATAGGACAACATCAAAAATAAATGGTATAGAATATGTACCTTTTATGAACGTTGATCTGAGAGAACGTTTTGCCTATCCAATGCCTTTCTGGTAAGTAAGCACAGTTGCAGTTTTTTGGGTCCAAGATGATTTTAATTTTTCCATATTTTTTCAGTACTCCTAAGTCCAGTTAATTCATAGTCTCGAAATTAAAGTTTCTCATTAAAAAAAATTGGTTGGAAGAGAGGAGTGGCTATGGGAAGGAGGTGAGGCAACATAGCAAAAGCACCTTTGTTATTTGCCTAATCATGAGTATATTTGGATCTCCTTTTGTCTAACATACTCTTAGTGCCAAGCACAGCACCTGGCACAAAGTAAGTACTCAGTAAATATTTGTCCAGTTGGTGGTTGACTCCCACAGAAATACAAGCCAGTAAAGGAATTGAATGGAAAAGTGGAGTAGAATGACAGTATCATTGTTAACTAAGAAGACCCAATTTAAGAGAGGGTTATTCATGAAAACATTGTTTGGTTCAGAACTCCCAGCTTCTAGTCCTGAGGAAATCAGTCTTCAGTCAGATGTATGTTAAGAGCATTCATCAAAGCATGTTACAGCAAAAAATTGTTGAAACAAATATCCAGCAGTATGGGAATGATTAAATAACACATCCATCCATACAGTCAAATATGCTACCCAAATGTAATAATACATCTTTTAAAAATAAGGAAAAAATACTCACAATATGGAGATAAAAAAAGAACATTTTTTCTTTAGCAGGCACCAAAAAACCTTATACGTGTAACATTCAAATTTTATTCTTCTTTCTTGTATTTATAGATACATAGAAAAAATGGTATAAAGAAATACACCAGAATATTTACAGTGGTTATCTCTAGGTAGCAAAATTGGGTGAGTTGGACTGAATCAGTTACTGTCTGGTATTCAATTATTTTATGAAAATTTTGTGCAAAGAAAGATAACAATGTGACTTGTCAGCTTAATTTTAATACAGTACCATAGCTTATCAGTGAAATTTTAAAGAGTTTAAGAGTGGAAATGAAGATAGACTTGGAATGTTAACTTTTGTGATCATGTTATGTTCATTATCAGAAAAAAATCATCAAAGTTGAATGCTTACTATGTATAGGCTATAAAGGCTCTATGTAGAACAAAAGGGCTACGTTTCATTTTCTAGTGTTTTGCTGTTCTTGATTGTCCAACAGTTAAATGTCTGAAAGCCAGTAGGTTATCAACATAATTTTTCCACTCAGGCAACCATGTGATGCTGGTTACTGACTGGGATCTAAGGAATTTTTGTAGCCAACAAACTTTATAGCACATACATTAAGGGGACATTCTAGAGCCAAACTTCCCAGTTTTAAATCCTGTGCAATACTGGGCAAGTTGTTAAATTTGTTTGTTTCCTCATCTGTGAAATAGGGACAATAATAGAAACTACCTCATAGTGTTACTGTGATGATTAAATGAGTTAAGGGTTAACTGCTAAAAGAAATAATTATTTATTTTGTTTAATAACACGATAATAGAATTTAGTTGTACATTTCAAATACTTTAAAATTTTTTATGCCTCTTGGACCAATAATTTTGCTTTAGGAAGCCAATTCTGAGGAAGTATTTTGAGATGTACTCAAAGATTTACATAAAAGATACTCATCAGTGTTGCTATAATTCTGAGAATGAGTCACTTATTCTAGTGTGTTGTTGAATATATCCAAGTAGAGATTTAAACTTAGTTTCAATCTTTGTGCAACAAACTAAGATAAATCATATTTTTAATGTTTATAAAACAGAATGTCCATACAAAGAATATTATGTAGCCATGAACAATCAAGTTTTCAAGGAATTTAATAACATAGGAAAATGATCACAATATAACTGGAAAAATAAGATATAAAACCATATAAACTCCCTTAATTTAGACATGGAACTTGGCAGCTGTCACAGTAGGAAATTTCTTTTTTTTCTTAACGGTAACTTGCTTAGTGTCTTCCACTCTGGATTATAAGCCTTAGAAGGACAGAGACCATATCTATTTTAACTAAGTTGCAACCCAGTTCCTAGCACAACATCTGGCAAGTTGCAGGTACTCAGTAAATACATACTGCATTAATTTAATTTAGAAAAAAAATCAAGAATAAATACTAAAATTACTCCAAGTGGCAAGATTTTTTCTTTCTTTCTAGATTATACTGAGAATAATCAGTAATAGAGTAACAGTAAACATTTTTAAACTGAGGTAATAGATTAACACAAAAGGGCTCCATAATTTATAAGTGGTTATCTTTGCCTATATGTATTGAATGATTTTTTAAATTTTTTTCTATTCTGGTCATGTATCATTTTAAAATCATAAAATAAGCATTATTGAATAAAAATTATGTTTATAAATATTTTTAATCTTTAAAGTTCTAAGAAAAAACATTGGATTTGGTGATTTAGTGGTGACTTAAGAGAACAGATATTATGAAATCTTGAATTTACTCTTTATTATGGTTATATGGCAGGTTAATACTAAGTAATTAGATTATAATGAGCCTTAATTTTTGCCCTTAAAATTTTGTTAGTTGTGCTTAAACTTTTCTAAATTCAGTCAGTTCACTTTCTATTTACAGTACCAAATTTTACCTGGAACACTAGTGGTTCCGGAAGACGATTAAAGAAGTTTTGTATGCTATATTCTACTTTAAGAGATTTATAATAATATTGGCTTATTAAAAGTCTAGAGGTGTCCTGTAGTGAAAAAAAAACCAATACTTTATCCAAGAGTTTGCAGATCACCTGACTACAGAATCCCTTTCTCCTAATATCTATCAGCATTCTTTGAAAAAAGATGGTTATATTTGTTTTAGTCTGTGTATCATATACCTTATATTATCCAAAAATCTTTTGAAATCCAAAGATTTGTTGCCCTTACTCTAGAAAAGGTTTGGAGAAAGGTAGATGTTTATTTGGTGCTATACATCAATTTTTGAGAAATATTACAACACACAGTGGGTAGAGGGTAATGGATGAGAATGGTGGGTTTGGCATCGGAAACCTGGATTCAAATGGCAGTTCTGCTGCTTTTTAGCTGTATGACCTTGGTAAGTTACTTAATCACTTTAAGCGTTTTCTAAAAATATTTGTTGTTAATAGAGTTGTTTTGAGGACTAAATGGATAATGTGTGTAAAGCACTTTAGCATGATGCCTGGCACATGGTTAGTATTTAGTAAATTAGCTACTCATTATTAGCGTTGTAGAGAGGAGTTTGTTAAGAGCCAACATAGCTTCTTAGGTCCTTTTGAATGAATCAGCTCGTACTATTGTTAATGCCCCATTTTCATGAATTTCTTCAACATAACTATGCTAAATTAATCTTTTAATTTATTAAAGAAAATATAAATAAGGCCAGGTGCGTTGGCTCACGCCTATAATCTTAGCACCCTGGGAGGCCAAGGCGGGTGGATTGCTCGAGGTCAGGAGTTCGAGACCAGCCTGAGCAAGAGTGAGACCCCGTCTCTACTAAAAATAGAAAGAAATTATATGGACAACTAAAAATATATATAGAAAAATTAGCCGGGCATGGTGGCGCATGCCTGTAGTCCCAGCTACTCGGGAGGCTGAGGCAGAAGGATTGCTTGAGCCCAGGAGTTTGAGGTTGCTGTGAGCTAGGCTGACGCCACAGCACTCTAGCCAGGGCAACAGAGTGAGACTCTGTCTCAAAAAAAAGAAAGAAAGAAAGAAAATATAAATAGAATGAATTTAGATTGTTCTTCTGTTTTCAATTATTTATGTATATCTTTTAGTTGGAGAAAATGATCAGGTTGACTGGATTTAAGGTTAAGGGTAAAGAGCCATATTTGGTGGGTTATTTTAGGATAACATATTATAGCTATGATCACTATACCAAAAAAAAAAAATCTCTAAGCAATTCAATTTTGACTTTGTCATCATTTAAGATTAATTTTATTATTGTTTTAATTTTTATTATTACTTCAGTGATAGATTGGGCAAGCTACCGTTATCACCTAAACAAAAAACTACATTTTCCAAATGGGTACGACCAGAAGACCTCACCAACAATCCTACAATGATATATACTGTGTCTAGTTTTAGCATAAAGCAGGTAAACATTTATTTTTTATAATTTTATATGAAAGTTAGCATTTTAAAGTAATTTGAATATAGATTGGGTTTTTTCTTAGATTTTTATTATGTATTCAGATGCATGACTATAATTGGAAAAAGTATTCACTCTGCACAGTTTGAAGCATACTGAAATAATATAAATATGAATAACTTTTGAGAATTATAGATTTTTATGTAGACCCCATTTATCTTTATGTGCTTGTAGATGATAAACTTGGGAATCTGAATTTCACCTTTGATAAGGGATATAAAAGAAAAATATTTAAATATTTAATTCTAAATTAACTTCATTGAAATACATTATTCAATTTTTCTAGGATTTGTGTAAATAAAATATGAGTCAGCAGTATGGCATTTCTGTTATTTTCCTACTCAAATGACAGTCAAGAAGATACTTAGTATACAAAGTCAGGTGTTTGATGCAATGCTTAAATACTGTGATAGTGTTGAAAGTGAATGAATGAATATGTTAATGTTAATAAATTATTCTTATTAATAGACAATAGTATCGGATTGTTCCTTTGTGGCATCATTGGCTATTAGTGCAGCTTATGAAAGACGATTTAATAAGAAGTTGATTACCAGGTAAAATTTCATATTTCTCCCTTTAAGTCTTTTCATGTAATTGTCTCTTAACTAGAAATTAAAAACTTAGGCTTTATCTGTGTAGAAAGTGGAGAGGGCATATCACTCAGAATATTATGACCCTTCTGTAGAGGTTAAGCTGATGATTTGTGAATGTGAAAAAATATGCTAAAACAGTCTAAGAACATATATGCACATGTAGTTAGTGCATGTAATTAATATGTTTTGAAATTGGTCAAAGTAAAATCATGTCATATTGATAATACTTTGTATATATAATAAGGTAGCCACTAGCCATGTGTGGCTGTTGAGCACTTGAAGTGGGTTATTCTAAATTGAGTTGGGCTACAACTGTAAAACGTACATGAGATTTTGAAAATTTAGCACCAAAAGAATGTAAAATTACAGACTATCTCATTTTTTTTGTATTGGTTATATGTTGAAACCATAATATTTTGGATATATTGGATTAAATTAAATTATTAAAATTGGTTTTACAGTTTTCTTTAACTTTTAGTGTGGCTACTGGAAAATATAAAACTACATATTTCTGTTGGCTGGAACTGCTTTAGAATGTACTGAAATGTTTCTGAGATACTTTTAGTTTTTAAGAGATATAGCAGCTTAAAATCATTCATTGTAAAAATTATTAAGCACTGTAATTTTTTTGCTCAACTTTTCCTGAGTGGCTTTTGTGTTAACTCCTTTGACAGTACAAAGGTGAATTAGATACAGTCCTTAGTTTCAGCTCTTTGCCATATAAGTAAATAATTTGCAATATGTTTGATTTGGTCTAAATTTATTTAAAAGAAAATTGATACTGATAGTTGTTACAAGTATCTTATATAATTTTATGTAATCTTATTTCAGAGTTGCACCTAGTTGCCTTAGTTGTGGTTAGTTGAAGTGGTCTTCTCTTTACTTCTTGTGGCCAGTGGTAAAAGATTATTTTAACTGGCTTAAAATATATCCACTTAATGATTTATTAAAGCGTGTAATTAAAATTGAGCACTTTTGAGAATATTGTGAAATTTATGCCCTAAGAGAAGGTACTTCTGTATTTATTTATAGTAAATCACAGACTGGGATGAAATTCTTTCTCTAGGCCTATTAAAGGAAAATATTCTGCTTATTTTTAGAAATTGCCAAGACAGTAGCATATGTCTAAACGAAATATCCTGTATAGTAGTTGATATTGAATACTAATGTCAGTATTTCAATGTTTATCTTCCTTACAAAAGCATAATTTACCCTCAGAATAAGGATGGTGAACCAGAGTACAATCCATGTGGAAAATATATGGTAAAACTTCACCTCAATGGTGTCCCAAGAAAGGTGAATAATGTCTCTTTCCACCCCCACCCCTTCTCTCTCTGCCTTCCCCACTTTTGACTCTTGAGTGGAATCATTAAGAAATGTTATCTATGTCAACATTTTTAAAGTCAGTTTAGTTGAATTTGAGTCTGTAATATATATTACTGTCAGTAGCGTTGTAGATTAAAAATATGACAAGTATAAAGTTTTTAACATGATTTTGAGAAAATTTATACAAAGTTTTAATAAGTAACATTGAACTAGGATTATTAATGCTTAAAATAAATTTTAATCTGAAAATTCTTAGTTACCTTTTTTGATTAAATGGAAATCAGAGAAACTAAATCTGTTAGGTCAGAAGAATTTATATGTAGTCATAACTTGAGATGTAAGAAGCCTATAAAATTATTTCCTTTGCAAAATATATGCATAATTTTAAGTTATACTACTTTAATTTCTTTAAGGATTCTGAAATGTTATGAGGCCCTTGTGTTATTAGGATTCTCTGGCACCTGTCTACCCCCAGATCCATATATCAATGTCAGCATCACCCAGGAGCTTGTTAGAATTGCAGAATTTCATGCCTCACCCCAGACCTACTGAATCAGAATCTGCATTTTAAAGAGCTCCCCTGGTGATTGCAGTCTGAAAATCATTGCTCTATAGCTCAATAGTACAGTTGACCCTTGAACAACACAAGTTTAAACTGCGCGGGTCCACTCATACACATGGATTTTTTTTTTCAACCAACCTCAGTTCACAGGATGTGAAACTCATGTATAGGGAGGGCCGACTTTTCATATGTGTACAGGTTTCACAGGGCCAACTACGGGACTTGAGTATGCTCAGATTTTCGTATGTTGAGGGTTCTGGAACCAATACCCTGTATACCAAGGGACGACTGTACTCAAATTTTAGTGTGTATAGAAATAAAACAGATTGCTGGGCCTCATGCCCAGAGTTTCTGATTTGGTAGGTCTGGGATGGGACAGAATTTGCATTTCTAACAAGTTTCCTGGTGTGCTGATGGCCTTGTCTGGAATGCCCTTGGAGTATTTAAGCTGATTACTTAAAGACTAAACAAAATTATTGAGGATTTTTTTTCTGAACTATAATTGTTTTTTTTTTTTTATGCAAGTGTACTCTATAATGAACTCTAGTTCTTAACCTTATTTAAAGAATCTTAAAACGCAGTTGCATAATCTTCCTATTAGTGTTACATCAAAATTCTTTTTTTGTTTTTGAGACAGGGTGTCGCTCTGTCACCAGGTGTAGAGTGCAGTGGCGTCATCGTAGCTCACTGCAACCTCAAACTCCTGGGCTCAAGTGATCCTCCTGCCTCAGCCTCCCAAGTAGCTGGGACTGCAGGCACATGCCACCACACTCAGCTAATTTTTCTGTTTTTTATAGAGACAGGGTCTTGCTCTTGCTCAGGTTGGTCTCGAACTCCTGACCTCAAGCAATCCTTCTGCATCGGCCTCCCAGTGTACCAGGATTATAGGTGTGAACCACCACACCTGGCCTCCAAAATTCTTAATCCCATATCTCCCAAATCACTTTTTAATATGAATTAGAAACTATATCTTTGTGGTGATTATTTCCTCTATTATTTAAATATATTGTTAGCCATAGTTTTCTACTTTTACAACTATACATGAATCTTTTTTACAGGTTTGGCTTAAAATGACAGAAAATAATATTCTTATTTACCTTAATAGTGAGATCCTTTTGTAATTATTTTAAATATAATATGCATTTCTACTATAGAATCTCTCATACATGTTGAGTATTCTTTATCCAAAATGCTTGGGACCATAAGTGTTCTGGATTTTTTAATATTTGCAGAATACATGCAGGTTGAGCATCCCTAATTCAAAGATCCAGAATGTTCCAGTAAACATTTCCTTTGACTATCATCTTGGCTCTCAAGAAGTTTTGGATTTTGGAGCATTTTGAATTTTGGATTTTTACGGTTTGCGATGCCCAACCTGTTATTTTGGTGGTAGTTAAATAACATTTAACCAATTGGTTCAAGCTTATCACCTAACAGTGAGATTAGCTTGTAAGATTAAAGACATCATATTAAAATAATCAATATTTTATAATTGATCTGATTCTGAAAACATGAAATTGTCATTACCTTAATAATAGGCATACTGTGCTTTTTATTTTATCAGTATGAAAGGTATTGTTTTTCCTTGATAGAAAGGATTTTAAGATATTTTATGCCACCTTTATGTTCTCTTTCTCCAGGTAATAATCGATGACCAGTTACCTGTTGATCATAAGGGAGAATTGCTTTGTTCTTATTCCAACAACAAAAGTGAATTATGGGTTTCTCTCATAGAAAAAGCATACATGAAAGTCATGGGAGGATATGATTTCCCAGGATCCAACTCAGTAAGTAATAGATAGGATGATCCAGACTTATACTATTTAATATGACTGTTTTAAATTTGAAAAATTCTTTATGTTGTTTTTACTTGTAGAAAAAACAGGTTATTAACTCCTGAAAAATGTTGATCCCTTATTATGGGAATACATATTTTCTTGTGTTAGGATAGTACATTGTATAATTCCATATCCAGGAAAGCCTAAAATGTCAATCTCGAGTTATGTTGGGATGCAGAACCAATTAAATACAGTATACGTTTCCAGAGCAGCCTATTCAGATCAAATGGATATGTCATATTTTCATCCTTAGGTATATTTTAATTTCTAAATCCAGATTTAAGGAGTTATTTTCCTCAACCTTAACACAATGTAACCTGTAAAATTGAGATGTGTGTCAATGTCCTTTAGTTACATAAGGTAAACTAGTAGACTTAAGCCAGATATTTGTCAGATTGGCATGACTTTAAATTTTGACACTAACTAGCCTGTTAGAAAAGGTATTTAACCTTTTTTAGCCTCTTTGCACATCTGTAGTATATGGATAATATTCATCTCTCAGAGTTGTAAACATGAAGTAATGTATGCAAATTACCCATCATTCTTAACTGATTAGTTTTTCTGCCTAATACCAGGCCTCCTTCAGGCTTCAGGTTCTTAATAATGCTAGGCAAAGAATCTGTACGTCATGGTTAAATGCAATAGGATGTATTTAACTCTGTTAAATGTAAGTATCCTGTTATAGTTTCTTTCTTGCCAGCCTGCACTTTCAGTTGCTGTATCCTTCAAATACTTTTAGTTTAGCTTTGTAATCCATTGCTTGTTAATTTACCCAGTATAGATTAGAAAGAATGGGAATGTATGTGAAATATTAGAAGTGACTATTATATTATAAGAGCGCACTAAATGGTGAGTGACTGTCATTATCAAAGCAGTTTTTTTTGTTATACATTTTGAGTTCTCATCATATTCACCGGTAAAGCAGTTCTCTTGTATTTGGAAAGAGTAGCGAAGGTTGTAAAGAAAAAACGTGTATGTGTTTAAATCCAGTTAGGAATTCGAGTTAAAGAAGAAATTTATTACTGACTGAAAACAACTACCTTCTGATTTATTCCTACCAAAATCATTGTACCAAATCAGTGAGATTTAATAGCTACCCTGGGGATTTATTTACGATCTTAAATATGATGTTGACAGTCCTGATGTGTTTGTGCTGCAGAATATTGATCTTCATGCACTGACTGGATGGATACCAGAAAGGATTGCTATGCATTCAGATAGCCAAACTTTCAGTAAGGATAATTCTTTCAGAATGCTTTATCAAAGGTAAACACTTCTTCCTTTTTTTTCTTTTATGGTAAAAGAGGCCGTTTGAAAACATCATGCCTTATTTAGAACAGAGATTGCAGAAGCTGTCATTTCTAGTTGTTACTAGGGCAGTTGTTTTTAAAATAGAATTCACTTTGTGTACTTGCTACAGTCAGTCCTCAGTTATCCCCATTGATGGTTACAGTTAATCCAAATTGTAGATAATCCAAAATATTTAAATCTGGAAGACATAAAATGAAAAAAGTATTTCATACTTACTAATTATTTACCAATTTGAGGGAAGGTGGGAAAAGAGAAGTCTCAGAATTTAAGCCTTAAATGGATAATCCATATATAGGGACTGGAAAATTGTTTAAATAATATACACATTCAGTAGCAAAACTAAAAAGCTCAGTGATTTGCCACATAAAATGATGTTTCTTTTTTGGGAAATGCATTTGGTATTTCATGTCTTTATCCTTATTTGTAATCAATCCATGTGAAAATTTAGCATTTGCTTTCCTTCGTTGATAGGTTTCTACCTGAGAATTAAATAGTCTAAAACTGGGGAAAAAAAAAAAAAGAAACAGGGAATGTGATAATTTATCTGATATGCTGTGACTTAGAAATGTACTTTTTTTTTTTTTTACTTTATTTTTTTTTTGAGACAGGTCTTGCTTTGTTACCCATTCTGGAGTGCGGTCATAGCTCATTGTAACCTCCAATTCTTGGGCTTAAGGGATCTTCCTGCCTCAGACTCCCAAGTAGCTAGGGTTACAGGCACACATCACCACATCTCCACAATTTTTTTTTATTTTTTGTAGAGATGGGGATCTCACTATGTTGCCTAGGCTAGTCTCAAAATCCTGGCCTTGTGCAGTCCTCCTGCCTAAGCTTCCCAAACTACTAAGATTACAGGTGTGAGCCACCGCACCCAGCAGAAATGTGCTTCTTGTTGAAAGCTCTTCAGGGATCTTAGGAATAGCCCATTTTAGAAAAAAATTTAGATTTATGGAAATTTTCATGTACATGATTAGACTAAAAGGTAAGATGGTATGATCTGAGATTAAAAATGTGTTTTCCTTTAATTAGTTGTCTTTTGGGGTTATTCCAGATTTCACAAAGGGGATGTCCTTATCACTGCATCAACCGGAATGATGACCGAAGCTGAAGGCGAGAAGTGGGGTTTGGTTCCCACACATGCATATGCTGTTTTGGATATTAGAGAGTTCAAGGTTTTGCCTCAAATCTTTTTCTCTTATTTCTCTTGTTTGATAAGACATTGCAAGGATTCTAAATGATTTATCAGACTTTTAAATACTGACAAATCAAGGTTTAGGTGGAGTTTTTAAACCGTCTACCTATTGCATTAAACAACTTGACCCTCTACTGTTGGAGATTATGAACTTAAAAGGTGGGAAATGAAATCATAGTGATTGCACAGATATTTATTACAGAACGGAAATGCTGTTCACCTCTTTTTCTTTTCTATAAAAGTTGCAGTTTTGAGGTGAATACACAGCCCTCAAGGTTCCAGGCTACATGTTAGTATTGAGATCAGTCACACAGTGTTAAGGTCTAGAGCATAGTAGACACAGAGTAATATTTGTGAAAGGGAGAAATATAGGAAAGTAGCTAGATATAAGACTTGTGCCAATTGTTGGGTTTGTGTGAGCAAGTATTTCTCTTCCTTTAAGCCCTTGCATGCTATCAGGCCTTTCAGACCCTTTCTCTGCAATATGTGGGCTCAGGTGTTATTAGGTCATTAAATATGAAATGTCCGATTTCTAATCAGAAGTTTAGTTGATTATATCTCTAACAAGAAGCAGTACAATTAATCAAAATATGTGCCTAAACTGTTGACACAATTTGGCCATCTTAATGGTAGCTTGCTTATGCCAGCAGCAAAGCCTGAAGAGCAACTGGCAATGAAATCGTGAAAGCCATTTTCCACAGCTTGTTGAGAATGGAATATTTTTCCTTGCAAGAAGTGATCCAAAGCCTGGAAGAAGTGGTAGTCAGTTGGTGCAAGCGGATGACAATTCCCAAGTCCAGCTTCTGTATTTTGGGCAGCATTGTTTTTTGACATATGTGGTCTTGCAAAAGGATTGGCCTGTCTCTATTGACCAATTTTGGCTGCTTAGTTGCAAGCATCCTCATCATTTCGTCCAATAGGTTGCAGTAGACATCTGCTGTAATCAGTGGACCAGGTCTCATGAAACTGTAGTGGAAAATACCAGTGCTGGACCACCAAGCAGACACCATTAGCTTTTTGGATGAATATTTGGTTTTAGACTGTGTTTTGGCACTTCATCTTTATCCAGCTGTTGTGCTGAACACTTGGGATTGTCAAAAAGAATCCATTTTTCATCATACATAACAATACAGTGTAGAAATGGTTCACCTTTATGTCATGACAGCAAAGAAAGGCAACCTTTAAGACAATTTCTCTTCTGATGTTCATTTAATTCATGCAGAGCCCATCTATCCAGCTTCTTTACCTTGCCAGTTTGTTTCAAATGGTCCAATTTTGTTGGAATAATAATGTCAAACCTTGCTGCTAATTCATGTGTAGGTTGAGGTGGATTTGCTTCCACTACAACTTTGAGCTCATCATTATCCACCTTGGTCTCAGGTCACCTGCATGGCTCATTTTCAAGATTAAAATCACCAGAACAGAACTTCTCAAACCATCGACATACTGTGGGTTCATTAGCCACATACTTCCCAAATACTTCGTTGATATTTTGAGCTATCTGCACTGCATTGGTTCCACGACAGAATCATATTAAAAAGTAACACGAATTTTTTACTTATCCATGGTTTTGCAAAAATTACTCTAAAAAATATATTTGAAAGATAATCACAAGCCAAAATGTGCATTTGAAAGAATGAAGATATACCTTCAGAATAAATAAAACGAGAAGTATCAAAGTGAAATGTCATAGATAATAACTGTCAAACCTAGTACTTCAGGAAATCAGACATTCTATAATTCATAACCTAATAGAATATTTTACTTCATTACATCTTAGGTTGTTGTCAGTTATTTTTAACTGAAAAATGGATTGGTTCTATGGATTATAAAAGACAAAGATTATTAAAGACTCTTCCTTAGTAATAGAAACAATAGAAAGAAGTAGAGATCAGTCAACAATAACTGAGTACCACTCTGTGTTAATTAGACTGGTTTTCTTATGTGGCACGTGGATTTACAGTCATGCATTGCTTAATGACAGGGATACATTCTGAGAAATGCATCTTTAGGTGATTTCATTGTGTGAACATCATAGAGTATACTTACAAAAACCTAAATGGCATAGGCTACTACACACCTAAGCTCTATGGTATAACATTGCTTCTAGGATACAAATCTGTACATCATGTTACTGTACTGAATACTGTAGGCAATTGTAACACAGTGGTATTTGTTATCTAAACATAGAAAAGATAGAGTAAAAATGTGGTGTAAAATATAAAAATGCTATACCTGTATAGGGCACTTATCATGAGTGGAGCTTGCAGGCTTGGAAGTTGCTCTGGGTAAGTCAGTGAGTGAGTGGTGAGTGAATGCGAAGGCTAAGGACGTTACTGTAGACTTTATAAATAAGTACTGTATACTTAGGCTACCCTAAATTTATAAAAAAAATTTTCTTCAAAAATAAATTCATCTTAGCTTACTGTAATTTTTTAATATTTTTTTAACTTTTTGATTCTTTTGTAATAACACCTAGCTGAAAACACAAACACATTGTAGAACTGTACAAAATATTTTCTTTATATCCTTATTGTATAAGTTTTTTTCTATTTAAAAATTTTTTTTTAGATTTTAAACTTTTTTGTTAAAAACTAAGACACAAGCACACACATTTTTCATGTTTATTGGCCATTTATATACCTTCTTTTGAAAATACCTGTTTATGTCATTTGCCCACTTTTCAAGGGGCTTGCTTTTTTCTTGTTGATTCTGGATATTAGTCTTTTGTCAACTCATAGTTTGCAAATATTTTCACCCATTCTATAGGTTGTCTGTTTACTCTTTTGATTATTTCTTTTGCTGTACAGAAACTTTTCAGTTTAATTAAGTCCCATTTGTCTGTTGTTGTTTTTCTTACATTTGCTTTTGGGGTCTTAGTCATAGATTCTTTGCCTTCAGTGTCCAGAAGAGTTTTTCCTGGGTTTTCTTGTAAGATTTTTATTGTTTCAGATCTTGTAAGTCTTTAATCCATCTTGAGTTAATTTTTTCATATGGTAAGAGATAGGAATCCAGTTTCATTCTTCTGTATATGGCTATCCAGTTTTGCCAGCACCATTTATTGGAAAGGATGTTCTTTCCCCAGTGTATGTTCTTGTTGATTTTGTCAGAGATCAGTTGGCTGCAAGTGTGTGCATCCTTTCTTCTGTGTGTCTTTTTTTTTTTTTTTTTTTTTTGAGACAGAGTCTTACTCTGTTGCCCAGGCTAGAATGCTGTGGCGTCAGCCTAGCTCACAGCAACCTCAAACTCCTGGGCTCAAGCAATCCTCCTGCCTTAGCCTCCTGAGTAGCTGGGATTACAGGCATGTGCCATCATGCCCGGCTAATTTTTCTATATATATTTTTAGTTGTCCATATAATTTCTATTTTTAGTAGAGACGGGGTCTCGCTCTTGCTCAGGCTGGTCTCGAACTCCTGAGCTCAAACGATCCACCTGCTTCGGCCTCCCAGAGTGCTAGGATTACAGGCATGAGCCACTGCACCTGGCCTGTGTGTCTATTTTTATACCAGTAGCACACTGTTTTGATTATTATAGCCTTGTATTATAATTTGAAGTCAGGCAATGTGCTGCCTCTCCAGCTTTGTTGTTTTTGTTTCGGATTGCTTTGGCTATGAAGGTTTTTTTTTTGGTTACATATGAATTTTACATTTGTTTTTCTAATTCTGTGAAAAATGATGTTGATATTTTGATAGGAATTGCACTGAATCTGTAGATTGCATTGGGCAGTATGGTCATTTTAACAATATTGATTCTTCCTGCAAAAGACCTAGGATTATAAAAAATTTTTTTTTTTTTTTTTTGAGACAGAGTCTCACGCTGTTGCCCAGGCTAGAGTGAGTGCCGTGGCATCAGCCTAGCTCACAGCAACCTCAAACTCCTGGGCTTAAGCGATCCTTCTGCCTCAGCCTCCCGAGTAGCTGGGACTACAGGCATGCGCCACCACGCCCGGCTAATTTTTTCTATATATATTTTTAGTTATCCAGATAATTTCTTTCTATTTTTAGTAGAGATGGGGTCTCGCTCTTGCTCAGGCTGGTCTCGAACTCCTGACCTTGAGCGATCCACCCACCTCGGCCTCCCAGAGTGCTAGGATTACAGGCGTGAGCCACCGCGCCCGGCCTATAAAAAAATTTAAAAAGAAAAATATTGATGCTTCCAATCCATGAGCATGGGATATTTTTCCTTCTGTTTGTGTCATTTGTGATTTCTTTTATTGGTAATTTGTAGTTCTCCTTGTAGAGAGATATTTCACCTCCTTGGTTAACTCTATTCCTAGGTATTTTATTTTATTTTATTACTATTTTTTGCAGCTATTCCAAATGGGATTTAGTTTTTAATTTGGTTCTCAGCTTGGTTGTTGGTGGTATCTAGAAATGCTATTGGTTTTTATACATTGATTTTATATCCTGACACTTTGCTGAATTCATTTATCAAATCTAGGAGTTTTGTGGCGGAGTCTTTAGGGTTTTCTTGTTATAAGTCATCAGCAAACAGATAATTTGACTTCCTCTTTTCCATTTATGGTGCCCTTTATTTCTTTCTGTTGCCTGATTGCTCTGGCTAGGACTTCCAGTACTATGTTGAATAGAAATGGCGAAAGTGGGCGTCCTTGTCTTGTTTCCATTCTCGGGGGGAATGCTTTCAACTTTTACCCATTCAGTATGATGTTGGCTGTAGGCTTGTCATATATGGCTTTTATTATTATTCTGCGGTATGTCCCTTCTGTGCCGAGTTTTCTGAGGATTTTTATCATGAAAGGGGCATGCTGGATTTTATCAAGTACTTTTTCAGTATTGAGATGATTATATGGTTTTTTTAAAATTCTATTTACGTGTTGAATGACATTGATCAACTTGTGTATGTTGAACAATCCTTGCATCCCTGGGATAAAATTCACTTGATTGTGGTGAATTATCCTTTGATATGCCGTTGCATTCTGTTTGCTGGTATTTTGTTGAAGATTTTTGCATCTTTGTTCATCAGAGATACTGCTCTGTGGTTTTGTTTTGTTGTTGTTGTTGTTGCACCTTTTGCTTTGGTATCAGGGTGATACTGGCTTTGTAGAATGAGTTAGGGAGGATTCCCTCCTTCTCAATCTTTTGGAACAGTTTCAGCAGGATTGGCACCAGTTCTTTGTATGTCTGGTAGAATTTGGCAGCTGGGAATCCATCTTAACCTGGACTTTTGGGGAGATTTTTTATTACTGATTCAATCTGGCTACTCATTATTGGTCTGTTCAAAAGTTCTGTTTCTTCCTGGTTAAAGTTCAGGAGGTTGTTATGTTTTCAGAAATTCATCCATTTCCTCTAGGTTTTCTAGTTTGTGAGCATATAGTTATTCATAATAGTCTCTGATGATCTTTTGTATTTGCATGGTGTCAGTTGATAATGCTTCCTTTTTCATTTCGGATTGTGTTTATTTGGATCTTCACCCTCTTCTTTCCTTGGTTATTCTAGTTGGTGGTTTATCAATTTCGTTTATCTTTTCAAAGAACTAACTTTTCATTTTGTTGATCCTTTGTAGTATTTCTTTGGTCTGTTTCATTTAGTTCTGCTCTGATCTTTGTTAATTTTCTTCTAACTCTGTGTTGGTGTGCTCTTATATTTCTGGTTCTTTGAGGTACAATGTTAGGTTATTAATTTGTGATCTTTTCTACTTTTCTTTTTTTTTTTTTTTTATTTGTTTGTTTGTTTGAAGACAGAGTCTCACTCTATTGCCCAGGCTAGAGTGCAGTGATGTCATCATAGCTTACTGCAACCTCAGACTCCTGGACTCAAGCAGTCCTACAGCCTTAGCCACCCAAGTAGCTGAGACTGCAGGTGTAGGCCACCACGCCTGGCTAAATTTTATTATTTTTTGTAGAGACAGGGTCTCGTAATGTTGCTCAGGCTGGTCTTGAAATTCCTGGCCTCAAGCAATCCTCCTGCCTTGGTCTCCCAAAGTGCTAAGATTACAGGTGTGAGCCACTATGCCCAGCCATTTCTACCTTTATGATGTAGGCATTTAATGCTATAAATTTCCCTCTTAGCACTGCTTTTGCTGTGTCCCACAGGTTTTGGTATGTAATGTTTTCATTTTCCTTCATTTCAAAAAATTTTTAAATTTCTATCTTTATTTCTTTATTGACCTAGTGATCGTTCCAGAGCATGTTGTTTAATTTCCATGTGTTTGTATAGTTTCTGAAGTTCCTCTTCATACTGACTCGTGGCTTTATTCCACTGTGGTCTGAGAAGATACTTGATACGATTTTGATTTTTTTTTTAATTTGTTAAGACTTATTTTGTGGCCTGAAATGTGATCTATCCTAGAGAATGTTCCATGTGCTTATGAAAAGAATGTACGTTCTGTAGTTTTGGGGTGGAATGTTTTGTAAATGTCTGTTAAGTCCATTTATTCTAAAGTTGAATTTAAGTCCAGTGTTTCTTTTTTGACTTTTTTTTGTCTTAATGATCTGTCTACTGCTGTGAGAGGGGTGTTGAAGTCCCCCGTTATTATTATTATGTTGCTGTCTGTTTCTTTCTTTAGGTCAGGTAATGTTTGTTTTGTGAATCTAGGTGCTCCATGGTTAGTGCATATATATTTAGAACTGTTATATCCTCCTGCTGAATTGATCCCTTTATCATTATATTATGACCTTGTTTGTTTTAAAAAGTTTTTGATTTAAAGTCTTTTATCTGATGTAAGTATAGGTACTCCTTTTTGCTTTTGGTTTCTGTTTGCATGGAATACCTTTTTCTACTCCTTTACTTTCTATCTATATTTGTCTTTTGGGTAAGGTGAGTTTCTTGTAAGCAGCATATAGTTAGATCATGTTTTTAAATCCATTCTGCCAATCTATATCTTTTAAGTGGAGCATTTAATTCAGTTATGTTCAAGGTTAATATTGATTTTTTAGTTGTTTTATTTTTCTTTTTCTCTGTGTTTTTGTCTTTGTGGTTGGCTGAGCTTCTGTCATGTTGCCATTTAATTCCTTTCTCCTCTTCCATTGTGTGGTTGTTTTATAAGACTTATGAGTTTTATATTTTTGTGTGTTTTTGTGATTGTGAATATTGACCTTTCATTTCCATTTGAATATTTCCTGTAGGGTCAGACTAGGGATGACTAATTCTCTCAGGGTTTGCTTGTCTGGGAAAGACTTTATTTTTTTTTCATTTATGAAGCTTATTCTGTCAGGATGTGAAAGTTTGACTGGCAGTTTTTTTCTTTCAGCATTTTGAAAATTTCATCCCATTCTCTTCTGGCCTGTAAGGTGTTTGCTGAGAGGTCCACCGTTAATCTGATGGGATTTCCTTGAATGGTGACTGGACACTTTTGCTAATTTTAAAATTCTCTCTTTCACTTTGACTTTAATCATTCTGATTATACTATACTGTGGTGACATCCTTTTTGCAGTGTTTTTGCCAGGGGATTGTTGAGCCTCCTGTATGTGAATGTCTAACTCTCTTGGTAGTTCTGGGATGTTTTCTTCAATTATTTCTTTAAATAGGTTTTCTAAACTTTTTGGTCTTTCTCACTCCCCAGGGAAAAGCAGTAATCCATAAATTTAGTCACTTTATGTAGTCCCAGATGTTTCAGATGCTTTGCTCATTCTTTTTTTTTTCTGACTGGATTATATTAGGTAATCCAGTCAGACAAATCAGAACTGTCTTCAAGTTGTGCTTCTGCTCAATCTAGTCTATTCTTGAAGCTTTTGAATGTGTTTTGTATTGCCTTCAAATAATTTTTCAGCTCCAGAATTTGTTTTTTTTTTTTTATGATATCTGTTTCCTTGGTAAATTTCTCATTCATATCCTGAATTCAATTTTTTTATTTCTTTATATTGTTTTTCAGATTTCTCTTCCGTCTCATTGAGCTTCTGTAGAATCACTATTTGGGATTCTCTATCTGGCATTACAAGGAATGCTTTTTGATTGTGATCCATTGCTAGATAATTGTTATGCCTTTTGGTTTTGGGGGGATTTCTTGTTTTTGTTTTGTTTTGAGACAGGGTCTCACTCTGTCACTGGGGCTGGAATATAGTGACCTCATCATAGCTCACTGCAATCATAGCTCACTGCAACCTTGAACTTCTGGGCTCAAGTGATTCTCTTCCCTCAGCCTCCCAAGTAGCTGGGACTGTGGGTGCATGCCATCACACCCAGCTAATTTTTCTATTTTTTGTAGAGATGGGGTCTTGCTCAGGGTGGTCTTAAACTCCTGGCCTCAAGCGATCCTCCCACCTCAGCCTCCCAAGTGCTAGGATTATAGGTGTAAGCCACCACACCCAGCCTCTGTTGTGGTGTCATATTTCCTTGCTTTTTCATGTTTCCTGTGTCCTTCTGTTGATACCTGCACATCTAACGTAGCAGTTGCTTGTTCCAGTTTTTTGAAATTGCTTTTGAAAGAAGAATTTTTGTCCTGAAGATGTATATATGTTGTTGGTTGAGTAGGACACTTTGGCTTTGATATTTGGGTGCCTGCAGTAGGGAGATCTTTGATTTCTTAGGCAGTATACAGGGTCAGTAGTATCTGTGATTTCCTTGGTGATTTAGGGAACAGTTACTAGTTGGGGCTATGGTGTAGTTTTGCTGGGGACTTGAACAGCAGCTGAGCCAGTCTTTGGGCCCTAGTGATGGAAGCAGTAGGCTGAGTGTGCCTGATTTTAGGTGCCAGAGCAACTTCACGCTGGCAGCAATGTTGGTATGGCCTGAGGGGCCGGTTCTTGGGCCTTTAGGTGGCTTGCTTAGAAACTAGTAGTTGAGGCAGAGGGCCAGGTGTGTGCCCCTAAGCAGCTGGTGTGATGTGGGAGGTGGCAGTAGTGGGTGGAGCTGAGCCACCCACTAGGACCCATGTGATCTGTGTTGATGTTACTGGTAGCTGCAGTCCCCAGTCCCACAACTGCCTGTAACAGGGCCAAGAGTGTTGTCCTAAGTGTGCTTAGGAGAGCTTGATCTCCTCTCTCTCTTCCCAGCCCAGTGATAGCTGCAGTCACATCACCTTGAACTGGGCCTGAGGGTGGGATGTGGCCCAGTGTTAAACTCTCAAAATGGCACCAGGTGTAGGTTTGCAATCACAGAGAGCAAGGTCCCTTTCAAGCAAGTGGCAAGGGCAAGAAACTGGCAAGTGCTGTCGCTTACATCTCCGCCTCACAGGAGCCCATAGCAGGGCTGTGGTAATTTTCCTAGGAGTAAGTAGGAGAGCTTGGGCCCCTACATCAGCCCAAACTCAGTCCAAGGGTGGAGCACTGCCTAGCTTCAAACTCCCAAGCTGGCACCTTGGGCCTGTGACCAGCAAGGGTGGGGCCCCTTCCAGGCAAACAGTGTGAACAAGATGCTGAGTGAAGTGCTTTCTCTTACAACTCATTTCCACAGTAGCCCATAGTAGGGCAGTGGGAATTGTCCTAGGTGTATGTAAGAGAGCTTGGGCTTCTCTGTCCCTCAGCTGGGCAGGGCTGCAGCCCAAATTCAGCAGAAGGTGGGGTGCTGCCTGACTTCAAACTCCCAAAATGACACCCTGGGCCTCTGACCAGAAAGGGCAGGGCCCTTCCCAGGCAGGCTTAGCCCAGGGTCAAACTCTCAAAATGGCACTTTGGACCTACAACCCAGAAAGGCTGGGATCCTACCCCAGCAATAGCATGAGTGAGAAACTGTGGAAAATGCTGTCTGCTCACATCTCAGTCTCAACAGCAGCTCACAGCAGGGTGTTGGGAATCTTCCCCAGGGCTTTGTGGAAGCACCTGAGCTCCTCTATCACTCCTTGGTGCTGCACGGTTGCTGTAGGCGCACCTGCAGTTGCCCAGTATCAAGGCTCTCAGAATGGCCCCTGGCTCAAGCTGCTCTAAGCTCAGATGCCTGTGTGATTCTGCATGGGTTCCCTTTCTGAAACAATGTCTGTGCAGTCTCCAAGCAGCTCCCTATGTTAGGCTTGAGACCTGCGTGGGTCAGGAGGTTCTCTTTGTAGCCAAGACCATAAAAGCTTGTCTCAGAGAGTGGAGCCCTGGGTGCTTCTCTCTTACTGTTTCCCCACGTCCAGGATCTTCTCCTGTTAGCCAGTCCCTGGCCTGAGAAGTTGCCCTGAACCTTTTCCTTACCCACTTTTTTGATGCTTCCTGTTGCTTGCCTGGTGAATCCTAGTATTCCCTCCCAGATGATCTGTTCAAAGTGTGAGAGTCTGCTTACTATCCTGGTTCCTCTCTGTGGAGGAGGCACATGCTACCTGTGTCTAGTTGGGCATCCTTTCCCCTCCAGTATTCTGTTTTTGGGTATCTGTTTAAGGAATTTAGGTTATTTTTGCTCTCCGTATTTTGAGACATTTACTTAATTCTGACTTCTATTTTAAAATATTTTCATATCTAATTCAAACATTTATCTCTAAAACCTTTTTTGCATATAGACCGAATCTTAGACTAAAATTATACCCAGTCTTACATCATCTGTGACTTTCTTCACTTAATAAGATTTTCTTCTTAATATTTATTAATACTTACATAAAAGTGTTATCCTTTTTGTCTGACTACCTCTAACCTGCTTGCATTTTCTGAAATTGTCATTTTAGTCTTAGTGTTCCTCCCTTTGGGTTATTTTATGTCTCCTCCTTGAGGTGATGTTCCATAAATAGTTTACTGTGGAGGTACATCTCCAGTTTCGGCTGCTGACTTCATTCTAGACAAGTCTTATCATGAGATAGCTTAACCTATCCAAGGCTTTTCTGTTGCTGTCTACTTGGAAACTTGAGAAATGGGATGTGTTAGCATAGAACAGGTTCTTTTTTTTATTATTTCTTTAGCATTTCTTTCCCTATTAGGGCCCTCTGAGCTGCTGGTTCTCTACTTATCCAAACCAAACGTACAGCCATGTCTGAGTGTCCTTGAATGTCACTGATGCTTTGGGATGTGTCTCTGAAAAGCTACCAGCAGTTTCCTGTCCTTTATGCTCCTCTTTTAGGAAATGGTAGAGACCTAAAATTCAGCCGATTCCCTGCTCTTGCAGAACTAGATTTTATGAAAAGAAATGAATTAAAGCCAAATGTCTATTGACTGATGTGTGGTGAGACACCTGAAGTGTAATAGAAATTGAGAAAAGAAATTGTATTAATAAAGCTGCTAGGGAATATAGCTTGAAAGAAATGATTGTTACTTATGTCCAGAAATCACATCTACTCCAGGCCACAATTTGCCACTATGTAAAATATAATAGCAAGGGAATGCGTCTTTTTTTAAATGTCCCCCAGCGGTGATTTATGACATCCTTAGAGAAAGTATACAGTTTCTTAAGTTGACTGGTTGGAGTGAGACAAATATTTTTTTCGATTTACCAGCTCTTTTATTTTTCTGAATCAAGGTAATCAATTCTGTAGACACATGTAGTATTTATCTAGCATTTACCATAACCTTAATACTCTGTTCCATAAACTCAGTGGAAAATCTGAAAAAAGATGACAGTATCACCATTTCAAGGAGTTTATGGTCTCATTGAGGAGATAAGACTTCTACATTTGTACAAGTAGAAAATAATATAAGATAGGATATTATTTGTTTTAAACTAATGTAACACAGATGGTTAGCACTGTAAAGTTTAGAGGAGTGGTAGTAATTAAAAGGAGAAGGAAATTGTTAAATGCTAGATACTTATGTTACTTTATTTAGTCTTCAAAACAGTCTTCTAGGAAGACGTCATAAACTTCATTTTACCAATGAGTAAAAAAATGCTCAGAGAGGGTAAATGACCCACCCAGAGAGCTAGAATTTGGTCCCATTTTATTCTCATACTGAAGTCTGTGTTCTTTCTCTTTTCTTCAGTGCTTCATTCTTCACTGAGAGAAGAAGGGATAGCTAAAAGGGATCAGAGAGGGCCTTCCAGGAAAAGGGAACAGCATGAGCAAATGCTTTTGGAATCAAAATTGAATACAGATTTTATGGGATTATGAAAGCCTAGATTAGAGCCAAAGAGAGATGGGGTGTGAGTACTGGGCTTTAAAGAGGGACCAGAGTAGAGTGAGCTTTGAAAAGGCAGGGAATCCTTGTTGCTCTAAGGCAGCACTAAGAGAACTTCCTGTGATGATGGAAACGTTCTGTATCTGTGCTGTCCAGTGCATTAGCTATTAGCTACACATGATCATTGAACACTTGAAATGTGGTTCATGTTAAAAATAAAAAATTTTTTTGAATGTGGCTAGTGTGACTAAGGAACTGACTTTTAAATTTTATTTAATTTTAATTTAAGTATATGTGGTTAGTGACTACTATGTTGGACAGCATAGCTCTGGGGAGTAGATAGCCATTTACAGTTTTTAATCAGACATATGACCTGGTGAAAAGTGTTAAAGTATTAATTTCAAGTTGATTTGAAGGGAAGAAAATTGATAAGTACTCAAAATTGATCCTCTCTAATAAGAGAATGGTATACCTAATAAAATTTTTTTGCAGCTTAATGTTTTCTCCTCTTTTTGATAACAGGGGCTGCGATTTATCCAATTGAAAAACCCTTGGAGTCATTTACGTTGGAAAGGAAGATACAGTGAAAATGATGTAAAAAACTGGACTCCAGAGTTGCAAAAGTATTTAAACTTTGATCCCCGAACAGCTCAGAAAATAGACAATGGTAAGTAAATCTTTTTAATTTTAATACCATGTGTCTTCAAATAAAATGATTTAATAAGATGAAATGGATTTAACTGATTTAAGTCATTTATCATTAAGTATTTTTTTAGATTAACAAAAATATTAATTTTTAGGAATATTTTGGATTTCCTGGGATGATCTCTGCCAGTATTATGATGTGATTTATTTGAGTTGGAATCCAGGTCTTTTTAAAGAATCAACATGTATTCACAGGTAACTTTTTGCATCTCAGCATGCTTTATAGTGTTCTCCACTTTTTTCTTTTAAAAATGTAATGGCTAATTTAGGAAGACTGATATTCCCTCTTTTTCTAATGCCCGCAGGTGACTGTCTTACAATAGTTTTATTTCTATTCTTCTTGGTTATGCCAAAAATTTTAAGAACAATAAAACAAAACCAAAAAAAATCTAATAGCTTAACTGTAGTTGAAATAAAGCATTTTTAAAATTAGTGTTATATTTTAGCTCTATGAGAAATTTAATTACCATCTCCTTCTTTGTTGACTTTATCTTTTAGTACTTGGGATGCTAAGCAAGGACCTGTGAAAGACGCCTATAGCCTGGCCAACAACCCCCAGTACAAACTGGAGGTTCAGTGTCCACAAGGGGGCGCTGCAGTTTGGATTTTGCTTAGTAGACACATAACAGACAAGGTACTGATAACCTTCTAATGATACCCTGTGCAGAAATTTCTTTTTAATACAGTTAGACCATTGTGAAACATTTAAGGGATTTGATCACCAGCCTGTTTAATTTATATAGGTGCTGTGAAAATAATGTTTTCTCAGATAAATGAATATTTTCCTCCAGGAAAATTTATATTTTATAATCATATACTTAAAATATTGTTTAAAAGTAGTCTCTAAAGAAAAAATATGAGGGAGTTTATCCTTTCTAGTGAGAGTTTGGGGATTGAGTATATATACTTTAGAACTTAATATTAAAATATCCTGAAGGGAATTTGGAAATGTTAAGTCATTAGTCTTGATTTTATAAAAGCTAACCATAATCTCAATAGTTTCAGAATCTTATTTAATGTATTACTTCATAAAGTTTAGTCATCTATTGAAATGACAATTCAGAAAAACAATGTTTTTATAGCAATAAATATCTGGGAAAAACTGCTCTTAAAATTAGAGGACCTTTTTTAACATTAAATAAAGAGCATTTTGGCCAGGCGTGATAGCTCATGCCTGTAATCCTAGCACTCTGGGAGGCCGAGGTGGGCGGATCATTTGAGCTCAGGAGTTCGAGACCAGCCTTAGCAAGAGCAAGACACTGTCTCTACAAAAAAAAGAAAAACAGAAATTAACTGGACAACTAAAAATATATAGAAAAAATTAGCCGGGCATGGTGGTGCATGCCTGTAGTCCCAGCTACTCGGAGGCCAGGGCAGTAGAATTGCCTGATCCCAGGACTTGGAGATTGCTGTGAGCTAGGCTGACGCCACGGCACTCTAACCTAGGCAACAGAGTGAGACTCTGTCTCAAAAAAAAAAAAAAGTAAAATAAAGAGCATTTTGAGCTCACTTTTCTAACCACATTGGATTCTTTGTGATTTTAGGATGATTTTGCAAATAATCGAGAATTTATCACAATGGTTGTATACAAGACTGATGGGAAAAAAGTTTATTACCCAGGTATGTATAGTACTCAAGAAAATATTAAAACATACATTAAAATTTTATATACATGATTAAGTTGAAAATGACAAATTTTATGTGGATACTATGTAGAAATTAATAATTATGTTGATAGACTAATAGAAAGCACTCAAACAGATGGGTGGGTATTTATGCTGCTCTTTGTCTTATTTGGATTTATCGTTAGAGACTCCAGGAATTTGGTATTTCTACATTCTTGCACGTTGATGTCAGAATTTTATTTCTGAAACTTAAATCATGTCTTTTCTGTGCTCAAAAATATTTGGTGGTTTTCATGGGCTCTTGTATAAAATCTGAGCTCTTCAGCGTGGTATAATAAGGCTTTTTATATGCTGGCCTTCATCTGCCTGCCCCTTTATTTCACGCCTCAGCTTTTCATAGTACCCTCAGAGTTACTTGCTAGTCCTGAATACACCATGCCCTGTTGCCCCTCTTTTCACACCATTTCCTCTGTCAAGACTCTCCCTGCCCTTTACCCACAGACCTGTTCTGCTTTAGCCTAAATGTTATCTCCTCAGTGATAACCTTTCCAGATTCTGCCAGGCAAAATCAATCTTTCCCTCCACAGGGCTTCTGAGGCATTTAACACATTATATCGAAACCACTTTGCTTTCACATCAAAAGAAAAAAAATTATCACTTAGTGATAGGAACTGTTTTAAGGCCAAAGGGAACAGTGGTGAACAAAACAGGACTCTGCTTCCATGGACTTTATGTTCTAGTTGGGGAGACGGATAAGCAAGAAACATATCAAGTAGTGATACGTGTGTGTAAAGAAGTAAAATATGGTCATGTGTTAGTGACTAGTTGGTTGCTTTGATGCGGTGGTCATGGAGAAAGGGTAAGAGGAACTGTGAATGACAAAAGGGAGTCAGTCATGTAAAGAAATAGAGGGAAAAGCATTACAAGCAGAGGGAATAGTGAATACAAGGACCCTACACAGTGAGAAAACATGGGAGAGGGCCAAAGCTGGAAACAGTAACCAATGAGGCAGTTTTATTTATGTGAGCAATGATGGTGATTTGAACTTTGGGGTAGTAGGAGTGGAGTTGAGGAGTGGACAGATTTCGGTTGCAGTAGGATTGTCAGGACTTAATTGAGTTAAAGTGTAGGGGGGCAAAGAGGAATCAGGGATGACTTCTGGTTTTTTAGACTTGAGCAATAGAAAGGTGTACATTTACTGAGACGGGCAAGAATTGGTGGGGAGAGGAGAGGGAGCAGATCTATTGTAGGGTAAAATCAAAAATTAATGTTTGGTTTGCTAAATTTGTGATATCTATTTGATATATCCAAGTTAAGATGCCAACTAGGCACTTGGATTTTTTAGTAGAGTTCTAGGGTAAGGTTAGAGGTACAGATTGAGGAGTCAGGAGCATATAGATGGGACCGCACTGTATAGATCACTTACGGAGAGAGTTTTAGATACAGAGATGGACACCTAGGACCTGACCCTTGGACCCTCAGACAGCTTGAGATTGACCAGAGGACAAGGTACCACAAAAGAATTTGAACAGAGTGCCTGATGAAATAAAGTGAGGTTTCACATATCTCAAGCAAAGAAAGTATTTCAAGAGCAAAAGAATGGGCAATTGCATCTATTGCTATTTAGAGAGGTTAAATAAGATTAGAGAAGAGACTGTTGGACTTAGCATCCTGGCAGTTATTACTGACCTTGACAAGAACAGGCTTGGTGGAGAGGTGGGGCTAGAAACCCAACTGGATTGGTTTAAAAAGAGACTGTGAGGCGGGGTGCAGTGGCTCATGCCTGCCTGTAATCCTAGCACTCTGGGAGGCCGAGGTGGGTGGGTCATTTGAGCTCAGGAGTTAGAGACCAGCCTGAGCAAGAGCAAGACCCCGTCTCTACTAAAAATAGAAAGAAATTAGCTGGACAACTAAAAATATGTAGAAAACATTAGCCAGGCATGGTGGCGCATGCCTGTACTCCCAGCTACTCGGGAGGGAGAGACAGAAGGATTGCATGAGCCCAGGAGTTTGAGGTGGTTGTGAGCTAGGCTAACGCCATGGCACTCCAGCCCAGGCAACAGAGTGAGAGACTGTCTCAAAAAAAAAAAAAGAGAGACTGTGATATAAGTTAAGGAAGCAATTACTGATAATTCTTTCAAGAAGGCTATGCAAAGAAAAGGGCAGTGGTGGGGAAGATGGGATCAAAATTAAGTCATATTTTATTTAATCATAGGAAATTAATGGCATTCTTCCCCATCACACTGTGTTGAGGGCAAGCCAGTTTATATCACTAGGTTCTGGGATGGGTATGGTACATAGTAGTGACAAATATCAAATTAAACTAGCCAGATTTTCCATTTTTCATATGTTGGTCACTATAAAACTAAAAAAGCATAAATATATTCCTAACATTAAAATGTTATATGGCTTTTCAATTTCAAGTACATTTTTTATTCTTTTAACTTGGATTTTTTTTTTTAACAGTGCTCCCTTTTATGGATAGTGGTTTTGCCTTTTCAGAGTACTTCTGGGTTTATAGTTAAATAAAATGTCATTCATATGATAGAACATTATACAGGCAGTTAAAAGGAATAAACTATATAGAACAACATAGATCTTTAAAAAATGTTGAGTGAAAAATGAAAGATACAAGACATACCCTTTTTTAGATGCATACACAGAAAACAATTATTTGTTCATTCTTTTTTAGGAAGAGGGAGTGTATGTGTATTAAAGTCTAAAAAAACGCCCACCAGATCCATCAGTAGAAGGGAATAAGATAAAGGTGGATGGTTAAAAGGGACTTTGTTTTATGAAAAGCTAGTCTCTTAGGTATGATTTGTTTAACGTTAATTCTGAGTGGTGGGAAATACAGACTTATTTTTATATATTTTGTATCTTTTTTAAAATTTTCACCTTAATTTGAAATTGTAATTCACTAATATTATATTTTAAAGACAGAATCAGTTAAGGGGATGCCCATCCATTTATTTATTTTTCCTACCCTCAACCATAAAATTTCAGAAGCTAAAGGAAGAAAAGTATCTTTTTGTAAACCACCTTGTTGTTTGCAGCTGACCCGCCTCCATACATTGATGGGATTCGAATTAACAGCCCTCATTATTTGACTAAGATAAAGCTGACCACACCTGGAACCCATACCTTTACATTAGTGGTGTCTCAGTATGAAAAACAGAACACAATTCATTATACAGTCCGGGTAAGTAAAACTAACATAATGACAAAACACAGTAATACAAAGTATATAATCTGCTTTGTAAGTGGCATTATCTGGAAAAAAAGTTTATTTCTGCTTCTTGGTCAACCCCCCCCCCATGTCCAGCCACTGGCAAAAAAGAAAAAGTTTATTTCTGAAAATTCATTGTTCTATATTTTTGTGTTTATATATTGTTTAATATTAAATTATTATGCTTCCTGTAGAAAATATGCTTTTGAAAAATGATGTTTTTATTTTGAGTGAACATTTTAATTTTCACAGTAACAGTGTAGTCCTTAGGTAAGGTGATATGTTGGACTAATAAATTTAATTTTGCAGCAGGCAGTAAAAACTTTACCCTACTTGTTGAAAGACGATTTTGAACTTAGTAAAAGCAAATCAGTCACCTAGAAACATACTGCTCTCGTGGAGCTGGAAAGATCATTGTAATTTTGTTCTGCATAGATTTGTTTGCTGTAGATAAGTAAAGAAGCTTAATATGAATAGGTTTTTAGTGAAGAAAGGGACATTGGGAGCTGCTGGCACCCCTTCATTCTTCAGATGCAGGAGCCAAGGCATGGAAAGATGGTGATTTGTCCCGAGTCATACAGTTAGTGACTGAAAAAGATGTAACAAGATCCCTAGCTTCGCAGTTTGCAGCTCATTAAACCTGACTTGATACCAGGCAGACTGTAATCATGACTTGTATATGCCAACTCATTTTTCAGTCTTCCAATATATTCTTCTATCACATTGTCTTTGTGAGTATAACATTTATCAGTACAATCATTTTTCTTTAATTTAGGTATATTCAGCATGCAGCTTTACTTTTTCGAAGATTCCTTCACCATATACCTTATCAAAACGGGTGAGAAAATTCTTTCTCTGGGCTGTTATCTCAGCATTCTTTAGAATTTTAGAATTTCTTTTCATTTTATTCTTCACATTTAGCAATTTATTATGAAATAACCTGAGATTGATAGGTCTACAAGGGAAATATAAGTGGCCTCTAGTTTGGGTTGGAATACAAGATCTTCAGTGAGCAATAAGTGATTCTGTGGAAAGAAAGAAATTCAGAGAAAGAAGATTAGTGCAAACTTTGTTAGAGAAAGCCATGTGGATGAACCTTGAAAGGAGAATTTGAGACTAACTTTGCAAGAGTGGGTTAGATGTGTAGAGGAAGATTTTTAAGGAGAATTTCTAGTAAGAATAACAACTTGATTAAAAGCTGAGAGGTAGAGATAGGGTTTAGTGTAGCAAAGCAGCCTGGCTGAAATGGAAAGTTGGTGAGTTTCATTGACTGTCCATGGCAAATAAAGAATGGATAGATGGGGTGCAGCCACAGAGTGGAAAATTGGGGGGTTTTTGTTGGTTTTTTTTAAGATAGAAAGGAGTTTTGCTTTAAAGTAGAATTGGAGAATGAAGTTTTGTTAATGTAAAAATTGTTCTATTAGATTAATGGAAAGTGGAGTGGTCAGAGTGCTGGAGGATGTGGAAATTTCCAAGAGACTCACAGAAATAATCCCATCTACCAATTCCATATAGAAAAAACTGGGCCATTACTGATTGAGCTACGAGGGCCAAGGTTTGTGATGAGTAACTTTCTTAAATTAATGATGTTATGTTAAAAATGAACATATTGAAATAGAATAAAGTTTAGAAGTAGACCTAAGTATATATGGACATTTAATTTATAATGATAGCATCATAGAAGAATGGGGAAAGGACAATATTAAATAAGTGATATAGAATAATTGAGTATCCTTGTATAAAAAATAGTAATTAGACCTCTATCTCTCATCAAGTCTAAAAATCAATTCCAGGTGTATTAAAAACCTGGAAGTGAAAGACAAAGCAATACAGCTTCTAGAAGGTAATACAGGAGATGTCTTAATAACCTCAGGAGAAGAAAAGATTTCTTGAGACAAAGCACAGCAAAAGACTTGTAAATATACAATATTAATAAAAAGTCTCCAGTTTTTTTTTAAATAAAAACATGTTCTAAAAGAGACAGTCCAGACGGCCAGCAAACCATTGCAATAGCCAGAAATTTTTATCGATGACATTTAAGATTATGATGTAGTTATATAATACAGTATATTTATATAATAGACTATAATAGAGTATAACAATGAAAATGGACAAATTACAGCTACACACAACATGATGGATGAGTCTTAAAAACAGTGCTAAGGCTGGGCACAGAGGCTCACGCCATAATCCTAGCACTTTGGGAGGCCGAGGCAGGACGATCACTTGAGGCCAGGAGTTTGAGACAAGCCTGGGCAACATAGCAAGATCCCATCTTTACAAAAAATAATAAAAATTAGCCGAGCATTGTGGCACATGCCTGTAGTCCCAGCTACTTGCTACTTGGGAGGCTGAGGTGGGAGGATTATTTGAACTCAGGAGTTCAAGGCTGCAGTGAGCTATGATCATGCCACTGCATTCCAGCCTGGGCAACAGAGCAAGACCCCCATCTCTTAAAAAAAAAGTTGAGCAAAAGCCATACACACAGAATATATACTGTATGATTGTACTTTGAAGTCAAGAACACGCAAAACTAAACAAATGGTGTTTAAGGATGCACACTAAGGGGTAAAAAACTATAAAGCAAATCAAGAAAATGATTACCATAAAAGTTAGCTTTGTGGGGGACAGGATTTGCAATCAGAAAGGAGTATACAAGACACTTCTGTGGTGCTGAGAGGGCTTGATCTGAGTGGTGGTTACCCAGGAGTTTATTCACTTTACAAATTATGTTGTAATATATGTTTTATTATATATATATATTTTATATATATAAAAATATATGTTTTATTTACTTTGTGTTGTATTTCATAATTTAAAAGGTTTTAAAAATACAGAAAATACAAATAAAAATAGTACTATCTTCTGAATAAGATTAGGCTCAACTTACAAACTAATTTTGTTTGCCTTACAAACTAATTCAAAAGCAATTAATAATCCTTTAGATATTTAGATATGATTAAGCTATTTTTCCACAAGGTCATTTTTAAAACCTCAGCTTATTTGATAGGTAAAGTAGGTATCTAATTGCTCGTTTGTACTTAATTTCTAGATAAATTGAACATGTAAAAATGTTTACTGGCAATGTATTTTCCTATATTTATTACCTAGTCATGTTTTTGCCCATTTTTCTGTTGTCATTTTTTTAAACTGTAAGCATGGATAAGTTTAAGATACTAAATCCTTCATAAATTTGCAAATATTTTCCCTAGATTGTCATTTTTACCCCACCAAGAAAAAGATTTCATTTTAAAGTAATCAAATCTGTCTTTTCTGGCTGCTTTTTGCTGTGGATAGGAAATCTCACCCCATTATTAAATAAATTTTCACCATGTTTTCTTCTTCCTTTATGGTTTAATTTTTTTACATTGTATTTTTTTAATTCATGAATATATTTTTATATTTGGTGTGTAATACAATTTAACAGTATTTTCAAAATTTTTTGTCACCTCATCACCATCTAAATGAATTCTTCTTTCCTTACTGATTTAGAATGCCATGTCTATCATATGCTAACTACTTCTGTAAATTTAGATTTTATTTCAGGGCTTTTTTTCCTATTCCATGGGTTTTTCTGCCTATTACAATGACAGTATTTTATCTTTTAAATTTAAAGGACAATATTTATCTTTTAAATTATTCCCAGAGGAGCTTTTGGTTAAGTCTTTTTTTAAAGTAAGTTTTAATATAATGTTAATCTTTATGCCTTCAATTAAAATATATAAATGGTATTTTGTTTGAGTAAAAATGGAATGCATGTGTTTCAGGGTACTGTTTTTCACAACTGAAGCTTCAGAAACATTTACTTAATAATACATCTGGTCTTTAGATGGTTATTTAAAATCATGTATTTGAGACTATTTAATAATACAGTAATTCTGTTTATTTTAAATGCTAGGCAATATAGCGTTGGATTTGAAGTTGTAACAGTTTCTGTGATGGGAGATCCTGGTCCCCATGGCTTTCCAAGGAAATCTAGTGGTGACTATAGGTAATTTTGGCATTTTGATTGGATCTAATTTATATTTTATTTTTTGTGACATTATCTTCTATAAACCTTATTCTTATTTTCCCTGAATACAGGTGTGGGTTTTGCTACCTGGAATTAGAAAATATACCTGCTGGGATCTTTAATATCATTCCCAGTACTTTTTTGCCTAAACAAGAAGGACCTTTTTTCTTGGACTTTAATAGTATTATCCCCATCAAGATAACACAACTTCAGTGATGGAGAAATCTCAAAAATTACTGGATTTTATATTTACCAAACGTCAACTCTTCAAATGAGAACACAGATCTTCAGGACAGTAAACACAACAATCAGAATGGAATTAAATCTCTAAAAACATGTTGCAGTAGAATCTGGTGCTTGTTCAGGGCATTTGGTGAGAATTGTATGTAGTCAGAATTACCTAAATCACCTAGAAGTACAGTTTACATGGTTTTGTGTATATATAGAGTTGGCTTGCATTTAGGGGCCATTTTGTATAAAAAGTGCATATGATTAATGTTTAGACTCAGTAATCACTGTGAGATGCCTTTGATAAAAGGATAAAGGAACTAAGACCAGATGGGCAAAATGAGGGGCGAAGATTCATTGAGTGAAATGCTAGGCTAGTTTGATATCCTGAAATATTTACATTATGTTTCCCTTTTTTGCAGAGCATGTTATAAGTTAAACCTGCCTGTGTTGACTCCATTATACATCTTGGGCAACTGATTACCAAATGAATTGTTACCATAACTAATTTTAATTTTGCATTATTTATGATTTTAAATGTTTATTATTGCCCAGATGTTATAAAAGAATAAAGCTAATTCTAATTAGCATGAAGATGCTCATGCTTAAGAATGAAGGTTGTTGAGGTTAGATACCTGTCTCCCATTGAATCATGTAGAAAGAACTGAGGTAAGTTCACTATTGCAGTTTTTATTTTTTAAAGTAGTAATTGGAGACATTAAAGACATTACAATTTAGTTTGTATAGTCTTTTTTAAATTGCTCTATAACTCAATGTTCTAGTGGTAAAAACACTTTGAAGAAATTGAGAGTTTAATATATAGCTATTGGGTTATATAGCATTGAGAAAAAGTGAATTGCCAAGATACTAGTGTTGTGTAAATTCCTGGTTTACATAAAAATCCATCAAAACAATGTTCAAGATTTTAAAGGTCTAAAAATTAATAGTGTGGGATTTTTCATTGTCTCTACTTTATAATTATTAAAACTTCTTATTTTGTATTTCTACCTTTAACGGAAATAAAATGTTTATACTTATGAAAACCATATGTTTAACTTAGAGAAATGATTTATTAAAAGATTTCATCAGTGTTCCATTTAAAAGAGAACAGATTACTTGCATGAAAATACATGCTTCAACAAAAATGTCTTTTATATTTAGGGTAATGGTAGATTATTACACTGAGATTTCACTTTGGTAAATACTTAGGGCTTTCAAATTTTAGTTTATTTTAGGTAGATTAATCTGACTAGTTTTCTGTGACCCTTTAAAGAAGATAGTCCAAAGCATAAAAGCTGTATTATAAACACATAATTTGAACCTCTTGTGTTAAAGATCTTGTACAGGATGCAAACAAAACCTAATCCCTGCTCTCAAATCTATTAGAGGAGATCTGTATATGAACAGTTAAGTATATTGTAGTGTTGAATTCTATAATATAGCTCCAAACACAGTGCTACCAATGTATAAGGGAAAGATTAATTTTGACTGGACCAATATAGAACTTATTTGAATAATTGATACTTAGACTTTATAGAAGAAACTTTAAAACACAGACTAAAAAGTAGCAGTTATTGAGTGGTTACTATGTACGTGATGTTTATATTTTTCTTTTTAATATTCCCAATAGTTGAATAAAGTACAAATACTATTTCCTTCCTACAACTGGGGAAACAAGCTTAATACTTAAAAGATCTTGCAGGTTCACAAGCCTTTTTTCCAGAGCTCTGATTCAGCTGCTCTGTTCCTTTCCATCTTAGGGCAGCAGGCTATAATTAAAGCACACACACAGAGGGACTAGATCAGACCTATATTTTTGAGGGAGAGAAAACCATCCAGGCCTTTCTGAGGTTCTGAACACAACAGTGAGACAAAGTTGGAATGGGAAAAACTGGTCAGTTTTTAAAGGAAGATAGAGAATGACTCAAGTTTCTAATTTCAGCATGTGGACAGATGCTCAGAGAAATTCAGAGAAGGTAAGTTTTGATACAAAGTAAAATTGTCCAGAATGTCCACATCTGGAATCAGTGTGGTGGTATAGTAAATGAGATCACCCAGAAAAATCAAAAGTCAAATGTTAACTTAAGATGTTAAGAACTGATTTGGGGGAAATCTTCAGAAAGTTTTTCTAAATTCTTAGAAGAGGTAACTACAGAGAGTGACAACATGAGATACAAGAAAACAGGGAGGTTAGAGGGAAGGTGAAGAAGCCAAGTGGACAGGGAATTCCCAGAAGAGAGTAAAATGCCAGATGTAGCAGAGGTAAAGTAAGAAGGCTGCAGTGACAGGAACAGGGGTAGGGGATTACTTTAACCTAGAAATTTGAAAAGAAAGAACAAAAGGTGGTTTGCAGTCCCTTTCTGGGGAGGAAACAAGCAATTGGTAGGATGATGGGAAAAGGGGATTGAGACAGGAAAGGAGATTATAAAGTTCTAATGCTTAAATAAGGATACAGCACTATATCTTGGTTGTCTAGGGCTTTGTCTTTTTTCAAAGACAAAGGAGGAAGCAGGTGTGCCTGGCTTCTGGCCAGGGCTTTGCTCCCAACCTGTTGGAATGGCTGCCCCAGCAGGTTGCAACCCTTTATGAGAAATAAAGCTCTCCTTTTTCCAAAGTATAAACTTTGTTAATTTTTTTTTAGTTAACAAATGGCAACTGTTAAGGGACCCAGGGAGACACCCTGCCCCCGCTCCATTTTCCCCAGCATTATTGGAGGTCCATACACTAACGTCTGCATGAGGCCGTTGATAGGTCAGTTATCTCCCTGACCTCGCTGGAAGAAACTCTGGTAAGCTCCCCTGGATCCAAGACCTCCCGCTTTTAGGACAAAGATCTCAGAGACTTCATTTCTGTCCACCCCTGCCCTTCATTTCTCCTGAGTTCGGTTTCCTCCATTTTGGACCCCAGAGGGAATGTCTTTGTAGGTCCCAGGTTTGGTGGGGACCTGGTTGGATTCAGCTGCTCCATAAGGATTTATGAGAATACTCATGTTTTGGCACTTGGAGAAGGTGCTCTGATAAACATTAAGTGCAACAAAAAAAAGGAAAATGCAAGGGAAAGAAAGCCCAGTGTTACAAAATTCCATCCCACTTTCATTCTCTGCAGGAAGTACTTAGAGATAAATTTTTAGTCATTAATGAAATGTTCTTTTGTGCCTTCCATTTATGAAAGTCAAATGTAATGTACAACACTATAAGTAATAAACTATTTGAGCCAGAAATTCACCACACAGATTCTGAACGTTTAACTGTGTAAGAACTTTAAACCATCCCAGTTTGGGCTGTTTGCCAGGTGATGTTTTTCCAAGAGGGAAAAAAAAAAAAGCCTCAGTTGCAGGGATTTTTGCTAACAGTAAGTCAAGAAAGTCTCAGTGTCTTTTCTAGAGGTAGAGGTCATGGTGTATAGGGGGATCTTAAGAGAACTGAATGGGCCCTGAAGGTGACTAGTAGAATTATTTTTAAACATAGTAAAAGGAATTTAACTTTTCTAGATGAAATACTACTAGGTAAAACATCTGTATTTGATATTGCAGAGGGTTATCTTTTCTGGAACTATTCTAATCCTCGTGATTGGCCAACCATGTACTTTTTCCCACAGCATGCTTTAATATGAAATGCACAGATGAACAGGTCCAGGAGAGAAAGCATCCAATAAATATGTCATCTGATTCTCAATCATGAATGCACACTGGCATCACCTGGGGAGCTTTTAAAAGTCCAGTGCCCAAGCATACATCAAATCAGTCCCTGGGGATGAGGCCAGACAGCAAGCCAAGCTCCCTAGGAGACTGTAATGTGCAGCTGAGGTTGAGAGAACCACTCCTCCAGCTGGCTACCTTACCGGTATTTCCCCACCCCCGTGCCTCCTCATTGCCCAGCTTCAGTAGCAGCAAAAGTAGAATTCTAATCCAAACCTTGGTAATTGGGGCTTAAATTATTAGGATTCAGGACCTTAACTGACCTAACATGTGACCGCTGTACTCCATGCTCTTCCTTACAGCAAGAGGGTTGCCTTGAATAGGACATTAAGCAACGGTGGGATTTATTTGAAGTCACAGGAAGTTTTCTTAAGCCGTTTTTATTACACTCAAGGTATTAAGACAAGTACAAAATAATCTTGTGATTAGGATACTGTATCAATCAGTCAAAAAAATTACTACTGTATGAAGAGATTTACAAATGACTTAAATATACAAGCTGTGATGGAACAATTTGAAGTGGGAGGGGGTTGGTTTTTTTCTTTTAGAAATGCTAAATTTTTTAACAAAACAGGACAAATAAAATACAATGTTCTAAATATGCATAACCATGAAAACGTTAAAGTTGTCTTAACACTATTAGCATAACAGACTCCATTGCTTCTATTTAACAGCCTTTGCCAGCACATGCCTACTCCCTTTCCTAGCTTTAAGGAACTGTTTCCTCTAAGGAATACTAGTGCAGCATAACCCTTAAATAATTTCATTTATTTTTAAAGTTACAACCTACAGAGAAATTAACACTTTGTCAATCTAATAATAATTGCAACCATTCTTCACATGCACTTCTCATAGAATAAATCCCCTTGGCTGGCAGGATAAGGTTTATGCTACAGAACCTTCTTTCCCACAGCCACAAATTCCCTTCTATGATATTTCCCTGCTACCCTCATTCCCCCACCCCCATCCCTACACCAGCATTCACCTTTCCCACCCCAAAAAGTGCAGTTCATGGTAACCTTCCTAGAAAATGGCTGTCCCAGCATAACACTTTCTGAAAGCCCCTCTGAACACCAGAGGTGATGAAAATGAATTGTGTTCTTGGATTTTTTTCTTTAAGCCTTTGAAAAGGTGTGCTCTGAATACTTAAGCTTTTGTTTTGTGTGTGTGTATGACCATTTTTTATTTCATTAAGATACCCTGGGATATAATGGAGAGAACAGCTCCATTTTCCCCAAGTTGAGGATGAGAAAAGGGAAAGAGAAGCAAGCTGTTGCCCCCACCCTGGCTGAGCTTCCCAGCCCTCTTCCCGGCTCCGGTTCTTTCACAGGAACGAGTTATTGCTCCCACAACGCCGTTACACAGAGTGTTCCATAAAAGCTGTGGACCTGGTCACAGTCCTCCTGCAACAACTCCTCTGCTCTGAAACACAAACCAGCCTACGAGCTCTTACCCAGAAGAAAAATCTTCAGCTCTCAAGGTCACTGAAACCTCCTTAGTGCAGTTTATAGTAAACGCTTAAGATTTGGCATATATTAAATGATTATTGGCACAATGTTCTCCAGTTTCATGTATAAATATTGATATGCATGTGGCCAGGGCCCTGGATGGATCACCCAATCTGCACCATTTTAATGTCAGCAATAATCCTGTCTCTTCCCTTTGAGCACTGGAGGGAAAGCTGCTTCATCCGGTTCTCCAAGGCCTGGCCCTCAGGGGAAATGCTGCTTTGGCTCTTACTGCGGCCACCACAGCCGCTGCCGTTGCTGAGACCCCGGTTGTTGTTGGCTTTGTCGCTGGCTTTATTCTCTGCCCCTTCTGCCCTGTCTCCTATAGAAATACAAAGATTATCAAAAGTGAGTATTGACAATTCAGAGTCACTTGGGCCCAAGCCAACTCAGCCCTTTAGAATTCCCAGGGTTGCCCCCCATGCATAGCCGAGAGAGGGTTCTCCAGCACGTAATTAATCACCTATTGCTTTCATTCCTTATGGTGTTTTGTATATTCCTTATCTTTAGAGATGAGAGACAAAACTCTCTAGTGTGTGTTTGCCAAGGGGTCTGTTCTGATGAGAGAGACAGGAACTAAGCTTTACGTTATAGAAGCTGAGTAGAGCCAGGAGCCCCCAGAACAGCACTTGGAAACAGCCTCAGTGATTAACACCAGTAGCACATATACAGAGACCCAGTAATGCAGCTCTGGGGGCACAGAGACCTCGCAAAGGTATAGAACGGTACAAAGATCAGGCTGCAAAAGCAGTGCGTCATCTGGGACAGGGTGAAAGGACTGCAACTCACCTCGTTCTACCTCACATTCGGGGGAGGAGGCCCCACTGCATTCACTTCGAGGGCCCAACACTGGGAATATCATCCCAAACTCTGACAGGGATACAGGGCTGGGCAGATCCAGGCTGCCAGGCCTCACAGCTGCAGGGAACTGGTCAGGTATCTCAGACGGGCTCGTTGGTCCTGAACTAAAGCTGGATACAGATTGGGTTTCTGAGTCATCTTCAGACACAAAGTTGCTACAGTTGTCATCTTCAAAGGCCTCCGAGGCCACTAGGATGAGAGAGAACACCAGTCACATGGGGTCTGACAGTTACCTCGCTCCTCAGACACCTCCAAAAGTGCATGCTGCTGTCAGACAGCTGGACACAGCATGGGGACTGCAGAATTTCTGCCATTGTGGGCACCTGATAAAGGAATGTGATGGCCCAAGCCTGAAGGTCCAGCCTCTAAAGCAGCTTGAAGGGAAGCAGCTGGTAGCTGGATCCCATGGATATTCCGTGCGTTAAAATAACCTTACAGCTCCTGCCTAGAAATCAGTGTCACTAGGCACTGCCTAAAGATGGAGAGGAAATCAGCCACAGATCAGGACTTCTTCATCTCATTCCCCCCTACAGATTCACATACACACAGGAAGGTTTCTGTAGTGTATTGGTTATCACGTTCGCCTGACACATGCACAGGAAACTGCTGGCCCCTCTGTAATGTATCCCAAACAAAGCCAGTCAGACTGATGGGCTACTTTCTGCCAAGGCAATAGAAGCAAAAGCTGCTGGAAGAAACAGCCCTGCTGTTGGCAGTATCTGTTGGGACCTTTGTTCCCTTCCAAGTAACTTCTGATCTCATAAAACACACTCAAAACCCTACCTAGACTACGATTTGCTGCAAAAGAACAAAAGCCCTTTACAATGGTGTGTAGCTTTTGCCTCATTTTGTGGACCTGATATTCCCAAGGTTTCAAAACCTCTTCAGCCTTTAGTGATTTTCCCTCAGCCTACACACAGTCCCACTTCTTATTAGATCTTTCCTACTCCCCTTTCCTCCTCCCTCATCTTTAAAAACAGCGTTATAGCATTCCATAGAGGATTGTTACAAATGATAAGCTCTGTAATGTTGGGGACAGAATTCAGATTCTAACTCCACTACTTGCTGTGTGTCCTTGGTCAAGTTACTCATCTCTGAGCTGCACGATCCTGTGCACACAGGGTTTACGAGATGATATATAGAAAGTAATTCACACATAGGTGTTGCTTATAGTTTCTCCTTTTCCTTGGACCTGGTACCTAAACACTGGATGGAATTAAAGAACTGAGGAAGGAGCCTGGGAAAGAGCCAATGGGGATTATTCCTCACAAAAGGAAAAGGAAATATGCAAAGATAGTGTTGTAGGAGTTTTCTTGATTAACATAACAAAAGTCAAACCTCTTATCCGTTTTCCATGGGGTGGGGGCCCTGGGAAAAAAGGTCTCTGTGATCAGACACCGGTGAGAGCCACCATTTGCTGACTGCTTACTGGGTTTCATATAATCCTAACCACCACTCTACAAAAGAGATAGTATATGGTAGGTACTATCATTATAGTATATGGTAGGTACTACCATTTTACGGGTGAAAAAAAAACTGAAATATGAAGTTAAGACCTTGCCCACTCCATGTACTAGTAATGATGTGAAAGGCTGGATTGGAATAAATCTGATTCCAAAGTCCCTATTCTTAGATAACTCTTCTCAAAGCCTTGAACGTTCCCATGTGTACCTTTGACTCTCAGGGGTCAAAGTGTAACATTTCCCAAAATTATTTGGCCACAGAATCCTGACTTTGATGAACACAGTGTTCCATAAAACACAGGAAGTCACCAGAAATAGCCCTCAGGCCTAACTCTCTGAGACCCTTCAGTGATGCCCAGAGGGTGGGGACACTGGGACAAGACAGCCCTGGAAGCAGATTGCACAAGCTGTATGATCTCCCCACTTGCCCACGGAACCCCCAACTCACCAGAAACGGTGTCCGGCTCAGGCTTGCTCCCTGACAGGTCCTCCACAGACGTGCTGCTGCCCTCGGCCCCGACGCCGCAGCCCCGAGGTCCCATGGCACTGGAGCGCCGCCGCTCGTGGATCTCATCCGAGATCATCTCCAGGTTCTTCAGGGCCGTCTTGTACTCGCCTTTTGCCAGGGTCAGTTTGGCCTGCAGGTCATCCACGGTCTTCTTCAGTTGCTGGTCAGAACAGGAGACACATAAGTGAAGACTGCCCCTGCTGGCCTTGAAATGCTTTTTGAATGCTAGGCTCAAGTACATTTTCTGCCCATGATTCTGCTTCAAAGCATTTCCCAAGCCATGACTGAGGAACTGATTACTCTTAGCACCGCTATCCATTCTGGATGGGAGCTGGGGCGTGGTGGTAGTGGCTGGTTTTATGTCTGGTGAATGGATAGCAGTAATATCCAGAAACTCACTGGTGCAATAAACCCCATCAGGAAACAAAAATGGGCAAACACCTCAAAGTCCCACAGTCTAGCCACTTGGTCCCCAGTACAGTGGTTCTCGAGCTTGCATCAGAATCCCCTGGAGTGCTTATTAAAACTCAGTTTGCTGGATTTTAACCCCAGAGCTTGTGAGTAGCTCTAGGGTGGGACCTGGGAATTTGGATTTCTATCAAGTTTTCCAGGTGATGCAGATGCTGCTGGTCCCAGGAGCAGGCTGAGATCACTGGACTAGTACAATACAAAAGCCGAATGGCAGCATTAGGTTCAGAGACCACTGAAGACCCAACCAAGACCATTTTAAAGTCTGAAAACTCAGTAAAGAATGTATCTCTCCACTGTCCCCTTGTAGCAAATGGGCCATTTGAAAACCTGCTACCACAGAAAAGTAGCGCTTTGAGTGCGGAAAAATCCCATCAGCAACAAAGCCCAGGCCACACATACCTCAAGCTGCACGTAGTACTTTGCCTTGAGTTCAAAATAAGGCCTGCAAAAGACAGGAAGGAAAGCCGTAAGTAACATGATACAATGACCAACAAACTCCACAAGATGAATCAGAGGCATTAGCCACAGCTGGCCAGGTCATCCTTCCAGGATTTAATAAACTGCGGAGGACATGAGGTGAAGGTGATGCTCCCAGCTCTGGGGCCTGACTGAAACAGACACCAAACAGAGCAGCTGAGTCACCTAGGGCTGTGCTGACAAGAGGCCTGTCTCCAGACACGGGAACCCACACATGCACACACGTATCCTGGGGACGCTGCACCCTCATTCGCTTTCCTCTCTGGGGAGGCTGTTCAGGGCCACACAGGGTGTGCCCAGCAATGAAGGCGGCCGGGTCTGCTTTCCGACGATGAGAAGCAGATAAGGCTGGAGAAGGGGATGCTCAAACCCCTCTCCTCTGCTGCGGTCAACTGGGAAGAGCAACACCGTTCCCCTCACGGAGCTCAGCAGGGCCACCACTATGAGGGCGTCTCAGGTTGGTCCTCCTGGACCTTGTCAAGGACTGGAGGCATTAGATTGTTGGCAGACCCAGCCACATCATGGGCAAGAGAGAGGACAAGAAATGCCAACATCCTGCCAGTGCCCTGGGTTCTGGGTCAGCCAGAAGAGCCTGGTTCTCTGTAGGAACCTGGGTTTCTGAGCATTAAGAGTAATCCAATGCTTTATTCTTGAGCTGTCCACCCTCCATAAAGCTCCCGAATTCCGCATCTTGAGGATCCAGATGGATGACAAGGACACTGAGGGACCGTCATTGATGGGTATGGAAGATCTGAGACGAGGGAAAAGAATGGGGTGTGCGGGCTCTCTCGTGACCAAAAGGAGCAGCCAGCCCGCTCAGGGTGTGGAGAGTGAGACTGGGCATGGGAGAGCACAGGGAAGGCGTCCAGGCACAAGGAACAGGAGCACCCACGCCAAGGACGGAGAGCAGGAAGCAGAGTGTGACCAAAGTGAGGGTCAGAGAGGCGGGGTGGGCATGGGAGAGGCCTGGAAGCCAGTCCATGGAATGCACAGATTTACATTTTATCCACTTTGGGATCTGTCCCTACACTCTTCTCGAGTATGAAAAGGTTGTGTGTGTACACACATATGTGGAAGGGAGCAGACAGGAAGAGAAGACAAGCCCAGGGGAAAGTGCCAGGGTAGTAGAGACCAGAGGAGGATGAAATTCTTTGCAGATCCTCTTTCCCACTGCACTGGCACCTTCCCCTGACCTGGAGCAGGGCTGGCCATCTGCTAAGCTTCCGGCTCACCAGCCGGGGCTGGCGTCCACTGCCCCAAGGACAGGCATTCAGTAGCCCTGAACACACATTCTGCTCTGGGTCTGCCTTTGGCTGTTGGGTCTAGGCCATCCCAAGTCCTACTCCTTTTGCTTAGAGGCCAAGAACTGGGAATGAAACAGGGAACTTATGCCCAAAAGACACAGTTGTGTTTGCCCACCAGCATCATTATTATGTAAAAATATGTAGGGTGACAGTGAGAAAGATTGAAAACAACTATTAAAACCAGTCTTGTAGCATTCTATAAGCTCTTGATCCACAGGGAACATGTGTCCTGTGACCACAGCTCATCTCCCCTATGCTGACAGGTAAACTGAGGAACAAGGCTCTGTCAGCCACAGAGCCAAGGGTACAACCTGAGTTTCCCAGATCCCAGCCAATGGGCCATTTAACAATTTGCTTTTGGCCGGGCGCGGTGGGTCATGCCTGCAATCCTAGCACTCTGCAAGGCGGAGGCAGGAGAATCGTTTGAGCTCAGGAGTTTGGGACCAGCCTGAGCAAGAGCGAGACCCCGTCTCTACCAAAAATAGAAAAAATGAGCCGGTCAACTAAAAATAGAAACAAAAAATTAGCCGGGCGTGGTGGTGCATGCCTGTAGTCCCAGGTACTTGGGAGGCTGAGGCAGGAGGATCGCTTGAGCCCAAGAGTTGAGGTTGTTGTGAGCTACCATGACGCCACGGCACTCTACCCATGGTGACTGAGAAAGACTGTCTCAAAAAAAAAAAAAAAAAAAAAAAAAAAAAGTTTGCTTTTGAAATTCCTGCTTCTGCATCTCCCGAGTCAGTCATATCTGCAACAGCTGACTCCTCACCATCCTCTGCCCCTGGGGAGGTTAGAGAACCTGGGCAGAGGGCTCCGGTCTACGTTAAAGGGTTGCTCAAGCTGGTGCTTAAGTGTACGACACAGGAAAGGTGGAGAAGGTGGAGAAGATGCGGCAGAGGAGGATAAACACAAGGTCCCAGGGAAGGCGGCACCCAGACTTACTTGGACTTGTTGATGGCTCTCTTGAGTTTCTTCTCCAGCTGTCGCATGCGGCCCATGGCAGCATTGTACCTGGCCGCTGTCTCCTTGTGCACCAGCTCGCTCCTTGTCTTGGTCTGCTCCGCCTCCATGACCTTCAAACAATAGCAAAGATCAGCCCAGAACAGCTCCTGGTTGGGGGCTACTACTTACATCATTTTTTTAGAAAATATTTTTTAAGGAAATCAGTGGGCAGACTAAGAATAAACTAACTTCCTAATAAAATGGTATTATTTTTTCCTATTGATCTATTTTATTTTTCTTTTTTTGTTACAAGACAGAGTCTCGCTCTGTTGCCGTGGGTAGAGTGCAGTGGTGTCATCATAGCTCACAGCAACCTCAAACTCCTGGGCTCAAGGGATCCTCCTGCCTCAGCCTCCCAAATAGCTGGGGCTACAGGCACGCAGCACAACATCAGGTAGGTAATTTTTCTATTTTTAATAGAGATGGGATCTTGCTGTTGCTCAGTCTGGTCTCGAACTGCAGACTTCAAGCCATCCTCCCACCTCGGCCTCCCAGAGTGCTAGGATTACAGGCGTGAGCCACTGTGCCCTGCCCTATTGAATTATTTTGAAAAAGCCTTGTCAGACAGAAAAGATTAAAATTGGCTCTGACAATGACTGGGAAAGAAAATGGAAAAATCTGTAGTAGTTTCTGATTCAACCAATGTTACTTTCTTCTGCTCAGGCCCCCTGGCTCTAAGAAGCCACCTCAGGTCCTCCTGCTCCCTTCTTGGAGCAAAGGCCTGACGCGCAGGCAAACAGCCAGAGAGCACCACTGGGAACTTAAGAGACATCAAGGAACTGGAAGAATACCAAAACTAAGAACTAGCAACGCCAGGCATGACAGCAGTCAAGCCAACAAGGCAATCCTGATTTCAGCTGTTTTGGTCCTTTCCCAAATATCCTAAATTAGCTGGCTGAACACACAAGAATTCAGGATCCAGAAGAGTCAAACTTTACATTTAGACAATTAAAGTAAAACCTAGTCAAAACTCAGTCATTCATAGCCCAGGGCAGTGGTTCATGTCTGTAATCCTAGCAACTTGGAAGTCTGAGGTGGGAGGATCACTTGAAGCCAAAGGTTCAAGACCAGCCTGGGCAACATAGGGAGACTTCGTCTCTGAAAAAAAAAAGAACAATTAGCCAGGCACGGTGGTGCGGAGCTTGTGGTCCCAGCTACTCAGCAGGCTGAGGCAGGAGCATCACCTGAGCCCAGGAGTTCGAGGCTGCAGTGAGCTGATTGCACCACGGCACTCCAGCCTGGGAGACAGAACAAAACCCCATCTCTTCCAAAAAAAAAAGTCATTCCGGTTTTGAGGATCGCAAAAATTCATTACCAGGAGACTAGTCAGAGTTCTGGTGGGAATATTTTGTTAAGCCTGTTGATAAAAATGAGTTTAAAAACCAATAATCAAGGGCCCTCAATGGCCAGAAACAAAGCAGCTCAAAGCCGCGTTCCCAGAGACAGGGGCAATGCTAGTTCTCTCCTTGCTTACCCAAAGAAAGGCATGAGAACAAGGGCTGCTCTGAGGAAAGAGAAGGCAACAAATAGCAGCTCAGGCCACATAAGCAGTTCGCAATTTCCTTCCACATCTTCTGTCTGCACTCACACAGCATCATAAAATGAACGGGAAAGACAGGAGCGAGGTTAGGCTAAAGGACCATTCTCTATTTTACCTGAGGAGCACCGGAGAGGAGCCCCGAGGGCCCACAGTCATTGATCCACACTGGGACTCTCCAGCAGGACAATTTTAGGAAAGTACAACTGTGCCCTTCACTCCAGGTTAAAAGGTGAAGCCCACAGAAAGAGGTTGCCAACATGTACCATTTTCTCCAGACAATGGCCACAGTCAGCTCTAGGACAGTTTACTTACTCATTTATTACTTTTTTTTTTTTTTTTGAGACAGAGTCTCACTTTGTTGCCCGGGCTAGAGTGAGTGCCGTGGCGTCAGCCTAGCTCACAGCAACCTCAAACTCCTGGGCTCAAGCGATCCTCCTGCCTCAGCCTCCCAAATAGCTGGGACTACAGGCATGTGCCACCATGCCCGGCTAGTTATTTCTATATATATTTTCAGTTGTCCAGATCATTTCTTTCTATTTTCAGTAGAGACAGGGTCTCACTCTTGCTCAGGCTGGTCTCGAACTCCTGACCTCGAGCGATCCTCCCGCCTCGGCCTCCAGAGTGCAAGGATTACAGGCCACCATTCCTGGCCTCATTTATTACTTATAATAAGGATTTGTAAAGGTATCGGGAAAAATTATGAAAGACTTTGATATGGGCATAAAAATTATAAGGTGTCCTGTCTAGGTCACCCTTCCAGGTTATATCTGACTTTGTCTTGGGGCTATTTTACAGCCCTGTAAGTTGTAGAAAACTAATAGTAATGCAAATGATTCTTACCCAGAGAAATGAAAATGGATTATGTCCTGGTAGAGACATAATTGATTACTGACTGCCCTATAATGACCAACTTTGCATTTGTTTATATATTCATTTCAGCATTCCTGATTTTCTACGAGTATGTATTTTTTTAATTGTTTTGAGAATCCAATATTCAAGAATTATTATAACATCTTATTGGTTCCCTCCTTAATGAGTTAAATGAAACCTTTGACACAAGAACATCTTATATTTGTATCACAGTTATATACTGTTAAGAAGTTCAATGCATATCTTTTAACAAAGGCGTCAATGCTTGGGTTAGTTTTTAAAACAGAATAAAAACAGAGGAGAAAACTAGGAGGGAACAGAGCTCAGCGGGCATGAGGTGATGTGCTTGCTAAAATGACTTCTCGAGCAAGACCAAAGGGCTGGGGAAATCCTTTCTCTTTGCTTCTATCATTTCACAAGGAAACAAAAGGCACCAAAAAATATCCCATGCTTCACATTTGGGGGAACAGCAGTAACTCCTCAGTCTTGTCTTAAATCTTAAGCTTTAAGGATTTACTGGTGTTACCTTTATGAAAACTCAAAACCCCAAGCTTATCAAACAAAGACAACATATTGGGGGTGATTTGTCCCATTAAAAAGGGATCCAATGCAAGGTTCACATTTAAGAAGTTGCCTGGCTGGACGCGGTGGCTCAAGCCTGTGATCCTAGCACTCTGGGAGGCCAAGGCGGGAGGATCGCTTGAGCTCAAGAGTTCAAGACCAGCCTAAGCAAGAGCGAGACCCCGTCTCTATAAAATAGAAAGAAATTAGCCCAACAACTAAAAATAGAAAAAATTGGCCGGGCACGATGGGCGCGTGCCTGTAGTCCCAGCTACTTGGGAGGCTTGGGAGGCTGAGGCAGAAGGATCGCTTGAGCCCAGGAGTTTGAGGTTGCTGTGAGCTAGGCTGACGCCATAGCACTCTAGCCCGGGCAACAGAGTGAGACTCTGTCCAAAAAAAAAAAAAAGAAGTTGCCTGAATGCATTTTAAATAGACTCTGATTCATAAAAGCTTAATTTGAGGCTCCTATACAGAAAGAGTCAGTCCTCTGCAAGAAACAGGGTTCTCACCAGCTGCACTCGGGCCCTCACATTCTATCTCGGCCCCTAAACTGCAAAGGCTTTCTAAAACAAAACACTGCGAAAGCTCCGTGCACCTGGCAAAGACTGAGGCGGTGGCCAGTACATCACTATGCCCTGCATACCCATATCAGGCCGTGTCACCGTATCCTATCCCAATCTACCCCTCCTTACATGTACATACAACCTCCAACTCTTAGAAGAGACCCCTACACACACACACACACACACACACACACACACACACACACATTCAGATTCCTGCCTCAAGGGAGAAGGCCACCAAGCATTTGGCCTTGGTGACATCTCCTAGGTAACCAAGCTCTTCCTTCTGCAGCCCAGAATCAGGCATGGTAGGGGGAGGGCAAGGGAGGAGTAAGGTGGCACAGGGACGAGAGTGGCAGACTGGAACCAGACCCCTCGAGGAACCCCAGAGCAGCCAGGTCCTGAAGCCCAGCTCCTGCTCATGACAGCCCACAGGAAATACCGGACCACTAGCACCTTCCTGCCTGGGCACCGCTGGGTACTCAACGGGTGTGCCAGCCTGGCTGAGCACAGCCTCCTCGCTGGGTCCCACGCCAGAACAATGACCCGACCCGACCAGCAGACATCCACCGGCTTTCCACCCTCAGATGCACTCACGACATTTCTTCCCAACACCACAGAACTAGGATCAGGGCCCTCCTCTGCCCAGGGCAGGCAGTGGCACTGTCTCCTCAGGGCCTTGACCAGCTCCTTGCTGATTCTTACTGCACCCCTGGGCCAGTGGGCCCCAATAAGGCGCTTCTCACCCCTGTGGGGAAGCGGGGTGGTATGAGCCCACCAACGTCAAGGGGGCTGCCCTGAGCCACTCCACACCTGCCATCCCGGCTCCCATCCACCGCAGGGGCAGGACGAGGGGCTGACTCCACACCCTGTCCTCTCCGGCGGCCACCTGCTGCCAGCTCACAAGCACTTGGTGCCTCTCCTCTTCCAAGTCAAGTTACCTTCGTCCCCTATCTGAGCTCTTTCAGCAGCCATCAGAAAAGCCACTCCTCCCTCCCAGGATGCCAGCCCTCCTCTCCCTGAGGATAAAAAGCCAACGCCTTCCCACTGGTGAGCTGCAGGGACCCGGGCTCTGTGCCCTCAGGAGGCCACTCAACTGCCGGCGTGGCAGCTCTGCCTCACGCTGTGCGTGTCTCCCAGAGCCCTCCTCAACCCCAGCACCACGCAGAGAACTGCTCCCTTGTCCCTGTCTGAGCTATTACGTGTGGCCTAACAGAGCACACCAGGACTCCTGACCTCTCCTAGTATTACTGGCTTCAGGCATGGCTCCCAAGGTGGCTGCCCAATGTCCCCACAGGAAGTCTGCCAGAAAAGGGGTGGGGGGGCCACATACATGGCCTCGGGCAAGTAAGGTGGGGACACCAGTGTTCTTCCACTGTGCCTGGAGGGATTGTATGGCCCAAACCACAGGTAACACTTTCTTTGGAAGAAGAGGAAGACGAGGCTCCCTTCTCCTAAAGAAACAAGCTTCCTAGAGTATCCAGAAGTCAGACAAGGCAGGGGCATTAGGGCCTTCATCAAGCAGCTGTCAGCAAGCTGAACATGCCAGGCCTGTAGGCTTTGCGAGTGGTCAGCATGAGCCCCACTGGGGGGAATGCTCAATGCAGAGAGTTCACAGCTACCTGATGCTGTTTCAAAGCCAAATACATGAGTGTCTGTCCCAGAGGAAGAACTACATTCTGTGTCATCCACATTCAGAGGGCACCTATAGTCTGAGTTTCTGAATGATACAGGGACATGAAAGGAAAGCTTTGCCACAGGCTTTGTCTCTTGCTGGTGTCAGTTTTGAACTCATCAGTTCAATGAGAAGCATTTCCAACCTATGCTACTGTGAAGGAATCTGGGAAAAGCAATACCAGCCCCAAGGTGGAAATCCTGGCCTGTAACCCAGAACACCTGGCTAATCTACAGAAGTTACCCCCATGATCAAGAAAAACAAATGACTGGGCCCTTCCTTTCAGTGGCCAGAGACGGCACATATCAGCTGACCTTCCCAGGCCCTATGAAGTCCCACATGACCTCAGGAGTCCAGAGCCATCTTGTACAGCCCCACAGGTTGTGCACTGCACAACTCCAAAAGGCACTATCTCCAAAGACTGTTGTGTGAATGGTGCCCTGAGCTGTGCTATGTGAAGCTCCTGGGGACACCACTCCTTGAGAGGCCACCCACCATCCACTAAGGCTCCAGGACTTTAAAAAAAAAAGATATCCAAAGCAGAAACATGTTTTGTTCATCTTTAAAGAACAGATTAAATGATTTTTGAAATGATTTCTTATAGGCTGATAAGGATCTCTAGCTGGGGTGGAGGGAGGGCAAAAAGGAAGGGTGGCTTCACCTTTCCTTTTGTCTTAGAAAAAGCACTCTACTTTTTTTTGTCCTTTTCCTACCAGGCTTTGGCTTGTAAATTTCCAAGATTTCCAATTTCCCCTTCCATTTCTCACGAGATGACCCAGAAAAGCTGTTCCTAGTCCACACACCCACTAGGGGGCAGGAGGCTCAAGACCGTAGAGCCCGGCCAGAAGAGCCTCGGGCTTCAGGGAGAGGTGGTATAAAGTCAACACAGATTTGACTCGAAGTCATTTGTGTGTCAGGCTTTCTATTTAAAGAAGCACAAGGTCATCTTTAATTATGACATCCCCTAGGACGTGAGCCACTGTGACAGGTGACATTGAAAAAGGAGATGCTACCAGCATTAACTCTTAAATTGTCTATCTCAGCCCACAGGCAGACTCGAGGGAGTCGCCAAGTCCCCTTGCAGGCCCCAGCCCCACCTCACCCCTCCGTCCAGGCCCTCAGTGGGAGCTGCTGATGCCAAGCAGCTCTACCCGTCACTGGGTGACTGTCATCCCCGAGCATGGCTTAGTACCAGGCCCAGCGAAAAGACCACATGCAGATGACAACCTGTGACTTTCAGAGTGTTTTAGGCAACCTACCTGGGAATCAAGTGTTACCTCTGCTGGAGGGGAGCCACCACCCACGCGTGTACACAGACACAGACGCTCCCCCAACACACACGCGCACACCTGGCTATGACTCATACCCTCTGAGTGGCGTGATTCAGCATCTCCTGCCAGGCCGAGTCGAACTGCCGCTTGTCATCCTCCAGCAGCCGCTGCTCAGCCAGGGAGATGGTCTCCTTGGCAGCACGGAGCACCTCTGTGGCCCTCTGGAAGTCCTGAGTGGCTTTCTGAGCTTCCAGTTGAGCCTGCAAGAGAAAGATCCCTCGTGAGGCCCCAGGAAATGGCAGGAGCTGCCCGTGGCCCATAGTACCTTTCAAAAAATGAGCATTCCAAGGCCTGGGACATGCTCATGTCTGTCTCTCCACTCTCGGAAAAGGCCTGGCCCCTGCAGGTCCTTGTAAATGCCAGATGGGGCACTGGATCAGTGAGCGAACAACTCTCACGGCCCGGGACCCAGTGGGTTAGATAAACATGTCCACCCTCAGTCAGGATCAGACGCCACACCAGCCCCTCATGGGACGGGGACATCACGTGGCCTTTGTCAGAAGCCCTGGCTCCCTAATGAGGCCAAGCTGCAGAAAGTGGTCCTGACACCTTCCCTGCCCACATCTGTGGTTCAATTCCTGGCATGTCAGAACCAGAAAGGGCCCTGGAGGTCCAATAGCTTCATCCTCCAGAAAAGAAACTGAGGCTGGGAGTCCAGAGCCTTCCCCAAGACCACAAAGCTAGTTAGGAGCAGAGTTGTGACCAGACTCCAGGCAATGCAAGTCCCAGCCCAGCACTGTCAGTCTGCCAGACAGTCCCGCTCAATCACAGGCACTGACACCAGCCACGGGCCAAGTATGGCACCAGGCAGGCAAAGGGAAGGACCTGGTTATAACAGTCCCTGCTCTCAAGGAGCATCAAGCAGGAGAATCAGCATATAAATTTAGCTGATCACATGTCTGGAGCTGCCACCAGCCACGTGTGGCTACTGAGCATTTCAAATGTGACTAATCCAAATAGAGTAATAAAAGATCCCTAATTTTAAAGACTTAGTACAAAAAAAATTTAAATAATTTTTATATTGATTACATAATGAAATGACATTTTAGATATACTGGATTAAATAAAATACAGTAAAATTAATTGCACCTGTGTTTTTACTTTTTTACCGTGACTATTAGAAAAATTCTGTAGATGACTCACATTCATTTCTTGTGGACAGTAGACACCACGCCCACCCCAAGAGTGCGCCATATGGTTGCAATTGTGTGACTGCACCAGAAATTGGCAATGAGGCTGGGCGAGGTAGCCCATGCCTGTAATCCTAGCACTTTGAGAGGCAGGAGGATCACTTGAGGGCAAGAGTTTGAGACAGCCTGACCCACTCAGTGAGACCCCGCCTCTATAACAAATAGAAAAATTAGTCGGGCATGGTGGCATGCGCCTACAATTCCAGCTACTCAGGCAGGAGGATCACTTGAGCCCGGGAGTTTGAGGTTGCAGTGAGCTATGACGATGCCACTGTACTCGAGCCTGGGCTACAGAGTGAGACCCTGTCTCAAAAAGAAAAAAAAGAAAGAAATCGGCAACAACACACCATGGTCACCACTCTCTACTGGCTCACCTTGAATGTTCCCCCCAGAGCACAAACCAGCCACGGCCAAAAGCGGACTTGGGGATCTGGCTGACCAAGGACCGTGCCACCTGCCCACACGTGGTCAGCCAGATCCCGACCCCAGTTACAGAGCCCTGCTGGGATACCCCTGGGGCGGCCCCTGGGACTCAGAGGGAACAACAGGGACCCCACCCTTCCGCACAGCAATTCTCACGTGACTTAGAGGAAGTCTTCAGAAACCACAGGGCTAAGGATGCTTTTTAAAGAAGGTCAATAGCGAGGGGGAAAAAAAACCAGGAACTTAGAGCACACCCTCCCCCAGAGCAAAGAACAGCTTTGAGACCCCAGGTCACCACCACTCAGTGACCGTGTACTGTGTACCAGGCCCAGACCCAGCCCTCCGGGAGATGACAATCTGATCGTGGAGCTGACGTGGGCATGGGGAGGACATTCAGGAGTCTGTGACACGGTGCTGTGTAGCAAAGTGCCACAGTGGGGAGGGAAACTATTTCCAGTAGCGAGGACCAAGGAAGGCTTCTTGAGGGAGGATGATCCTGAACTGAGGCCAGGGCTGACTGGAAAATGCAGGGTGCCGGTGGGTCAGAAGGAAGTATTTGAGACTCTGAAGACATTAGGAAACACAGTACCCACAGGAAACTTGACAAAGCCTTGGATCAAATTTTTAAAAAGGGATCAAGAATGGAAGCCTTGAATGAATACCAGGCTAAACCTCCAACCAAAGTGGCCCGGGGACCTGCCTGCTGCCACCCACCGCATGGCCCTGGTCCACTCAGGTGTGGCTCAGCTGCACCAATGAGGACAGGTACGCCTGCCCTCTGCAGAGCTGACCACCAATTCACTAAGAAGTACAAAAAGAAAATCAATGTCTCGGGGCCACCCCTCCCCAACTCCTGATGCAAAAGAGAAGGTAGAAGCCTCAGGCCCCTGTGAAGAGCTGGCCCCACAGATCATTCGTTACAGAAATTCCTGGCTAACCTCCCCTAAGCAAGGACACGCAGACTGTACCTACATCTGGCACCTAAAACTAACGCCTACCCGATTCCACACTGAGAATGAATTACAAGTTTATCTTACATCTAACAGAACCGGAGACAAGACAGAATCAGACATTCTTCCACCTACCCCGGAACATCTACATAACTCATGCTTCCTTGACTCCCTTATTTTATATCAAATGTAGATTTCTTGGGCCTCCTAAGAATGTAACCACTTTGCCTCATCCTCTGCCCGCCTCCCCTGTTCCTTCTCTCTGTATCTCTGCCTGCCTTTAATACGCTGAAGGTTCCAACATCCCCCTTTCGGAAAAACACCCACAGTTCATCTGTGGTTCGTGTTTTTCCTAGGTGGATCCTCACAATCTTGGCTTAATGAACCCCCGCTGATTAATATTTTTGCCTCAGTCATTTATTGGTTGACAGAAGGAAGGAGACAGTACAACGTACCCTCAGCACAACTCACCCCTCCCCACCCCGTGCCTGTGGCGCACTGTGGTTCTTTCCCGCGAGGACGACGCTCCAGTCCACCTGCCCAGGCAGGTACAGGGAAAGGGTGGCAGCACGGGGCCTGCTACTTTCAAGTTGCCCCACCCTCCACCCACAGGTAGCTCCTTCTACCTTCAGGCTTCAGACCAACCCCAGGGGACAATAATGAATCCCACAGGGTCCCAGCATCCAGAATAGGATTTATATTTGTTTTTAAGAAATCTTAGTATTTCAATGTGTTGACATTTAAGTGTAAACTCTCTTCCTCCAGGTCTCCCTGCTTGAATTACGGACCTATTCTTTCTTCAAGAAAAGATGGTCTCATGAGGACCTTCTGGAAGGTGGCTGGGGTACCACGGCCCCAGCGACTCTTCACACCCTCAACCACGCATCTGATGGGTTCCAAATGAGGGAACCAGATCTCTGCAAAGAGGGGAAAGAGGAAGCCCATCGGAAGCAGCCTTTGAGAAGAACATGCTCTCCATCAAAGTCCTGGTGAGTTTCTGAAGTTTCCACAAGATTCCTTCTCTCCTGGACAGTGGCACCAGAAACACGCTTGCCTTGTCATATCACAGGTCCAACTAATGTGAGTGTCCACTCCACACTTAACCCACAGACACCAGATGTCATCTCTCCATCATTCATCTACATATTCATTCACTCAAGCAGGTGTTGCGCACCTGTCCTGCACCCACCATCTATTCTCTCCATCTGTCTTGGTCTCAGGTTGAAGCAAGGTGCCCGCCAAACACCCTACCCCCGCTGCCCTCACCACAGCTAGTGGCCTTGTTACTGAGCGCCAGCTAATGAGAGGTAAATGAGCACAGAGTGAGACTTCCAGCAGGGCTCCTGTTATGGACTGAATGTTTATATCCCCCCAAAACTTACATATTGAAGCCCTAACCCCCAACGTGACTGCATTAGGAGGTGGGGTCTTTGGGAATTAGGGCTGGAGGAAATCATGAGAGTGGGACCCTCAAAGGGGATCTGTGACCTTGTAAGGTCTCTCCCCCTCTCCACTCACACGCACCAAGGACACAACACGTCAGCGCACAGTGAGAAGGCAGCCGTCCAAAAGCCAGGAGGAGAATCCTCAGCAGACACTGAACCTGCTGGCACCTTGATCTTCGACTTCCCGGCCTCCAGAACTGTGAGAAATGAACACCTGCTGTTGAAGCCACCATTCTATGGTATTTTGATAGAGCAGTCTGGGCAGACTAAGAACCGATACTGGCAGCAAGAAGTGGGGTGATGTACCAAAGGCCTAAAAATGTGGAAGCAGCTTTGGAACTGGGTAATCGGTAGAGGCTACAAGTTTTGAGCTACATGCTAGAGATCCCATTTCATAAAGCATTTTCCAGAGCTACATAAACGAGGAAGGACCAGGCAGGAGTACACGAGGAAAGGGAGCATCCTACTGCACCCTCACTAGCAGGATATAGTCCCTTCAACAATTATGAAGTGTAATACTTCCTGGAGGCTAAGCTCTGGCAGGGAGGGCGCCCACACCTAAACGAGGGAAGACAGAGGCATCCCTTACAAACTCTAATGTAAGACAGACCATGGCAAGTGATGGAGGTGGAAAGTGCAATGGGAATGTAGGGAGGGGAGAAAGCTATTTGTCAGATTTCTCAAATGAGGAGGGTGCCTAGCGCTCTGGGTGGCCAAGGCGGGCGGATCATTTGAGCTCAGGAGTTCGAGACCAGCCTGAGCCAGAGCGAGACCCCATCTCTACTAAAAATAGAAAGAAATTGCCTGGACAACTAAAATATATATAGAAAAAATTAGGCAGGCATTGTGGCGCATGCCTGTAGTCCCAGCTACTTGGGAGGCTGAGGCAGGAGGATCGCTTGAGCCCAGGAGTTTGAGGTTGCTGTGAGCTAGGCTGATGCCACAGCACTCACTCTAGCCTGGGCAACAGAGCGAGACTCTGTCTAAAAAAAAAAAAAAAGGAGGAAGGTGCCAGGTATCATGCTAGGCCATGCAGATGCAGGAGGCACCAAAGAGTCTGCACATCTATCTAGGGAGAGTTGAGTGCCAAGATTGCTTCCCAGTGTCATCACAGGACACATGACCTCCAAAGTCAGAACCCAAATCACCAATCCCAGAGAGCTCCAGCTACCTGGTTCTCACCATCATAGGAAAGATGACGCCTAGAAATCTTTGGCACCACTGATAACATTTACCTTCAAATCCTAAAGAAGGACCCAGGCCCGAGTGTGAATGCATCATTTGAATAAGGGCGCCACGTTCACAGGCTCCGTAACGTGCACGGGTCCCGCAGTGCCTCACTCACAGTGGGGAAACTCAACAAGCAAACAGAAGAGGCGAGGCCCTGCTTGCAACAGTACCGATGTGGAAAATGTTAGTTTGGTTCGAGGTGTAAGACGTAAGACAGGAAAAGTTTTAAATATCTTCATGACTCATGGACACTAACAGCTTTCATGGAAATAGCCCCACGGAGAGAATTTTAAGAGGCTACTCATGAATGAACTTGATAAATGACCTTCATTAGACACTGGCTGGTGCCGGCTGTGACTGAAGCATGCAGAAGCGCGTGGGTGTTCCACAAGGTGTCGGCGGCAAGCGGGGGTGGGCAGAGGGGCTGCAGTCATGCTCCTCTGACTCGACGCCCTCTCGACCCCACAGCTGCTCTCGGGAAGGAACCAGAGCATCTGGACATTTGCAAAGGAATAAGGTAGACGGAAGATTCAAGACCACCCAGTTCCAGCCCCTCATTTTTCAAAGAAGGGCCCCAAATAGGTAATGTCACACAGCAATTTAGTGGCCTGCCAGAGCCAGAAAACCAGAGTTTGGGGCTATTTCTGCTCTACCCTGCAGTGGCCACCCCCCAGGGTGACTCTGGCATTCACGTAATCACTGGACAACTGGACAGTCTGCCTGTCAGCAACACGTGACAAGCAGACCTGCTAAGGCAGCAAGGACAAGAGGGAACTCAGAATGTACCCGGGACTGCCGCCTCCCGCCTGCGGCTCCTGTCCTGACGCCGTGCAGCCCTGACACGCCAGCCGGTTAGCGCCAGGAACGGGAGAGGGGGAGGGTGCCAACGCCACACTCCAGCAGGTGGCGGCTCCCAGTCAGGGAGAGCACCCTCAGGACTGATCTAGTACCCAACTCCCAGCAAATCCATAAGCCTAGGTACAGATGATTACAAAGAAAAACGCAATCATAGCAGTTATTATTTCAGCATATATTCTGTGCCAGGTAACGTCTATATATAAGGTGTTCTGAGTCCACTGCCTCATTTAAATCTCAAAATAACCCTAGGAGGTCAGTCCAATTATCATCCCTACTTTATAAAAGAGACCAAGGCTCAGAAAGGTTAAATAACTTGCAGTGCTACCAAGGATGGAGTCAAGATTCAAGCCTGGCCCAGAGCCTTCATTCCAAACGTCTATTATTAAATGCCACCTGCCGGGGCTGCAAACTCCTGGCAAAGAAGCCCCAGGCAAGCTAAGCCTGGCTCTACTTCACGCTAACCAAGGCCACTAGCCAAGGCCACAGTGGCCACTGCCACACGGATCAGGATGGGTGGGGAGGTTTGCAAAGAGCATGAGTGAGGAGCCGGGAGGAGGGCTCACTGCCATGAGAGCCAAGCTGGTCCATGACCAGGGCGATGTGTGTATGTGTGTGTGTGTGTGTGTGTGTGTGTGTACACACAGCAAGTCTAGAGAAGCTGGTCCCTAATGCCCTGTGCTTCTGTGAGCTCAGCTTCTTCTACACCCTACTGCACTTCCTTGCCTGCTCTGAGGAACCACCTGGATCCCACTCACAGGGGAGCCAGGAGGAGGGATGAGAGACAGGAAGCACCAGGCAGTCAGCATTTCTCCATCTTTCAAAAGCACGCACCTACTCAAGGACTGGCCCTCCCTCCACCTGCTTCCCAGCTTCCCTGAAACCCAAAGGGACTCCCTGGGGTTACTTAGGAACGAGTAGCCCAATGTGCACACACCCCCAGCGTCTGGCCACAGCGAGGATGGAGCAGTAAGAGGCTCCCGGAACCCCCAGATGCTGGAACGTGGATTGGGAGGGGGAGTCCCCCACTTTCTTCTAGAGAGGGCCGGAAAGACACCAGCCAGGAGAGCAGAGGCTGCTCCAGGAAGTCAGCAGGTAGCCTGCAGGCAGCAAGGGGCGGCAGAGCCCTGGAGGAGGGAAGCCTCGGGACAGATCCCAGCCCCACAAGGGCTGGCCAAGGTCCTGGCTGGACAGGGGCAACCACTCGCCAGGAAGCTGCCTGTCCTTTTTAACTTGGTACGGTTTTACCCTTGCCTCTCCACAGCAAGTGTAGTGGGTGCTGCTGGAAAGAGCCCATCCCCCAGCTAGAAGCTCATGAAGAAAAGTCTCGGACTCCTTTCCAACCCAGTGGGGAGGACAGCCAGCCTCTGAGAGCATGGCCATCACCCCGTGGGTGTCAGTGAGGGAGAGACGGCCAGGACCAACACCCAAGTGCACAGCAAAAAGAGTGTCCGTCTTGGCTTCATTAAAGCTGTGGTTTTCTGCCCATCCTCTGTGGGGGATCAGCGGGGGACAGGCTGCCTGAGCCTCTCCCTTGCAAAGGTGCCCGGTCCTAGCACTCCCCTCACACTCCCAAAGGAGGTTAATTCAACACTGGCCAGAGACAGTTTGATAACACCACTTTGCCCCTGGAGATGTTTTGGATATATTTTAATCAAAATTATCCCAGAACAGATAAATTTTCATTTGAAAGCATTTTGTAGAGAGAATTCCATTAAGCCCACTTAGTTCCTTGATTATTTTTTCATATCATGTTTCCAATTTTTTGTTTTTATTTGGTCAAAGTTATTTTCAGGAGATCAGTTCCTTTCTATTTCCAATCAGCAGATTTGATCCATTGATCAGTTTCATCCACATCAACCTTTACTAACTGCAGCTTGTGCCATGGAGTTTTTCATTATTTCTATCCAACTCAACTTTTCTGGATTGGTTTTTTAAAACATCTAAGAATGTGTCAACCATACTGGACATCATTTTTCACTCTTCTCCAGAGGTTACTGTGTACAGGCTGAGCCACTGTCAGCGTGATATTGTGTTGATTATTTCTCCCAACAACATTTATTGTAAATGTACATGGTGTGTACTAAGATGAGAAAACTGCAAGAAGGTGTACGATACAAGTAGGGCCTGCTGCCATATCTCTGGATGGCCCACCCAGCTCTTTAATAAGTCCCAATAGTATCAAAAGAGCTCCAGGGAGTTAGAAAAATCAAGGTCAAACAGTTTTGCTCTGTCCTGAGGTTAAAGATAAGCTACTTAAAAATAAAAATTTAAGGCCGGGCACGGTGGCTCACGCCTGTAATCCTAGCACTCTGGGAGGCCGAGGTGGGTGGATCGCTCGAGGTCAGGAGCTCGAGACCAGCCTGAGCAAGAGCGAGACCCTGTCTCTACTAAAAATAGAAACAAATTATCTGGACAACTAAAAATATATATAGAAAAAATTAGCCAGGCATGGTAGCACATGCCTGTAGTCCCAGCTACTCGGGAGGCTGAGGCAGTAGGATTGCTTGAGCCCAGGAGTTTGAGGTTGCTGTGAGCTAGGCTGATGCCACGGCACTCACTCCAACCCAGGCAACAGAGCGAGACTCTGTCTCAAAAAAAATAATAAAATAAAATAAAAAATAATAATAAAAATTTAAAAAAGCCACTACTGGCTTCACGATACAGTCGTACAGCTGGGAGTGAGGCGGGTAAGCGAGGACAGGGGTGAGATACAACCGCCCAGGGGCTGGTCACTGTAGAAGCCGGGACACGAACACACAGGACTGTTATACCATCCTGTCCACCTTGTATATATTTGAAATTTCTGACCCAGCGTCCGGCAGGACAATCCCTACTGTGCAAGGTCACCCAGGGCCTTGGACTAACCAGGGGCGAGTCTGATTCAAGGGTTTCAGTTGGAGACACTGGGGGAGGCTCAACAAGAACGGAGCCCACCTTCGTTACCTTCTGTGCTAGACACCTACCTACAATGCACCTCCGGACATGGCACGCACATCCAAACCCCCACAGGGCTGCCCCTTCCGCTCATGCCGAACTTGTCCCTCTGCCTGAGGCTGGCACCACGTGTGGCCCCACGGAATCTCCCCAATTCATCTAAAAGCTGCTGGCAGGAGGGGGACACAGGCCTCCTGCTTCCCCAGGGCACAGCACACTGCTCAGCCCAAATCAGCGTGTCAAGGCCGCTCAGCCAGCTGGTTTCTGTGACCCCTCCCCATACGTCTGTCCTCTTCGTAGTTACTGGTAGCTTAAGGGCCTGCCAGCTACACACAGCAGGGCCTTCAGGAACAGCGCATCCCAATCAAATCCTTCCTGTTGCTGCAGGGACACAACAGATGCCGAGCCTCCTCCCACCCAGCCTCGCCAGAAGGGTGCACCCACGTTCCTCCTCCAGCTTCCTCCCGCCCTTGCGCGGCCTGGGCTGGGGCAGCGTTCCACCAGCTACAGACCTACTGACAGGCAGGAGCCGGGGGCCAGGCACGGGGCAGCGGCCTGAGCCAGGGAGTGGACAGCACTCCAGGGCGCCACCACCAAACCTAGACTCCTGGCCCACAGGACCAAACCATGAGCTCTTGGAATGCAAGGAGATGGAGGCAGTGCGGACCAACTGTTACATTTTGCAGATGAAAATTCAGTGAGCCTGACGAGTAAACTGGCCTGCTTGAAGGGACAAGCCTGGGTATTCCACCAACCCCAACCCAGGCCGCCTTCCCCGCCAGCCACACCCCACCATCACATGCCCTCACTCTCCTGCCCCGCGACAGACGTGCCATGTGCCCCATCTCTAAGCTCCTCAGTGTGTGCACACTTGGAGAGTTCCTCCACTCTGGTGGGTTTCCAAGTTCAGCAGGGCTGTGCCTTCCTCCCTGCATGTCCATTCACACGTGTCTTCTATCGCTGCCTTCGCCCCCACGCCCACAATGCACCGGCCGCACCCAGACACACACACTCGCCAATCAGGGCAGCCATCCCACCCTTCCACTGGGATGCACGACGCAGACCAGCCACGAAAGGTGGCCTGGCCATCGCCCCACACTTGAGGGAGCTGAGTGCCGCTCTGTGCCACAGGGCGAGGGAGAGCTGGAATCCTGCGCCTGGGAAACGCACATGCTCGGTAGTTACGCCTCTTGACAAACCTTTGCAGCTAACGAGTAGCTGCTGGCTCCTGATGAGAAGGACGGAGCGTGGGCACGGAGAGGTGGGTGTACACAGAACTAGGATGCCAGGCAGGAAAGAGCATCTCCTCCCCTCAGCCACAGCTGGGGAGTCACGGACCTGATGGCATCAGATGCCCGTGGCAAAGCTCTGATCCCGACTCCTGCCTCTCTCCTTCCTCTTTCCCACTGAAGAGCCAGGTGGCTGGTTGCTCCCTCTCCTGGTTCTGCCTGTGTGGGCACTGCCCTCTCCACCGGGTGACTGAGCAGAGCTGCCAACACCTCCAGGGACTGCTCTCCAGAGACATGGTCCCACCAGCATCACATGGACAAACGGGCCCCCTGTAGCTCCCCCATCCCCAGGGACCCCAGCTCTTAACTTAAACACCACAATGCCAACAAAAGAAACATTCCGAAGCCTTGTACAAAACTGGTATTGATTGACCAGGACAATGGGGCCACTGTAATGCAGCAGTCTGTGTCGAGGGAACTGGGAGGAGCAGGGTATATTCCTGGCACCAACAATAACCATTGTCTTGGGTCTACAACCTTGAACAAGTCACTAAACTTCTCAGATTAAAACTCCAGGGCCTTTGTTAACTCCCAGGGAGCCTCAGTTACAGTTCTGAAAATACAGTCACAGCAGGGACCCACAAGGAACGGTCTGTAAGGCAGTGTCTGCCTTAAACATGTGCAAACAGTGAGCCAGCAGGCTGCTTAGCCACTGAGATATTTTGCTTTTGCTATCATTATTGTTGTACATGTTTGCAAATTTTCCGTAATAAAACGTTTACAAAATTGCTTCTTTATACATTTCTTAATCAGCTATTGCTTTGCTATTTATCTACGACATGGTTCTTTCTTTAAAACTATGTCACTGGGTTGAGCAATAACATATTTTGAGGGGAAAAAAGGAAGACCACACTGGTTATTGAATCAAAAACAGCTGTTTCTACTCAAATGCTTTAAAAAAGTCAAAAGCTTTTCTTGAGACAGCACAAGAAAACATTTTTAAAACAGCTGGGGAAATTTGAAAAAGGACTGGATAGATAATATTAACACACTATTAATTTTGTTAGATGTAAAAATGTGATCTTTTAGAGGTTCTTATCTGTTTGAGAAAAATATGTAAATATTTAGGGGTAAAACAATATTATATCTGTGAACAGCTTTAAAATAATCAAGAAAACCACCCGAGGGAGAGGTTACCAATTGTTGATGCTCATAATGGGTACCCAGGGCTCTCTGATTATTCTCTCTACTTTTGTGCATGCTTGAGAAATTCCATAACAAAGAGTTGTAAAGAAATTTTTCTTTTTTTTTTTTTTTTTTTTTTGAGACAGAGTCTCACTCTGTTGCCCGGGCTAGAGTGCCATGGCGTCAGCCTAACTCACAGCAACCTCAAACTCCTGGGCTCAAGCAATCCTTCTGCCTCAGCCTCCCGAGTAGCTAGAACTACAGGCATGTGCCACCATGCCCGGCTAATTTTTTAGCTATCCATATAGTTTCTTTCTATTTTTAGTAGAGACAGGGTCTCGCTCTTGCTCAGGCTGGTCTTGAACTCCTGAGCTCAAACAATCCGCCAGCCTCGGCCTCCCAAGTGCTAGGATTACAGGCTTGAGCCACCTCGCCCAGCCAAGAAATCTTTCTTGAAGCCTATTGTTCATCAGTTATCATTTTTGCTATCTACCTGCCACATAATCACAAAACTCAAAAAAATGGCTATTCACTAGAAGAATAGGGAAACCAGGCCCAGGGCAATGGCTCCCAGAACTTTGGGAGGCTAAGGTGGGAGGATTGCAAGAGGCCAGGAGTTCAAGACCAGCCTGGGCAACATAGTGAGACCCCCTACCCTCTACATTTATTTTTTTTTTAATTTTAAAAAAGAGAATAGGGAGATCAAAAATATTTGTCAAAGGTCATCCTTACTAAAGGTAAAATTTTAAGTAAAACAAACCTAAAACAAAGAAATGCCTATAAGATTGGCAGTGAGGGGAGTAAAGAGTCAAAGTGTTGACCCGATGAGACAAGTTTGCAAGACAGGAGCCGCTCCCAGCCCCTCAAAGCCCACCTTGCCCACACGCAATCTTTAAGATGCATCAAAATATATGGAGCCCAACACTGGCCCCTAACAGCTTGTTAGTGGCTGAACCAACCACTCCCGCTGTCCAGAAGTCCTCATCTCTGATCTGAGTCTCTTCTGCTATGACTTAAAGCTCTTAGCTTTTTCTCTGTCCCTGGCAGAGACAGCACAGGAACAAAAATACACCCACTTACAAAGACAAAGCACATCATCTGGACAAAGCACTTTCAACAAGTGCCAAAACCAAACTGCAGGCACCTGAATAGGCCCTGCCCCTCCCTGCACTTTTCTTCCACTGCCCTGACAGAGGGAGGATGAAATGAATTAGGACACTCAAGTCAGTGACAAGTTGGACAAAAAAGAAAAAAGAGCCAGGACAAGGTTGTTTATTAAATCCCTACTCTGTGCCAGGTATGAACCCATGGAGTCTAGCCTGCTGCCCTGCTGATGAACATTGGTGGACCCATTTTACACCCAAAGAAACAGGTTAAGGCACTGGCCCAAAGCCACACAGCTGGAAAGAACAAAGACTGGGACTCAAACCCAGGGCCTCCGACTCCAATGACCTGGCGAGGAAAAGCACAAACACGGGGCCCTGTATTATTCTTCTCCAGTGGTGAAACCTACCAGACTGACTGTCTAGATCCTGATGAGAAACCAGAGAACCAACCAGGCCACCCTCAGTTTGATACACTCTCTCCACGCCGCCATTTGCACACCCACTTTGCCACGGCCTGTGGCCAAGAGTATACAAAGGCCTGACTGGCCCTGTCCAACCCTTCCCCACCCCCAGCTCTGTACCAAGGGACAGATGGGCTCTAAGGAAACCTCCGCAGATACATCTGGTATCGGTTCTTACCTAGGTCATTCTTAAAGCCTTCTAACTGGTCTCCTAGCTTCCGATCTCACACGGCCAATTTAAACTCCCCGTGGTATAAACTTAGTCTTGCACAAGGGCATTTAGGATACCTGTTAATCTTTCTAAAGTGCATATCTGATGGCCACTCCCCTGCCTAACCCTTCCCCCCACAAAATCGGGCCACAGCACAGGTTCTCACTCCCACCCACCCGGTGAGACCCAGCCGTTCACTCCCGGCTCTTGCACGTGCCATTCCCTCTCCCGGGGACACACACCCTTTAAAACCCATCTCAGGATGTTCCATCCTCTGAATTCTTGTTCTACTACAACATCCTAGACTCATTTGTCGAATAACACTGTCTTCCTTTTGACTTTTCATAGGTTATAAAAAGATTCTTGTCATCCTTCCACCCCTTCCTCAGGGTGAAGGGTTCTGCTCTCCTAGGCTTACTGGTTTCCCTCTTTCTCGAACTCCCACTGAGCCTAAATTTCCCAGCACTTGACAGAGAACTCATTCGAAGATAGCCTCACTGCCCAGCAGCAGCCAAGCACACGAGAGTCTGCGGAACAGCATTTGTGAGAGCAGGAACTGCAGCTTATACCTCATCACCCACAACTCTCAGCACAGAGACGAACACACGTCCCTCCAAAGCCATTCTCCCAGGTACTTTTGTTATTCTCCATCTCTACCCCCCAGCCCTGGTCTAGAAGGCCTACTTTCCAGCTCCTGTGTGCCGTTTTGCATGCTCTGCTGACATAAGATGACTGATCGTCTGTGGTTCCTGACCCACCCACCATTCCCAGAACAAGGACCCCAACCTCCTTCAAATCACATTCAGACTACTACACTAATCTAAGGTTTTGGAGATAACCAGTCATTAAGGGACATCATTAAGCTCGGCACAGGGAGGCTCACTCTCTGGATTCAGAGAAAAGAGGCAGCTGGAAACAGGCCAGAGCGTCCATCCGTCCTCACCACCTGCCCGCTCAGCTGGACACGCCACATGCCAAACTCTCATGAGCTAATCCTGTGCTCTGTCTCCACCACAGACTGCTTTCCAACACACTTGACATAAATGGACTCAAAGCCATTAACATTCTCTGTGCCTGTGACGAGCAATACCCAAAAGAAATGATGGAAGGGAGTATCCATCAGGGGCCCCTCCCCGCAGGCTGGGATGTCTTAACTGGCTATATCGGCCAGGACTGGTCTCCCGCCAGCCAGCACCTCGCACACCACTTGGCCTCACTCCCCAGGGGCTGCCCTTGACAGAAGCAGAGGGGACACCCATTCTAGACAAAGTGACACCAACTCACTCTAACTCAGAAGCTCAGAGCTTTCTATTCCTGGCCTGCAAGCCTGGGAGAGACCCGTAAGGGTGTGTGAAGAAAGGAGAGAGCAGGAACAGTGGCCAACTCAGACCCGGGGACACCAACACGCGCCAGATGACGAGATGCCTGGCCAGTCCCCCAGGGCCAGGACCCTCGGAGTCGAGGTGCTACAGCAGAAGAGTCCGGTAACCTGCGGCCCTCTGCCTTATGCACTGTACACGCAGCTTCCATGATCTCATTACAGCAGCGCCACCCCAGTGACCTGGGAAGATTTATGAGAGCCAAAACTGTGTTACTGAATTTTTTAATTCCCAAAATCTAGCATAGTGGCTACCACACTGCAAAGATTTAAGAAATATTTTTCTAATTAAGGTACCCAGCAAGGTAAAAATGATAATCTGTAAACAAGTCCCTTGTGGTCAATTATTTTAATGCATTTGTGTTTTTCTTCTCCTGTGGCTCACACAATTAGACAAATGACTCTCCGGGTGCACTTATTCTTGGAAATGGCCATTTACGGCAATGTAAAAACCCACCTAAATATGGTCCAAACTGTACACACTAAATAGGTGGAGTGCATCCCATTCTCTCAAGATCTACACAATTCCCCCTCTACTCTACCTCAGCTTTTCCAAGCGGAACGATACATAACCCAGACCCCAATGGGTCTTCAGGAAATTCATGCCTGGGTGAAATTTTACTCTCTCTGAATTCACAGGCCCAAGTTTCTGTCTTCTTTTAGCAGTCATCATAAGATAGCATATGTGAAAAATCAATATGAAAACTGCTCAACACCATGAACATACTGGCCGACACATATTTTGAATTATCTCACTATTCACTTGGTCATCTGAACAAGGTTACAAACTCCTTGAAGGCACCGTGACCCCCACCACTACCACCACCACCGTCACCACCACCAGGATGGCAGAGAATCTGAACGTAGAAACAGGTGCTATTCCAAGCCCTTCAGCAGCCAGGGGACACTGGCTCCCCTCCTTCGGCCTCCTCCAAGTTGCAGACTTCCCTGGGTCATCTGGCACCGTTTGTTGCCTGGTACACATAAGCACAGCTAAAGGAGCAACTGATTCACTGAAACATCAAATCCCCACCTCCGACCGTACTTTGCTCTGGGTCAGCATAACTTGGCTTAATTTTAACTACCACCTGCAAGAAGATCTCCAAAAGAATTCCAGGTCAGGGGGACAAAGATAAACATGAGGGATTAATATAAACAAGAGTTAGCACAACATACTTCCCCAGTTAGCACAGCACGTGAAAAAGCAGAGGGATCTGTTCTGATGCAAGTGTCAAGACAGGCAGCAGGGGGGCAGCCCGCGGGCCCTGACCAGCGCAGGCTGTCGGAAAGAGCATCGGGGCACAAGAGCACACACCTCCAGGGTCCCCTCTGGCCACCAGAGCCCAGACCACTTCAGGCCACCTAGGGATCTGGGGAAAAGATGGGAATGGCCTTGTGACAGGGCCAGGGCAGCAGCTGGGCCCCCTGCCTGGGGTGGCAAGGCTGGCACAAGCTGGCGTGGCAGGGCCTCTCCATGTGAGCCAAAGCTCCCGGCAAATCCCCTTCTCTCCACCTGGCAGCACCAAGCAAAGCAGGTCTGAGGAACTCGGAGGCATTCCCCTAGCTCTAAGGGGTTGGAACAAACCACAGCTAATGGAACCGAGAAAGAAAAAGGATAAGATGCCCACGTGGGAGAATCCAAATGTCTCAGGGCTGAGAAAAGTACGTCCTAAACCTTTGTTACTCTCAGTTCCAAGCATCCCTCTTCACAGCAAGTATCCACTTCAGCTTTACTACGCACCATGCATTATTAAGACGAAGAAAGAATAAGATGCAATTTCTGCTCTCGAACTCCTTTTCCAGGGTGGGGTTCTTAACCCATGATTAAGAGAGTAAGAACACAGATCCAGACTCCAGATCCCTCAGTCAAATCCTGGCCAGGCCACTCATTACCTCTGTCCCCTGAGCACTTTACTTCTCTGTGCCTCAGTTTCCTCATTTGCAAAACACAGATAATAACAGAGCCTACCCTAGCTCACTCGCTTAGAGGAATGAGTGTGTTAACCTGCATAAAGTGCTTACAGCAGGCAGACAGTGAGCATGACAGACATGTAGGCTGTCATAAGTATGTGGCATTAGCTTGTAGGTATTAACCCACGGGACACACGTGACATTGAAGGGGAGCTAATGAATACTTTCAAGTTATGTTTGCCATTTATGTACCCATGCACATATGTCTGTTTTCAGAGGATGACACCCATAACTTTCATCAGATTCTCAAAGAAGCAGAGTTGACAAGAAGCTAAGAGATGGGGACCGCAGGATGGGGAACATAGGAGGGATTCACAGAAGTGACATTGACTTGTGCCTTTATTTTAATCCAGCAAAGGGTAAAAGCTAAGCACTGCTGTCCAGAACTTTCTGCAATAACAGAAATGTTCTCTATTTGCACTGTCCCAAAATAGTAGCCATCAGCGACACGTGGCTACTGAGCACTTGAAATGTGGCTAGTGAGAAGGAAGAAATGACTGTTTAGTTTAATTTTTAATCAATTTACATTTAAGCAGCCATGTGTGGCTAATGGCTACCGTTTTGAGCACCACAGAGCTAGTCAGTCTGAGAAGGAAAAAGTCGCAGGCAAAGAGAACAGAATACGTAATGATGCAGAACATCTCATGATGTACTGGGAAATCGTGAGTACACCACCACGATGTACCTGGCAACTGTGAGTGGTGGCAGGGCCGAGGGAGGGCGGACGCTGAAGCTCAGCCCAGAGAAGTGCAGCTGCAGAGGGAGAGAGGGGCTGGGCCAGACCGGGAAAAGCTTCCTGTGCTGTGCTCGGATCTGGGCTTGACACGGAGACAGGAGAAAAGCGCTGTATTAGCCAACATTCTCCAGAGAAACAGAACCAACAGCATGTACGCAGAGAGAACAAGATTTAGTATAAAGGACTGGCTCATGTGATTATGCAAGTTGGCAAGTTCAAAATCCGCAGGGTTCAAAATCTCCAGGCAGGCTGGAGACCCAGGAAAAGAGCCGACCTTGTAGTACAAGCCCAAAGGCCACCTGCTGCAGAATCCCCTCTTGGTGGGGTGGTCACTCTCTTGCTCCATTCAGGCCTTCAGCTGACGGACGGAGCCCGCCCACACTGAGGGCAATCTGCTGTACACTAAGTCCACAGATTTATATGTTAATCTTACCTGAAAACACTCTCAAAGAAACATTCAGAATCAAACAGTGACCACGCATCTGGGCACCATGGCCCAGCCAACTTAACACATAAAAGTAACCATTACCTGTGCTAAAGTTTTTGCGCAGGACTACCAGCAGAACTGACTTCGGCAAGATAATGGAGCCATGAGATGGCAGGAAGACCAGCTGAAGGGCTATTTCAGTAGTCCAGGTAAGACATGAAGACTTTCCCAAAAAGTGTCAATGAGAAATGAGTCATTTAATTATTATCTGTTAAAGGAAAGTATGAATGAATTCTGTGACTTTACAAAACACGCACAGACACATACACTCGTACGGGAAGCCAGCATTTCCTCATAGATCTCCAACACAACAGAGAAAGGAAAGGAAGTTTTCCATATGCCATAAAGGGAGGGGAGTGATGCAGCAAGAGATACGGGCAGGTACTGTATTTCCCTGCTCTAAGGAGTCCTGTACCTGCTCTGTGGGTCATATATGCCCCCATCCCTCTTTCTAACCCAGAGCCTATTTAGTGGATAAACCACAGTACAAACGTGTTCGAGACTGTTAGCTGCTTCCCAGTATCCCTTGTTCCCTTCATCCTCAGAAATAACCCTTCCTAATTAGCTAAAAGACTCCAAGCCAAGCCTCTCTTGCAGCTACCTGTGACTATGTGAGTGGGTTCTAGCAGTCAAGGGAAGCAGTGTGTTGTCTGGGACTTCCAAGTAGATTCTTTATTTTTTTTTCCCCAATCTGGATTCTTTTTATTTCATTTTCTTACTATTATAGATTTTGTTTATTTATTTTCTTTTTTTATTTCAGAGTATTACAGGAGTACAAACACTTTGGTTACATAAATTGCTTTTGCACCACCGAGTCTGAGCTACCAAGTAGACTCTTTAAAATAGGAGGGACCTATGTCCCTTCCTCTTTTCCTCCTTCTGTCCTGAAATGCTTGTGATGGCTGGAGCTTCTGGAGCCATCTTGGACCAAGAGGTGACTTTGAGGATGGGACTCACATACTAGGATAGAGCAGCAAACAGGTCTAGGATGACCATAGAGTCTCAGCACCAAATAGGTCTAGATCACAGATGACCACAGAGTCACAGCACCAATCCCAGACTGCCTAATTTAGGTCTTCTGTTAGGCGAGAGAAGGAATCCTTGTGTACTTAGGCCACTGTTTGACTGCTCCATTGCTTATAACCACATGCAATTCTGAATTGACAGAAGATGAGGCTATTACTCTGTTTACAGGCAATGTAGATTTCAGAGTTTCAGGCTGCAGACCTTCACGTCTATACTCTCCTATGGCCTTGGGTGTTGGTATGGAGCCAGGCAGAGGAAAAACCTGTGTAAACTAACACAGTGCCTTACACTTCCAGCAACTGCTCTCAAAGGAGCCCACTACAGATGCCTTCTACCACCTTGGTTGAGTGCCCAGGTCAGTGTGAAAATAGACCTCCCAGTCTTCTTTCTCTGTATAAAGAGAATCTTCACTAAGCTGGCCTTACCCTGACATCAAGAGACTTAAATTCAAAGAGCGAGAAAACCTTAGAAGATTTCGATATACCACCACTTTCAGAAATAAAAAAGGTCAAGCACTTTCTCTGGAGTATGGTGCTTTGCCAAAGGGCTGGCGAAATGCACTTGTGGCTGATAACGAATCAATGAGCAAAGGGCATCTTTTTCTTCCACTTAAACCACTTCTTCAAAGTAAAACACACAAAGTGAGGCCTCCTCACCAGAGCTCACCGTGGCCTTCGCTGAAGCAAAGAGGCGCCGTTTCCTCTATGAGAACATGGGCGCCCCAGTGTCTAGGACAGTTTTAAACAGAAAAATTAATGAATTAATAAATGATCAAGCTAACTAGGAAAGGCAGTCACAAACAGAGAAGGGGAGAAAGCTGGGAGGAGGCAGAAACCAGGAAATGGCTGGAGAAGGCAAGGGAAGGAACAGCTGAGGAACCCACATTCCAGAAGATTCTTCAGAAGAGACCTAGTTGATGTGGCCTCCCATGAAGCCCTTCAGAATTCTGCCTGGCACTGAGCAACTCTCAGCAGCCAAGCTAGGGAGGATTGGGGGTGGAGGGGCAGAAAAAGTCTTAAACACAGCTCCCAACCTTAGAAACCTGATGTTTCTTCCTAGAAACACCAGCTGGGGCGTAGCAGGAACAGCAGTGTGAGCACGCTGAGTGCTTTTTAGTGTACAAAACACTCCTGCACGCGCCTTCACTTGTGCCTGCTCAAGGCTGCAGGCTAGGGGAAGACAAAACGGGGGCCCAGAATCCCTCCACAGCTCCACGTGCCATGGATTCAGGGGCTGAGACAGCGTGGCTGACCCCAAAACTACTTTCTCCATCTGGCTGAAGCCTCAACACCACAACTTCCCTCTTTTGTAGGGCTGCCAGATTTAGCAAGTAAAAATACAGGCCTCCTGGTTAAATCTGAACTTCAGGTAAATAATTTTTTTTTTTTGGTAAGAGATAGGGTCTTGCTCTGTCACCCAGGCTGGAGTGCAGTGGTGCGATCACAGCTCACTGCAGCCTCAAACTCCTAGGCTCAAGCGATCCTCCTGCCTCAGTCTCCTGAGGAGCTACAGGCGTGCACCACCATGCATAGCTGATTTTTTTTTTTTTTTTTTGAAACATGGTCTCACTATATTGCCCAGGCTGATCACGAATTCCTGGCCTCAAGCAATCCTCCTGCCTCGGCCTCCCAAAGTAATGAGATTACAAGTGTGAGCCACCATACTCAGCCTAAACAAATAATTTTTTTTAGCTTATATCCCAAATATGACACGGGATAAATTTATACTTAATTACTGAAATTCAAGTTTAACGGAGTGTCCTGTATTCTATCTGCCAACCTTACCTTTGGCATTTAACCACATTCCACTGCATAGAAATGAAAACTGCCTATGGCCTGGACTTTTATGCATTTCTCTTAGTGTAATGGGCACAGTTCCGTCTCACACATGCAAGATGCTCCCGCAGTGTGATGAACCCTAAGCTGGAAATCAGCAGTCCCACCAGGTTGGAAGCAGAGTATCCCAAGCTATGGAAATGGTCTTAGGTCAGAACTACGTGAAAGCACAGGAAGACCATAAATCTAAGTCATATCAGTCATTTACTCCTCACTACAAATAAATTCAGCAGATTCTTATGGGTAGATTTTCATAGAAGGCAAGGGGAAAGATACGAGGTCACAACTGGGAGGGGTAGGGAAGGGGACATGGAGAAGGCAGGAAAGCAGGGGTATCCCCACGGGAACAGAAGGTACGCCCAAAGTGTTAAGGAGGAACGTTGCCATTTGGCCAGGGCCCAAGCCTTGTTGCCTGGCAACATAAAAAGGGCTACCGGTGTTGACAAAACTGGTAGCAGAAATACATCCTATAGTCTGATTTTCTTTAACTGAAAAATTAGTCCCCCTGCCACTCTTTCCAGGAATGCCTGTGGTTTACAGAGGGGGACAGAAGGGTGCTATCTGTGTCAACACAATAATTTTATTGAAAACAGAGTGCAATTGAAAAGAAAAAGAAACAATAGAGGAACATGACAGTTTCAGACAGCATATGAAAGTCCACACCCTGCTTTCCCTCTAACCGCTACCCTGTGGTGGCAAACCACATCTGTTAGCTTCAGAAAGCACTTCGCCCACCCAGCAGCACTGACCAGGAGTCAGCCATGCCTCTGTGAGAAGCAGAGCGGACAGGGAAAAGGGAATGGTCCCAACTGACAAGGTGACAGAGGGCAGCTCCTCCAACCTAATGCTGCCTGGCTGAGGCTGCTTGCAACCAGTGCCCATGCCGGCTTCCTGCCATCTGCCAGGCAGGAAAGGGTTGAATGCAGTGGCCCATTGCACCACCGGAAGACAAAACCTCAAGATCAGCAACTCTCTCCCTGCTCCAGCCCCAGCCCGGGGCTCCTCAGGCAGAGCCAGCCATGCAGGACGTGTGGCCCTTCTGACTGAAGCCCAAATTCCTACTCTGGGTCAGGAGCCTTTGACCTGAGTCAGAAGCTGCCACTCTTCTTCCTCTGGACCCCATCCTGATTCAAGACTCTCAGCTTCCAAAACACAGCTGCTGCTTCCCCGGAGTCTGCAGCCAAGATTACAAGGCAGGACGCAATCTTCCCGGTGAGGGAGAGTTAAGAGTCCATGCTCTCTGCTCCTGCTGTAAATCTCAGGGAACTCTGCTGTGGGGCAAGTGCCCCATCACCCTGCCGCTTGCCCTTGCCCTGGGCAGCAGGGATGACGCAGTTTCCAGGAACTGGCCAGTGGCCACCCAGAGGGAATGTGACCAGGGCCACAGGGACGGACGTCACTGAGCCAGACTTTCTCACCCAAAGTCCCACGGTGAGAACTGCCACCTGGCAGGCGAGTGGCTCTGCGGAAATGAAAGTGACCGGGAAGAAGGGAAGCATGACAAAGGCAGACTCAAGGCCCGACAGAGCTGGGACAGAGTGCCGGGAGGGGAAAAGGTTTCCAAGGGCCCAGGTTACCTGGAACAAAAGACAGACTCTCAGTTACCCCAGCCCAGAAAAGGCAGGGACACACAGGGAAATAACTGCACAGATGAGCCCAAAATCTGCCTTTAGTCCTAGAAGTTGATCGTTTCTCTGACCTATTCTCCTCAGACGTGCCAGGGTGTCACTCAGGCTTGCAAACTGCCACTAAATGCCTACCATGTGCCAAGCACTAGGCAGCAGCCAGAACCAGGTAGATGTGGGTTTAAATCTTCACTCCTCTCACAAGGTCTATGGCCTGGGCACGTTATTTTACTCCCCAATGCCTGTTATTATCCCCCCACTTTCCCCACATATGATGAAGATAATAGTACCACCTTGTAACTTTGCTCTAAGGCTTAAATGAGATTATGTACATAAAGGACCTATGACCACAGATCCAGGCACCTAGTAGATTCCCAATAAATCAGGGATGTGGGTAGCCCCTTGGAAAAATCAACTTCTCTAAGCCTAAGTTTCTTCTTCTGCAAATTTTAAAATAGAAACGTTAACTCCTTCACGTATGTAAAACATTTAGAAAAGTGCCTGGTAAAATTATGCTCTTCTTCCTCCCTCCCTCCGTCTTTAACCTCGGCCTCTCAGTTCTCTCCACACACTTCCAGTAAGCTCCGTATGGCCGACTCCCAGCCTCCCCTGCATCCTAGCCCATGGCATTCCCACCCAGGCACCCAATCCACTCAACTTTAACAATATGAAGCATGAATCTGCCACCTTCTCCCAAAGCCAGATAGATACCCGCTCTCTCAACTTCCTATTGGCTATTCAGTTCAAAACCCTGGCGTTCCCTGTGACACAATCTTGACAGCTAATTAACCACTAAATCTGTTACAGTCTCTCTTCGCATTCTCTCAGATTAGGCCACAACACCAGAAAGGTTTATGCAAAGGCCCAGGCTCCAAGACTAGTTTCCTCATCTATAATATGGAGACAAAAGGGGAAGACACACTATATTCCCCACACAAAGCAGCATGCATGGCACTTAATGTATCATAGGAGCTCAAAAATGGTGCTGCTATTAAAGCAAGGGCATCAACTTCTCAAACCCACTATAAGCCCCCTACCTACTCAAGACCCACCATGGCTGCTTTGCAGCTTTCTCAACCACGTCTGGAGGCCAGGCTGAGGCTGTAAGGCCCTTTCTCACCTGGCCACACTGCTCCTCTCCCCTACCTGGCCCTTCAGCTCCCCTACGCCTGCCTTCCCAAGGCCCTGACATCCTTACCAGTGTTCACACCCACGCTCACCCCTCCTCAGGTCTCTGCTCTTCTGTCCCTTTCTACCCAGCCTCCTTCTTGTGCTTCGGGACTCGTGTGCCTTCCCCCAGGGCTTTCCTGACGGGCAGCACCTACACACACACACACACACACACACACACACACACACACACACACACACACACACACACAATGAACTCACTCCCCTCGCTTCTTCCCCACACCATCAACACCAGCACCACGTGGTTCTATACTCTTTAACAAATGAGCCCCCCACCTGGCTCTTTACTTGAAAAACACAATCGGTCCTCATTATTCAGATTCCATATCTGCAAAAATTTGCCTACTTGCTAAAGTTCACATGTAACCCCAAAATCAATACTCGTGGTGCTTTCAGGGTCATTAACATGCACAGAGCAAAACTTACGTTACCTGACGCACGTGTTCCCAGCTGAGGTTGAACAAGGCGCTACTCTGCCTTCTTGTTTCATCTCTCATACTGTAAACAAGTGTCCTTTCCACAGTCTATTTAGTGCCATGTTTTTCACATTTTTCTGCTTTTTCTTGGTGATTTTGCTGCTTAAACTGCCTCCAAGTATAGTGATGAAGTGCTTTCCAGTGCTCCTAAGCACAAGAAGGCTGTGTTAGACGAGCTTCAGGCAGGAGTTACAGTGCTGTTCGCCATGAGTTCAGTGTTAATGAGTCAACAAAACAATATATCCAGAAAAAGGAAAAGAAAATTTGCCATTCACTCCAGCAAATGCCAAAGTAACATCTGCAGCGCATGATAAAGCTATGGAAAAGACAGAGAAGCAGCTGAAATCGTGGACTCCGTCTGGTACCAACACCTGAGAGATCATGACACATTAAAAAAGCAGAGCGAGGCTGGGCATGGTGGCTCATACCTGTAATCCCAGCACTCTGGGAGGCCAAGGCAAAGCGGATCGCTTGAGGTCAGGAGTTCGAGACCAGCCTGAGCAAGAGCGAGACCCTGTCTCTACCAAAAATAGGAAAAATTAGCCTTTACCAAAAATAGGAAAAATTAGCCTTTACCAAAAACAGAAAAATTAGCCAGGTGTGGTGGCACACACCTGCAATCTCAGCTACTCAGGAGGCTGAGGCAGGAGGATTGCTTGAGCCCGGGAGTTTGAGGTTGTGGTGAGCTGTGATGATGCCACTGCACTCTACCCAGGGTGACAGAGTGAGACTCTGTCTCAAAAAAATAAATAAAAATAAAAAAACAGAGCAGACAGTGTGGTTGTGAGGCTGAGAGCTGGAAAGATTTACCCATCACCATGAGTCAGGAGAATGTTCAACCTTTCTCAGCTCATATTTTATTTTCAAGAAATACTGCATAAATTACTTGTAAGAAATATATATTAAATGAAGGGTCTGTAAACAGAAATACACATAAAACAAGGTTTTATATTGATCAATTGACAAAAATATTGTGACCAGAGGCTCTCAGAAACTTAACCCTCTATTTCCTTTAGGAGCAATGCCTTGGTACTTGCCAATTCACTGTTTGCAGCAACTTTATAGAATAGAACTACTACAGATAATCATCAACCGTCTTTGCCTCTGCCATAGCATAGCACCACCCTGCTTCTGTTATAGACAAGGCTGCTGGAGGACGCAGACCACACTTTGTGCTCCACCATGGCCAGTGCAGACAAAGGGGACACGCTCAGGAAACACTCGGAGAGATGGAGAGACGCTTCTGTTTGCCAATCCCCTCGCCCACTGTAATCCTCCCACAGTCTCACTCTGTATCTCAAATGGAGAAAACACACACACGTCAATCCAGATCAGTAACAAAGATTCTTCTTTTGTCCAAAACATCCCATCCCGCAGACTTTTACAAGAATGCCAAAAGGGGAATGTCAGCCACATGGACAGACCTTTGTTCCGTCCTGGATATATCACAAGTGGCTAGAACAGCGCCTGAAACACAATGGGTACCTTGTCAATAGTTATTGAATGAAGGAAAATAAGAAAAAAATCCCTGGGCAAGTAAAGAAAGTAATAACCCGTATTTGACATATCCTTGACTTCATATCCCACCACTGCAGAACCAGTGTCTCATTCTCCACTTAGAGTCTTCTGCAAACGAAATCAACACCTAGAATTTCCCAACAAAGGAAAACTACAGTCTCTGCTCCTCAGGATTAACAAGAATTCAGAGATTATCTGAGGCACTTGACCTGTTTCATTAGAAACACAATTCCCCATCCATTCAAGGCCCAGGCTACATTATCTCTTGAGTGTAGAGTGGCTTTGATCAGTCAAATCAGCTACTCCCTCTTCATCATTTGTGATCCTCTGGCACATTTTGTCCTCACAAACAACTCAGTGATACTAGACCTACCTGGGGTCACTCTTCTACCTGCACGATCTACATTTTACATATGCCCCTCCCAGCCACCAGAGCTGTGTTTCCTCTTCTGCCCATAGGTATTTTTTGTGCTGCTGGTGGTGTTTTCTTGTTTTCTTTTTTTTAAAGGTAGCAGATTGACCACAGGTATATAATATTTGATAGAAAAATACATCTGGAATAACATTTCTTTGATCCAAATCCTTTATGTACTAACTCAATCACTATGGTAAATTATAAAAGTGGCTATAATACTTAGCAGGTAGAGTTTATTTTTTCCCACCTCTTGAATTTGGACTGGCCATGTGACTTACGCAAGCCAACAAGATGTTAATGAACATGAAACGAACAGAGGCTTGAAATGGGCTTGCCCTTTTTGTTACTGGAATCCCAGCACCCTGTGAAAAAGACCAAGCTAGGGTGCTGAGAGGCACATGTGGCCCAGTCACCTCTGCCACCCCAGCTGACAACCAATCAACTGCTTGACAGATAAGGCCATCCAAGATCAGCCAACCGCCAGCCGACCCACCAACTGATTGTATATGCATGAGATCAGCGAAGACTGAGACCAGAAAAACTGCCCAGCAAAATCATGAGCTAAATAAATATTTTAAGCCACTAAGTTTTGGGATGGTTTGTTTTGTAGCAAAAGCTAACTGATATACAAAACCATTTTATAGATTTAAAAAAAACAAGGCACAGAGATTAAGGAACCTGCTAACAGTCCCTACTAACAGTTACTAAGTGCTGAGCTGGGATTTGAAGCTGGGCAGTCTGGCTCCGAAGGTCAAGCTTTGCCAGCTGTCCTATAGCTAAATCACTCTACAGAGTTCAAATGTTTCCCTCCTCACCTACTTTTCTAAAGGTTAAGTGTAGGACATGGCCTTACATGGCCCCATGAACACAAAACAGGCAACTTTCAGCACTGCATAACCCCCACTATTTTGCATTTATGCTGCTCTTCAGGTTTGCATGGGCCTTTGCTCTCTTCTGACACATTCTTACCACTCAAAAATAACAAACGTTGTCCAACGTGCACAGATGGATGGATAAACAAAATACAGTGTGTGTATGTATATATATATGCACAATATATATACACAATGAAAAGAAATTCTGACACATGCTATAACACATATGAATGTTGAAGACATCATGCTAAGTGAAATAAGCCAGTTGCAAAAGTTCAAATACCGTGTGATTCCTCAATACTTAATGAGGTATCTTAAAGTAGTCAAATTCACGAGACTAGAAAGTAGAATGGTGGCTGCCAGGGTCAGGGAACAGGAGGATGGGCAGTTATTGTTTAATAGGTACAGAGTTCCACTTTGGGAAGATGAAAACGTGCAGAAGATGGATGGCAGCGAGGGCTGAGCAACAGTGTGAATGTGCACTCACACTGTGAACAGGAATGGCTTAATGCCATTAAACTGGATACTTAAAAAATGGTTAAAATGGTAAATTTTGTGTTATGTATATTTTAATACAAATTTTTTTAAAACAAAAAAATAATAACAAGGGTTGTTACCGGCAGTGATAAAAATGACAGGTCCAAGGACCACTGTTAGACCAGTTAGACCCAGGGAGCAAAGTAAGCAAAAAACTCTGCTATTCAGCTTTACTGAGCCACACGGCTCCGCCCCTTGTCAGACTGTTCCTCCACCACACTCAGCTGGCCAGATGGGCTGGCAGATATGTCAAAGCAGCCTTGAAAACAAGCTCGGGCTCAAGGACAAAACTCTCAAACAAATCAAAGCCATTCCCCTGCCCCCAATCCAGCCCAACGAAGGAAAAAAAATCACATTCTACTTCCTCTTGCCAGAATATAGACTTGATTTTCAAGATCACAGGATCGGATCTGACTCATTGGTAGGAAAATGAGTTTCCATCAGGAACAATAGAGGCAACGCAAATTTTTGACGGACAGATACTATTTCTACCAGCCTGACAATTACAAATCTTTGTAAGCTCTTCACAGAAAGCCATGATTTAGGAGAGGTCTTTCCCTCTGTGAGTGCTCTCAGCTGAGACACTGAACGGATGGACATGAGCATTCCAGACATATGAAACCACCACTGTTAGTTTTCCAAATAGCATTTTTATTTCAAAATATTCACCAAGTTAAAGGAAGTACAGTACAAAGAACTTTTTGTCCTCAACCATTTGAGAGTGAGGACCTGATGCTTCATCACCCTGAGTACTTTGGGGTATTTCCTACAAATAGGGACCTTCTGCTACATAATCACAACGCAACCATCAAAATCAGAAAATTCACACTGACACATGACTACACATCTAATACTTATGATCTCCTCTTTAAAAAAAAGAGAGTAGGGATACATCAAGTAGTAAGAAATGGTATTGGAACTTATTTTTTGTCTATTTTCTAAATTTTCTACAATAAATCCTAATCTTTTTAGAGATAAGGTCAGGCTCTGTCACCCAGGCTGGAGTACAATGGCCCCATCATAGCTCACTGCAGCCTCGAACTCCAGGGATCTTCTCGCCTCAGCCTCCCGAGCAGCTGGGACCACAGACACACGTCACCATGCCCAGCTAATTTTTTTTTTTTTTTTTAGAGATGGGATCTTGCTATATTGCCCAGGCTGGTCTCAAACTCCTGGTCTCAGGCAATCCTCCTGCCTCAGCCTCCCACAGTGCTGGGATTATAGGCGTGAGCCACCACGCCCAGCCCCAATCCTAATCTTTAAGGAAGCTCAGACTCACACAGGCATTCCACTGTCAAACAAGTAATCTCACTTATGTCCTAAGACCAACCCCATGAGTAGCCAGAGCTGTTCCCTTGATCACCAGTGTTTCATGGACGAGGACAGGGGGGCTCTGAGGACACAGTGCCTCATGACACACCCTTGAAGGAACTGCACTGAAGGAGTCGCTCAGGCACCATCCTTGCTGTACATAGTCAGAGCGGTTGTAAGTATAAAAAGGAAAGGGGTGGGAATAAGAGCCGAGGAAGAAAACAGGAAGCCCCACTTGGCAGCAGCTGGAGGTGGAACCACCCCCTGCACCATGAGGAAGGTCAGAGGATCCCTGTACACAAACAAGCTCATCCATGTGGCCAGAGCCCAGGCAACCCACCACCCAGAAATGAAATGTGACATCCGTGCCCGTCTCAGCCTTTGAGCATTCTTCCAGTTCCTTGGCTATGGACCCAGAAAATCTCTTGGGGTTGGGGGGTGGGGATCATGCTAACCTTTTCTACCCTTCGTCCTTCCTTCGTAAGAAGGAAGGGGGTTGCAGAGGGTTTGCAGGCATAAAGCCAGATGCGATACTCTCAACATCCAGCTTGGGCTCTGCCCATCGGGAGAGAGTCAGTCACCCCAGGACCTGGGCATCACCTGAGTAGAGCTGAGGGCTCAGTGGCTTGCCCAAGGGACTCCATGACTGTCCTGGCGACTGTCCTCACTGGCCAAGAGAAGGGAAAAGGAGGAGAGATGCCACCCTGTGCTGCTTCCCAGCAGACCAGGATAATCTCCCAGTCAGCTCCCTCCTACCTATTTTCCCAGCAAAGAGGATTCGGGGTCCAGAAAAGGGAGTGGTGTGAAATCTACTCCTGACAGTGGTGTGAGTCACAGCCAGCTGGGGACACACCCGCCAAGTGAGAAGCTGGATTTGCCAGTCATGTCCCTCCTCCTCTGCTTACCTAGCCACGACCAGGAAAGAAGTTGTGAGTCTTGTGGGCGATGGAAAGGAAAAGCTCGAGGTGTCAGAGAAGGCAGGGGGGGGACACGTGACCCGTTCATTGGTGGCTCCCCAGCCTCGTCATTCACTAGTCTGTCCATTTATTCATTTGCACTGTATGTGAACACCTCCCGTATGCCGGCATTGCAGGCAGGCAGTGAGCCAGACAGACAAAGCTCCCTGTCCTTGTGGGGCTTCACTTACTGTGAACAAGTAAACTAACAAGTCGGCTGGGGAGAGGTAGAACGGGGAAAAGCAAGTCAAGCACTGGGGCTGGTAGCAGCAGAGATGGTGGCCAGGAGGCACCCGTTGTAAATATCTCAGCCTGGGAAGGCCTCACAGATAGAGGAAAATTTGAGCAGAAGCCTGAAGGAGATGAGGGAGCAGGCCATGAGGATACCAGACTTAGGACATCGCCAAACAGGGAGAGGCCAAGTTCAAAGCGCTGAGGTGGGAGCATGGTTAGCATCAGCACGGCCAAAGGAGCCACCTGAATCAGAGGGCCAGCTACAGGGCCCTCGAACACAAAGCCTCCTTGAGCCATCTCTGCCCTAAAACCTGAGCTCAGGGCACCAGGCAGGGAAACTTCAGGCAGGGAAGCCACTGCCGTGATCCCAAGGGGATGCTTTAACTGATCGTTCTTAAAATCATTCTTCAGCATGGGCACAGGGCTGTTTTCAGTAGATAGTTGTGAGCTAAAAAGAATCAGAGAATGATAAATTCAAGTGCTAAAGACTTTCAGAAAAAGATTTCATGTCTTCCTCAATATTTATCCAATGTTTAAATTAAATCATCAGAAATTTCTCCTCCAACCTAACCTGAGCCCTTCATGCTTCAGTTTTAGGTCAAGAACACTAGTCCCTTGGGCTACAGTGGGTAGGACACATCCCCAACTTGGGGGGCATCTTAAAGATTGGTGGAACATGGACACTTTGGCAGAAAGATGCCTCAGGTTCTGGAACCCGTGGGAATTGGAAAATACCTTTTAGAGAAGGATTTCTTCTCCCTGGAATACCAGAGGCCTGGGTGGGGTCCCGGGGAAGGTGGAAATAGGGAGTGGCTGCTCGGGGCAGACCAAGCGTCATCACCTAATGGGAACTTTAATGTTGAACAGCCCGGTTCACCAGGCCAGGAAAGGAAGAAGGCTTTCAGGCAGCCACTGTATCTAGGAATAAAGGCAATATGTCTAGCAGGGACCAACCAGGAACCTCAGCTCAGAGTTCAGAGTGCAAAAGCCAAATACAAAGATAGGATCTCAGTAGAACTGCCAAAGAAGCAAGGAGATCCTCTGAGAACTCTGAGAGGTGCGTGGAGGCAGGGAAAAGAAGAGGAACGGTTAGGTCCTGGCCCTGCATCCTCTATGTGTCTGACCCTAATATGTTCCTAGATTTATGGGGCTCAATTTTCAAAGGGCTCGTCCTACCACTACCACAGGGCCCAACACGCCATGCACAAACACAGCAAGTGCTCAAAGGCTTTTTGTGTGCTGTTGTTGCTCACTAAACATCTTCCTGCAAGTAGAGACTTTTGGAGGCAGCATACTCCATCACGTTATCTACACGCAAGAGGGATAGCACCCGGTCATTTGTTAGTGAACTACAATTTGGACCAACTGCTTAGATCTTCTTGGGAAATCTGAGCTCTCATCTCAGCACAAGGTTGGCAATTCATGCCGAAGAGGCACCCAACTGGGAAGCCCGAGCAGGCAGAGGAACGAGAAAAGCACCCGGCCCCAGGCCCAGCACACAGCAGGCATCCACCGTGCACAGGGCTATCAGAGGCTGGAGGTGACACACGCGGCAAGTTGCGTCACACTGCATCGTATCAGTGGCGATCAAAAGAAGACCAGCTCTGACAGCAGAGCCAATTTCCACATAGCCCTGGGAATCACCCAACTACAGCTCCCCTTCGCCACCCCCTTTCCGGTCTCGGTTTCTCAGCTGCTTGTTTGGGCTCTCAGGACAAAGCATCAATGTTTCAAATGAAACAAAAGGCCAAATGCTCCCAAAGCTGAGAGGAGAATGCCAGGGAGGCAGCGAGTGTTCCTGTTGCTGCCGGACAGGCCATCGTCAGGAGGGGAGGGGGAACACGCCTGCTGTTCTCAACACGCGCACGGCCCCTGGTAAGAGGGCCCAGCTGCCTGGGGAGCACATCCGGCACCCTCTCAGGCGGCGCCCACTTGCAGGTCATCCAAACAGCAGCACCCACATCCTGCTGAGTGCGAGAGCTGGAATGAAGCAGACTGTGGGGGCAGGGGTGGGGGTAAGAGGCTGACTTCAGACGCAGCTACACACAAAGTCCGCAGCTGCACAGGACTCGCACTGCTAACCTCCCGCAGGAGATACAGACGTCAAAAGGCACCCCCAAAACTCGGGGCGGTGGGTGGAGGCAGGGGAGACGTCTACAGGGCTACCTTACCTGCCTCGCCACCTTCCGAGCCTCCCAGTAGGGCTTCGAGTCTTCCACGGCTTTGCCAATTTTCTTCACCAGTTCGTCCAGCTTCACTGTTGCTTCAACCAGAACAGAGCGGAACTTCTGACGAGCGTCCTGTCGCCAGAGGAAACCAAGGAAACACAGTTCAGGCATAAGAAGGAACCCGCAGACACCGACTTTACCTAACCAGAAATACCAAGGAAGGACTTTCCCCAACCTACAAACCCCTAAACTGGCTCCTTTACAAGACAGCGCCTAGAGCAGCACCATCCAGAACTTCCTGCCGTGGTGAAAACGGCCTATGATCCGCACTATCCAGGATGGCAGCCACCAGCCACACGTGGCTATGGAGCACTTGAAATTGGCTAGTGTGACCCAGGAAATGACGTTTTAATTTAATTTTAATTACTTACATTTAAATGTCAATAACTACCCACGCGCAGTGGCTGGCACCTGTAATCCTAGCACTTTGAGAGGTGAGGCAGGAGAATCGCTTGACCCAGTAGAGTTCAAGGCTGCGGTGCACTATGATGGTGCCTGTGAACAGCCACTGTACTCCAGCCTGGGCAACATAATGAGACTCCATCTCTTAAAAAAACAAAAATTTAGGCCGGGCGCGGTGGCTCACATCTGTAATCCTAGCACTCTGGGAGGCCAAGGCGGGAGGATTGCTTGAACTCTGGAGTTCAAGACCAGCCTGAGCAAGAGCGAGACACCATCTCTACTATAAATAGAAAGAAATTAGCCAAACAACTAAAAATAGAAAAAATTAGCCAGGCATGGTGACGCATGCCTGTAGTCCCAGCTACCAGAAAGGCTGAGGCAGGAGGATCACTTGAGCCCAGGAGTTTGAGGTTGCTGTGAGCTAGGCTGACACCATGGCACTGTAGCCTGGGCAACAGAGTGAGATTCTGTCTCAAAAAAAAAAAAAAATTTAAAAATTAGCCCGGCATGCTGGTATGAAGCCTCCAGTCTCAGCTACTAGAGACACTAAGGCAGGAGGATTGCCTGGGCCCAGGAATTCAAGGCTGCAATGAGCTATGATCAGCACCACTGTGCTCCAGCCTGGGCTACAGAGAGAGACCCTGTCTCCAAAAAAAAAAAAAAAAAGTAATGTGGCTAGTGACTACTATACTGGACAGCACAACATAGATTAAAAAGGTCTGTCCAGGTCCTCAGGGAAGAATGTTCAGTCCAGTCACCTCTGGCAGCTTCTGTCCATATGATGCCTCGACCACAACCACAGAATTCAGTCAACATTAAACACTGCAAATGTACCACATGCCAGACCCAGTGCTGAGCCTTGGGCCTGGCCCTGCCTTCAGGGCACGACCAGTCTGGTGGCTGAGGTAGGCGTCACCACCCATTCTAGAACAGCCAGTGCCAGGGTGGGAATGGTACAGGTGCCACGGAACTCAAGCAGCAGAGAACCTCGCCAGACCAGGTTAGAGGGAGAAACTTCCAGAAGAATAATATCTAAACAGAAGGCTGAAAGATGAATGGGAACCTGGGGGCAGGAAAGGCAATACCGAGTCCCAAGCAGCACCAGAGCCCATGCTCAGCTGGGAGCAGCACAGTGTTCGCCACAAACAGAAGGGCGCTGAGGTCTGGAATGTGGAGAATGGCAGGACACAAGGGCGGCCGCCATCCTGGAGACAGCAACCAGCCACCTGGGCCTGGCAGGAGTTTGAAAGGAAGGAACAGGTAGGGGGACTGTGCTAAGCTTAATCATGTGGTAAAAGTAAGGCAACCAGATCCACGAGGCACAGGAGGGGCAAAAATGAAAAAGAAATTTAGTCCCAGGTCTAGGAGGACATATTGTTGGAAGCAGGCCGGTACCTCCCAGAGGCCACGTCCCCTTCGGCATCCGCCTGACAGAGCCAACGGCTGGAGGGGTGCGGGGAGGCCCGAGTCTGAGAAAGGGGAAATGAACGCTGAGAAGAGAAGGAACAGCACACAATCACGAGCTGTGGGGCTGCCCTGCTGGCGTTACATGTGCTCCACTGGCCGGAAAGGGCCTGCCTCGCACGTAACTGTCTGGAAAATGGAATTTCTACACATGGAATTACAGGGGTCTCACGAGGGTGAAGGAGGCTCTGATCAGTTCTTCTAACTCATTCCCTCCGTCATCTCAAGCCGTGGGCTTGCTAGATGGGTTTGAGAATGCTGTGGGCATTCTAGGACACGAGGACACAGCCTCTGCCTCCCATGGAGTGCCCAGCTCCTGAGCACAAATCCACTGCCCACACAGGCTTTGGCCCCTTTCCCCCGCTCCCGTGTCACACTGATTTGCTCTGTCTTCTCTCTTATCGGCCAGGCCTGGAGTCACCTGCCACAGCTCCTGAAGGCAGAGAACAAGACTAGACTTGTTCTCCAGGGCAAGTGCCACAGACACCCTGGGGCAGAACCAGGACTTCTGCGGGACTTGGCCTCCGGGAAGTGGGAGGCAGCATGTTGTCAAACCCAGGATCTTTTTATTTTATTTTTTTTCTTTTTGAGACAGACTCTCGCTCTGTCACCCTCGGTAGGATGCAGTGGCATCATTGTATCATCGTAGCTCACAGCAACCTCAAACTCCTGGGCTCAAGCCATCCTCCTGCCTCAGCCTCCCGAGTAGCTGGGACTACACACCTGTGCCACAACACCTGGATAATTTTTCTGTTTTTAGTAGAGACGGGGTCTTGCTCTTGCTCAGGCTGGTCTGGAACTCCTGATCTCAAACGATCCTCCTGCCTCAGCCTCCCAGAGTGCTAGGATTACAGGCTTGAGCCACCATGCCCAGCCCCAGGATTTTAATCAGAGATGTGGATTAAATATTGGCTAAATCTCTTTTATGGGGCCTTAATCGGGTAACTTCTCTGTGAACCATTTGTATTACCTATAAAATTGTTACTTTCCATCTCAAAGGAAAATACGAAAGTAAAACACATAACAGTTCATGGGCACACAGTTGGGGCTCAATTTGCACACAATTTTTCCTCCTGGTATAAAAAGAGAACTGCGGGCCTTAGTAAAAACCACTCAGGGGGGTTTGAGGCAAGGGTAGCTAACACAACGCACGTAGTAGCCTGTCACGCTGTGCAGGCAGCTGCTCTGCAGGATCTGTTCCCGCACATGACAGCATCCTCACAGTCACCTCCCTGTGAGCGGGAAGCACCTGTGCTAGCCACATTCATACCACAGAGGAAATCTGAGGACCAGACCCGTCAGCATGTGACCCAGGGCAGGTCACATCTCCACCCAGGCCTGCTCTGTTAAATGAGAACTGGGCCCCAAACTAGTGGCCGATGGGCCAATAGGCTTAGTGCATTCAGCCTGTATGCTGTACAGTAAATATCGAGGAAAATTCACATAAAAAAAAACGGGAGCGGAATTCTCAAAATTTTTCGTTTTTAAGTCAGATGATGACAACACTGGGCTCTCCTCCTAGCTGGCAACCATTAGGTAGGAGTGGAGTAGAAGGTTCCCCTTAGACAGGATTGCCCTCTCCAGTCCCCTCCCTGTATCTAAATCCCACCCAGCCTGCTTCACTCACTCAGGCCCACACCTGAGTGAGTTCCCTGCCCAGCCCTTGGAGACATCTGACTTGCCAAGAGCTCTTCAGGGCACTGGTGAAAACAACGCCCCACCTCTGCCTCTGTGGGAAAGAGGGATGCAGAGCACAGAGTGACCGTTTACCATGTGGCAGGCACTCCTGTAAGTGCTTTAACCCCGTCAATTTGCACAATCTACTAACAGCCTTAACAGGTAGGTGCTATTGTTGCTATTCACATTTTACAAAGAAGGAAACTGAGGTACAGAGAAGGGAGATAACTTGCCCCAGGTCACTGAGCTGGGAAATGGCAGAGCCACCATTTAAACTCAAGCAATAAATAAGTAGGATGTCGTGTGATAAGTACTAAGACCTAGTACACACAATGCACAACAGACCCACAGCTGGGAAGGCCACCGAAAGAAAGGACTGTCCAACCCAGGCTTGAAGAAAGGGGATTCCACCAAACAGGGAAGGAGGGGCATTCCGGGCCCCTAGCAGGGACTGGCGGCACAGGCAGGAGGGCTGGCATGAGGAAGCCTCGTGTGCTGTACAAAGGAACTAAAGTTCGTCCCATGGGCTGTGGGGAGCCAAGGTGGGACTGGTGGGGGGATTATTTCTTGTTTCGTTTCTTTCTTTGCAGATTTGCTGGTGCGGCTTCATCACTGAGATTCTGTTCCCATTCTTCTGTTATTCTCTCTGCTATTTCTCTTCCTTTAGCCGTAAATCACATCTCATGAGCAAACCTTTTAACCTGGGTTTACATGGTGGGTATTATTTCCCACACACCCTTTGTCACAAATGATTGAAGATTGCATTCTACCACAAAAAGGAAAAGTAATCATAGTTTACTAGATGGTTCCACTGTCAACAGTACTTGTGTGGCTGCAATAATGTAATCACCAAATACTGACCACAATATAATTGTTGGGAGGGCAGGCAGGGGATGGAAAAAGTAGGTATGTGGTAGGGACACAGGGAAGAAACAAACAAAAATCTCATCTTTCATAACAGGATGTCAACAGATAACTCACACTGAAAAATCAAGAAGTAGCCATACAACACATACTATATATAAATATATATTTTTTTTAATTTAAAGAGACAGGGTCTTGCCCTCTGTCAGCCAGGCTGGAACCTCAAACTCCTGGGTTCAAACGATCTTCCTACTTCAGCCTCCCAAGTAGCTAGAACTACAGATACACACTACTGTACCCTGCTTTTGTTTTTAATTGTGGTAAAAATACCATGGTGGATTTTTATAAGCAGGGGCATGACTTCATCAGATTTGGGTTTTTACAAAATTGTTACTGGCTGCAGAGTAATTTTAAAGACTCCTCAGGTGATTCTGATGGGAAGGTTCAGCGCACATCAGCCTGGTTAATGCCCTTTTTGTGACTGTCTGTATTAAATGTGTGACCACCAAAGGGTACTGAACCCAAGAGACTTGATGCAACATGAGCATTTCCCTCTAGAAATGAGGTGGTGCTGCCAGGGATGATGTGTGACTGGCAACAAGCTGTTCATCCAAGGTGTGTTAAAGGCTAAACATAAAGTCCATCTTTCCCCACAGGAAAAAGCCCACCCAGTTTTTACCATGCCACTGAGGATCATAGCTACTTGAGTAACAACTCCCTAGAAGTACTGGGCAGCTCACAAGCCAAAACCTTTCCTGCCTGCCCAAGCCAACAGCCCGGCTTTCCCTGGGCCTTGCCCCTACCTCTCAGTCCCTAGTGGACCAACTCTGGTCCCCAGCGGTCGTATGACCCAGGCCTGGCCAATCAGACCTGCACACTCCTAGCACAGTGATTGTTCCGGTGGGCTGGGCAGCCATGACCCATCATAACCAATGAGGCTTCATTCTGGGACTTTTCTGAAACTGCTAGAGGAACTTTTTTCTACTGAGATGGCCAAAAGGATGGAATGAAAGCCTAGAGCAGAGAGCCAACATCGTGGCATGTTGAGGGGAGAGCCTGCCAGAGCAGGAAGGAGGAAGGGGGTCCCAACGACACTCCGAGCCTCTGGATCCAGCAATACCCTACATACAGCCCACTCACGTACTCCCCTCCTCTGAGCTAAGACAGGCCCCTCCCACCATCACCACTGCTTTTTGTTTTCTTCAAGCTGGAATTAGACTGGAATTAGATTGCCGTCACTTGCAACTGAATTAGCCTTAAAAAAGAAAAAAACACAGGAGACAACCCAAGTGCCCATCAATACGTGAGTGGATTAATAAAATGTGATATATGTATACCATGGAATACGACTCAAGCATAAAAAACAATGGTGAACTAGCACCTCTTATATTATCCTAGGTGGAGCTAGAGCCCATTCTTCAAAGAGAAGTAGCACAAGAATGGAAAAACAAGAACCACATGTACTCACCATCCAATTGGTATGAACTGATCAACACTTAGGTGCTCACATGGAAGTAATATTCACTGGTGCCGGGCACGTGGGAGGGGGGTGGAGGGGATGGGTCAACTTATAACTAATAGGTGTGGAGTGCACTGTCCAGGGGATGGGCACGCTTGTATCTCTGGCTTAGGTGATGCAAAGGCAATATATGTAACCAAAATGTTTGTACCCCCATAATACTCTGAAATTTTAAAAAAGAAAATAAATTGAGAAGAAAAAAAAAACCACAGGAGATGGAAAGATACACCTTACCACAGTCATATTAACATAGATAGGGAGGGAGGGCCAATCTACATTCCAGACCGGGGCAAAGCACTGTGATAAAATACAGTTAACTGCTGGAGGGCTTCTGCCCCTGACAAGAAAGCCCTGTTTACAAGGAGCACAGTCCCGAATTTAATTCAACCGAAGCTTTATAAAGCATTTCTTTAAATACGTCTTAAAGCCCGCTTGCCACAGTCGAACTTTGTGCTTATTGCCTTATTTCCTGGTTCAAGAAAAGACCTGATCATGGTTCTTTGTCGCCTATGATTACAGGCAAATAAATCTTCCAAGATGGGTGGGGGGTCGCTTCAGGAAACGTCCAGGGAGGAGAGAAAGCTGCCGGTGTTCCCTACAGGAGGTGATCCACGGAGGGGAACAGTTCAGAAGTACAAACTCACCTGGGAGAACGAGCAGACCTTTTCCCAGTCACTAAAAACCAGCCATCCAGGGCTGTTTGCTGACTGATGTTTCAGATCAGCACTCAAAGGAATTCTAAAGCAGTTGCTTCTGTTTGAGTCAGCCCTCAGATCTTCAGATCTGAGAACTGTGTCTCATCCATTAGGTGACTGACTGAGGGTAATTTATTCAAGCAAAGAATTGCTGAGGGTGACACAGTCTCCCTGTTTGAATGTGTCAGTGTGTCAAAAATACAGCCTGTATCAGATCAGAACTTCAGCTAAACCAAACCAGCCAGTGTGCCTCAGAAACAGCATGCCGCTGTCACCACACTGGGGGCAAGTCCCTGTTTCCTGGCCAATCTGCTCACCTACACCCCAATCACCTTGCTCGCAAGCTGAGAATGACATCCTTTCCCTCCCCCCTTCACACAGGCGTCCCCAGAACCAAATGAGATAAAGAAGGGATGGTGGTTTTTTAAAAATAACTGTCCTACATATTAGAGATGACATCATACTTCAAAGGATCCTTCCTAATGCCATTTATAAATAAACGGCTTTCAGTTTGCAGAGAGAGATCCCACAGGCATTACCTGAGGCTCACAACAACCCTGTCCGGCAGGCTCTGCAGGAATTACCATCCCACCTACAGATAAGAACACTGGAGCCCAGTGGTGACCTGATCAAGTAAATGTCAGGTGTCAGACAGAAGCACACATCTTTAGTCTTTTAGTCCAGTGTGCCCGTCACTTCACCAGCGGTTCTCAAACTGTGGTCTAAGGGACTCCCTGGCAGGAAATGGGTGATCCTTGTGACATTTTCAGGGAGCCTGCAAGGTAGAAACCATTTTCATAATTTCCATAAAGACTTATTTGCCTTTTTCACCTTCATCCTCTCACGAGTGTTCAGTGGAGTTTTCCAGAGACTACGTGACATGTGACATCACATGTGACATCGAGAGAGATGGAATGCAGAAGCAGGCGCGAGGATCCTGCTATTCTATTAAGCCAGACATTTAAGAGACTTGCAAAAACAATTACTTTTTTTCCTTAAAACATTTTTTGGGAAAATTGTTTTTTCATAAAACTTTTTATCAGTATTAACATGTAATAGGCTTGTCATTTTTAATAAATTAATACAGATCTTTAAAACGTCTCAGTTTTAATTTCTGTATAGCAAATGTTGATATTACCCACACACAAAAAAAAAAAAGCTCCCTGGGGCACTCAGTGATTACTAAGAATCTAAAGGGGACCTGGGGCCAGAAAGTTTCAGGTCTGCCACTTGGCCGCTGCCTTCGGACCTGTCTGGAAAGATCCCTCCCCAACCGGAGACAACAGTGTATTTTCAATAAAAGTGAAGTAGTTATTCCTCCTCATATCTCTTTTTAATCCTTCTGATGTTGTCAGAGAAAGCCTCCATTTGGTACTACACTGTCTTCAGCACCTCTTTGCATTTGATAATCTCCTTTTTAAGAAAGCAGGAGCCGACCCAGCTTGGAGCCTTCTACAGCAGCGGTCCCCAACCTTTTTGGCACCAGGGACCAGTTTCATGGAAGACAATTTTTCCATGGGGGGAGGGAGGTGGAGCTGTGTGGGGGTGGCAGAGCTCTACGTACCTACTGTGTGGCCCAGACTCTAAGTTTCATGGAAGAGAATTTTCCCACAGGCGGGGCTGGGGGAGAGAGGTGGAGCTTGGGGGTGGGGGGGGGAGCTGTGGGGGCAGGGAGGCATCTGCTTCCTAGTCCTAACAGGCCACAGACCAGCACCAGTCCAGGGGCTGGGGACCACAGTTCTACAGAAAAGGGAATCTGCTAGAATTTGATAAGGAAAACAAATCCATTGGAAATAATATAACATTACTCTGAAAGTCACAAACTGTACTATTATGAGGTGGGCCCTTCCTACGTGCATATTCTTTAATAAAAAGCTTGCTTTAAAAAATGTATTTTCCTTTGATGGTTTTCCATTTATAGTCATGACATTTCCTTTTCAAACTGAAGTAAAAACATGAATCGATTTAAAAGACAATATGGTTGCTGTGAGCTAGGCTGACGCCACGGCACTCGCTCCAACCCCGGACAGAGCAAGACTCTGTCTCAAAAATAAATAAATAAATAATAAAAGACAATATGAAACAAACAGTATATGCAGCACTAGGCAGTGGCAAAAAATGATGACAGCAGCAGGAGCATAACTGGAGGTAGGGAAACACTGCCCTAGAATGACAGGAAAGTTTGTTAGCAGGAACATTCCAGGCACCACTGGGCACATCCTGACTTACCGACCAGCGGTAAGGTACCTAAAACGTTTTTAGGTTTACTACAAATCACAATTTCTTTTCACCCATCCAATCTATTCTCTAAGCGCACTTGTGGCAGCTACAGAACACACAAAGAAACCACTTTACACAGTGCCTGGGTGAAAAGGGAGCAAGTGCTCTCCAGCGCAGGCTGACGGAATTTGCAACGATGGACACGTTCTGTACCTGCGCAATACAGAAGTCAGAGCCCCTTGCAGCCAAATAAACACCCAAAAGGTGGCCAGTGCAACTGAGTTTTGTATTTTATTCAGTTTAACAATTACAATTTAAATGGCTGCATGCGGCTAGTGGCTGCCCTACTGGAAAGGCCCAGACTTCTCTCCACTTTGACAGATGCTGCCAAGCTCCCTGGGCCTCCCTTGTCTCTGTCCAGTTCTTCTCAGCCCCAGCTCCCATGGGGAGGGGCTTTCACAGCCCTGTGAAAAGGGGACCATAACAATCTGCTTCTACCTTAAGAATTCTGCAGTATGGCCAGGTGTGGTGGCACGGGCCTGTAGTCCCAGCCACTGGGGAGGCTGGGCCAGGAGGATCACCTGAGCCCAGGAGTCTGGGGCTGCAGTGAGCTATGATCGTGCCACTGCACTCTAGCCTGGGCAACCGAGCAAGACCCTATCTCAGGGGGAAAAAAGAAATAATTCTACAGTAGAGGCAGAAGCTCAAAGACTCTGCCAGGGTAGAGCAGGGTGCCAAGGGAGCCAAACCAGAGAGGACGAGGCACGAGGGTGCAGGAGGTAGGAGCAGCAGAGGTGGAGAGAAGGGGGTGAGGGTGAAGACCACCATGCAGCTGCTGCCAGCCACAACCCTCCTGGTCACTGTGCAGGCCCAATTCCACATCAGTGGGTATCACCCAACTAGAAAGACCCGGCTAAAACAGCCCCAAAGTGACAGAAACATGAATGGAAAGGGAAGAAAGAAAAAACCAGGATCTTCACGTTGGGGAAACCTCAGGATCACTGCCGGGGACCAGGGCCTAACTCCCCTCCCCGACTCCTATTCTTTTCCCACCTCAAGCCCTGACTTTAGCAGTAGAGGCCTCTTGGAGTGTCCGCCAAACCCACTACTTCCTTCTGTGAGGACGTCCCCCACACAACAGGTGGGGCCTTCTGTCATGTTTCCAACACAAGACCCTCTGTGAGGGATCAGAACAGAGGAAGCCAGAGGAGAGACAGACAAAGAGAGAGAAGGGAAAGCAGAGAACCCGGTGGGGCAGTGGAGGGGGCTGTGATCTCGCTCCTGATTCTAATCCCGCAATAACATGGTCATATGATTTATCACCCAAACAGGACACATGTGAGAGAGGGGTAGAGCACTATTCATACTTGTGATGGGACAACAGGCACACACCCAGGTGGTCAGGGCCACCTGGCATGTGTGGTCTCCCTAAGTATAAAGCCCAGTGACACTTCCCCTCATCGAGTTCCATGAAAGACTCCTATAGTCTTTCAGAAAATCCTCCTTTTAAGCCCTTTGAGTGGGTTGTGGGACAAAGTGTGGAAAGGTCTAATCCCAGCTTGGGCATCGCCCAGCTCCAGACCCCAGGCAGCCCCCATGCAACTCGACAGCTTCAGTGACAAGGCCAGAAGCTGCCTGCTAACCCCAACCCTTCCCGAGGCAACACACTACTGCCTGTCCTGGTTCTGAACCACTAAGAGGTTCCCTCCACTGAGAGCAGAGGAGGAAAGGAAGAAGAGATGGGTTCGTTGTGGTTTCCTCCTGCAAGTTTCCCTCCTCTGATGTTAACAAGCGTCTTGGACCCTTTTTAAGCCTAAGTAGAACCTGTTTCCTCCTGGACAGAGGGACCTGGTTTAGAACTCTGATCTGACTACCGAGTGCTTCCAAACAAATAGGGGAGCACCCTGTCCCATCTCCAGGCATCGCAGCCTTTCTTTGACTCTCTGGCCCACAACGAGATTCCACAACCAAAGGAGGTGCTGCCATTTGAAGGCTGAGTTAAGACAGTTGGCAGGTCTGGAAATAGGGAAAAGGCTCTTTAACTTATTAATGTAAAATAATTTGACTTGGAAAAAATGAGGGTAAGATGCAGACATCACGCCCCTTTACCCTGAAATAATTCAGTGCATATTTCCTGAACACAAGGTCATCCACTCACAAAACCAGAGTCCAATAATCAAAATCAGAAAATTAACATTTATACAATACTATTTTTTTTTAATTTCAAAATATTAAGGGGGTACAAGTGTATTTGTTGCATGGCTACACTGTATAATGCTGAAGTCAGGGCTTTCAGTGTGCCCACCACCAGGACAGTGTTCACTGTCCCCACAGGTTAAGTTTTTATTCACCTCAATCCACCTGATACAATGCTATTAATCTGATCTACAACTTTATTCTGCATCAACTGTCCCACTAATGTCTTTTACAATAAAGGAAAAAAAATTTTTTCCCAGTCCACAATTCAATCCATGATTTGCACATTGCATTTAGTTGTCTTCTCTCTACAATGTCCTTTCATCCGGAATAGCTCTTCAATCTTTGTCTTTCATGGCCTTGATTCTTTTTTTAATAATATGAGCCAGTTATCTTATATAACAATAAACAATTTGGAAAACACTTGCTTTCAATTCATCTTTTTGTCAATGTTACATAGGCAAGAGCCACCAGAATGGAAATGAACAAATTACAAAACAATGTTTAAAACAGCCCAAGGTACAAAGCACCACAAACAAAGGAAAAGACTTTAAACCTTGAGCACAGGGGTCAGCCCTACAAGACCCTGGAGGAGGGACGGAAGTCACATAGCAACCACCCTGCACGCACAGCTAGAAAGACTTACGGGACCCCGTGCTTTTTCATTCATGGCCAAACACATGTTTTTAAACCCACAGGATTCTTTGTGTAAGAGGCAGCAGAATTGCTAAAACAGCAGCGTTTTACTGAATTCAACCACAAGAGAATTATTTTCAAGTTTACACCAAGAGGGTTAACATATGTCCTCAACTTCAAAACACACTTTTTCAAAAATTCACAATCATTAGATTTCGGACAGATCATACAATTGATGTGCATATTTATTGGGGATGGTGTTTCAACCACCATCCCAGCATTATGAAATATTAAATACAAGGTCTACTTTATAATTAGCACAAGTTTTAGAATCAGGGCAAAATGGTGAGTTCACGGCCCAGCCTTGGAAAGCTCTAGAGATCAGTGAGCACAGCCTCTGTGGGCAAAATGCATCCACGCACACATTCCGGGCAAGCTGGCTGTCTGACTTCTGCTGGCTTTTGGATAACCTCCCTCCTGACTGCAGCTCACAGGAATGGGAAGAAAGGGCACAGGGTGCAAAAGAGCCAAAATCAAAGTCCACTGCTGTAACCTTAGGGTCACAGAAGAAACAACCAGAAAAACAGCTAAAAACGTCAAAAGTAGTTGCTTCTCAGAGTAGAACTAGGGGTGGAGAGGAGTGAGCAAAGGACTTTCATTTTTCATTATAACTTACCAGGGGCTTAAAAAAAAAAAAACTATGGGCAAGTATTGTTTCAACACAAATAAAATTTTAAGTCTAAGTCTATTACAGCACAGATTGACTACAGCACTTTTGTATTTCCCTTATCGTCAAGACTGAGGGTGAATCATAATTTATTCAGCATGTGACTACATTAAAATTGAAATCCCAGAGTCTTACAACATCAGGGCTGGAAAAGACTTTGCCCATCATTTAGCTCAGATGCTCCCATTTTACAGATGAGGTGACTGAACTCTCAGGAGGCAAAGTTCCTCTCCCAAAGATGTATCCCTGGTTAGTATCAGGGCAAAGATGGAAACCTTGGTCCCCTAAGTCCTAGACCAGTGTTCTTTCATCTCACCAGCCTCAGCGGGGATCTCAGAACATGCATCCTTCACACCCCAAAACTGTTTAAGTACACGGGCTCCAGCCTCAGATTCCTGGATTGAAATCCTGGCTCCACCCCCCACTGGCCATATGACCTGGGAGAAGTGACCTCATTGTTCAGTGCCTCCCTTCCTCATCAAGGTCCTCGAGGGCTGTAGTGAGAATGAACTGGATAAACTACTTAGCATACAATAAGCTTTGACTAAATAGTGTTTTTATGCAGGTGCTGTTATTCAATAAATGACAAGGGGTGGCGAGGAAAAGACCAGCGTTTGTTGGACATTGTCTGTCAGGTCCCATGCCAGGCACTTTACAAACATCATTTTATTTAATCCTTAACAGCCCTAGCAAGATAGGTATTGCCCTTCACAGCTTAGAGAGAAGGAAATTAAAACCCAGAAAAGCTAAAAAAACAAAAACTACAAACTCTCCAAGATTGTACATCTTATTAAGAGGCAGAGGGAGAATTCAAACCCTGCTCTCTTGAGTTCCACAACCCACACTTCCCACCATCACACGCTGTGTAGCTAACTTTCTATCAGTTCCAAAAGAAGTTTTCCTATGCTTTTTGACCCCAAGTTTCATAACATTACAGTATGGTTTTCTAGGTCAGGTGCGGGTGGTTTATGCCTATAATTCCAGCACTTTGGAAGGGCAGAGGCGAGAGGATCGCTTGAGGACAGGAGTTTGAGACTAGCCTGGGCAACAGGCTGGGGAACCTAACAAGAACCTATCACCACAAAAAAAATTTTAAAAATCAAATGGACATAATGCATGCATCCGTAGTCCTAGCTCCTCGCAAGGCTGAGGCGGGTGCATCACTTGAGCCCAGGGGTTTGAGGCTGCAGTGAGCTGTGATGGTGCCACTGAACTCTAGCCTGGGTGTCAGAGCAGACCCTGTCTCTTAGGGGGGAAAAAAAGTGTGCTTTTCTTTAACAAGTTCCAACTGAAAGGGTAGATCCAATTTCTACCAAATGAACGCAATAGCAGGATTCTACACGTGTTTCCCCAGAGGAGACCCAGCAAAAGCAGCGGCAGGAAAAGAAAGCAGCATGTCTAACTAGAGTTGCCCAAAGGGCTTTATAGAACCCTCCCCCATGAATTTATTTATAAAGCATCTGCCTAACTACTGTACCTCTGGCTCTAAGCTCCACTGTTTTTTTCCTAACGGGCATTAAAGCAATGGCATAATTTTTTCGTAGACAAAATTTTTAAGAAATGGGCAAAGTGGCAAAGAATTCCTTATGACAAGACCCATAGCACTGCTAAAAACTGCTCCCTCATGTTTTTATTGTTGCTGGATTTGGGGTCATTGGGAGTAGTAACCAGAATCCTTGCTTTGTGGCTGGTTAACCATTAAAGCACCTGGAGGAGACACTGAAATCTGGTTGTTTATGAAGTCTCCTTCAGTAAAGAAAGGGAGGAAAAAAGCAGGTTTTCAACAGGGCTCAAAACAAGTCACTGTCTTTACATTACCACAAGTATGGCAGGGGGTTTCTGTTTGGTTTTTGAGACACTGCTCTCTGTCGCCCAGGCTACAGTGCAGTGGCGTCATCATAGCTCACGGCAACCTCAAAGCCCTGGGCTCAAGCCATCCTCCTGCCTCAGCTTCCTGAGTAGCTGGGACTACAGGCACGAGCCACTGTGCCTGGCTGAGTTTTCAAACATGGCCCAGAATTCTCTGGCAACGATCCCGTCGAGAGTAATTTGACTTTGGGTGGGCTTGTGACTGCCTAGACCGATAAAATATGACAGAAGTGCTGCTTCGGAAGTTCCAAGGCTCAATCCAAAAAAGCCACGAAGCTTCTGACTCGTCATCTTGGGATGCTCACTCTGGGGGAAGCCAGATACCATAAGGAAGTCAGTACCTGACACCACCATATGGGAAAGGTCACATGCAGGCGCTCTGACAACCCCACCTAAGCTCCCAGCCAACAGCCAACACCCACTGTCAGGCGCGTGAGTGGGTCATCTTGGATGTCAAGTTGAGCCCTCAAATGACCACAGCCGCAGCTGACATCTGACTGCACAAAACCCCTCAAGCAAGGACTGCACAGCTAAGCCCTCTCCAACTCCTCTCCAAATTCCTGACCCACAAATCATGGGCAAAATAAGAACAGTTGTTTTACCCTATTAAGGTATAGGGTAATTTGTTAGGTAGAAACAGTTACCAAGAACAATAAAGAAAAGGCCGGGCACTGTGGTTCATATGCCCGTAATCCTAGTACTTCGGGAGGCCAAGGCAGGAGGATTGCTTGAAGCCAGAAGTTTGAGAACAGCCTGAGTGAAAGCAAGACCCCATCTCTACAAAAAAATAGAAAAATTAGCCGGGCATGGTGGCACGTGCCTGAAGTCCCAGCTACTCAGGAAGCTGAGGAAGGAGGATCGCTTGAGCCCCGAAGTTTGAGGTTGCAGTGAGCTATGCCAACGCCACTGCACTCTAGCCACAGTGACAAAGCGAGACCATGTCTCAAAAAAAAAAAAACACTACCACCATTTCATCTTTTCTTCCAATAGAGCCAAAATCCAAGTAAGAGAACATTAAATCCGTGGGCTTCAAATCTATCAAAACAAAGCTGAATCCTTTTGCATGCTTGAAACAAAAGGGTTTGCTGGACAAAGACAACCAAACCCCATTCATCATGCTTTGGGTGAGGGTTTGATGCCAAACAATAAAAGAGTTTATATTAGGAGGGCTTGGCTGTGGTTATAATAAACAGCGGATATTCCTCCCATTGTCTCCTCAATAACAGTTTCTTTCTGTCAGAGAAAACATTAATATCTCTTAGATAATCCAGCAAAACACAGCAAAGGGGAAAAAAAAACAGGCAAGAATAGAACAAAATTTTTTCCATCTTCCTTTAAGGAAATGAAAGAGGCTGATTCGCCACACTCTCTAAGAGCTGCTTTGCAAATTATTATGCACTGCAAAAAAGCAATATAGTCTTTACTGTTGGAAACATTTATGTGGCAAAAGGCAGATTAAGTAACTCTCAAAGAGGGCTGGGCAAAGATGACCGGGCTTCCTGCCAAGGGATGAGGTTCAAGAGATGTTTAATTCATCCAGCCAGCACACACACCACTACGTTAACAGTCCCTACAATAAATGCCGAGAAGGAAAAAGAACAGCTCAATATTAAAAGGCGACAGTCCACAGGGACCAGAGCTCTGTCAACCTGCGGATATGAAGAGTCTAATCAACCATGAGGATAGCAACAAATCCATCAACCCTCATAGCCTGTCTTCTTTTAAGGTGAGGGCACCTGTGGACAGCTCAGAGTCAGAGGGTAGGCACCTTGAATAAACCCTGGGATACAGGCACATGATTATAGAAAAGTCAGCTTGTACTGCAACAGCAAGTGCCCGTGATCCTATGCTAGGTTCCAGCTGAAGAGCCAGGGAAATTTGTGTATTCTCTCATTGGTCGTTAGAGCTTCAAAGAAAGAGACATCCAAATTTTTTTAAGGCAATAGAATCTATTTCAATGTTCAGTAGCTATTTCTATGTCCTGGCCAATAGCCCGTACCAATATCGCTTTGCTAATGTGGCTACAGTTAGTGAGGTTGTGCAAGAGAACTTACATGTGCCCACAAGTCTTTATCCATTTGGAATGATGCTAACAGTCAAATACATATAGTAACAAAGTTTGAATATCTAAATATTCTTGATATTTGGAATATTTTCCACTATGCTATCTTGGTGATTTTTTTTGTATTTTATAAATGAGCATATAAATGAGGGTTTCTTGGCTGTAGACAATCCTAAAATGCCTTTAAAATACTTTTCATTCTTCCATGAATTACCACAACTAATGCTTAACAATATAGTAATTCACCAAGCAAACCCACTAACATCAGGGTTTATCTCAATTAGGGCAGGAACTACCAATCCAAAGTTTTTCCCACCAGCCTTCATAGTTCCTAAAATTCCTTCCAGACAAATTCATTTCTTTGGCACATAAAGACATCTTTTTATAATAGGCTTCATTCTCCACCCCCATCCCCTGCCTATGAAAATTATAAAATATGGTCATTGTAAATAATTCAGAAAAAAAAAACACCAAGAAATGAAAAATAAAAATCACCAGCATTCTCAGCAACTAGCAGCATAACCACTGGTAACAACCGAGTGTGCATTTTTCTAGAGCCATGTTTCTCAAACTATATGGTGATCTTCCCCCCCTCCCCACCCCAACCCATTATGAATCAATACTTCTTTAGAATAATAAACTAGGAAAATGAAATGTCACTTGGACATCACAGCAATGTCAAATTGCTGCTAAAAAAAATAAATAAAATTCTAAAGTCTTCCTCTTGATTTCTGTATTTACGTCACCTTAACTGGTAACAAGCAGTTCACATTCTTCAGACCACACTAAGAATAACTCTATTTAAGACCTTTTCTCTCTCATAGGTACATATTCTTTTACTGTATATATGGGTTTACATATAGTTTTATTAACTAATTTTTTCCACTAAATTGATCATAGTCATTTGTCCATATCCACACATCATCCTTTTTTAATGTGGAAGCTCACTCTTAAAATGCTAACATCCCTAAGCAGGACAGAATCTTACACATTCACAAGCCAACACCTTCATAAGTGGACAGGTTTTGTGTAGGAAAAGGAGAACACAAGGCTGTGTTTTACCTGTGTCACAACTGTCACCAAGGTCAGCCCTGCCTAAGAACAGCCTGGGGACAAATGCAACTTCTAGGGCTCTCTCTGTTGTAGAGTAAGATACTTGTACACTTTATGCCTCAGTTTTATTATCTGCAAAATGGAGGTGATAACATCTCAAAATCGTTCTGAAGATTCAATGAGTTTACATATACAAAGTGCTTAGGACAGGGCCTGGCATATAGTAACCATTATTATTAGCTGTCATTGTGACTAAAGGGCAGTTAAGAGACAAAAACTGGTAGGAAGAACATTCCAGGATGGACACAAAACCTTCCTGCAAGTACCTGCCACAATGCAGCCCTCACCTTGCCCTACTCCAATAACAGCAGCAATAATAGTTACTGATAGCCTACTATGCACCATTATCAGGATGAGGAAACTGAGGCCCAAGGACATTAAGTAGTTCGTCCAAGGTCACACAGCTATTATAGGGCAATCTGCTGTTATTCATCTACTCAAACATCTCCTGAGCACTTATTTGGTGCCAGGCAAATCCCAGGAGAAGACACACCCTAACAAAGCAGGGCTCACCGGAAGAAACAAACCAATTTCCACATCCCTGCAAACAGGCCAGTGCAATGCCCTGCAGATCTGGTGCCTGAAAAGTCCATCCTGCTGTAATCCTGGCCTGTACAAGCCCTCTCTGGCCCCTTGCCCGGTGCCAGTTCCTCTGACAAGAAAAAAGGGTCATGGCAGGACCTGGGGAGGAGCCATCCCAGACCCGTGACAGGCCTGGCCCCAGCACACACGTCACTGGAGCCTTATGTCCCCAGCGCCAGCCAAGCACACAGGGGGCCCTCTCGTCCACTCAGCCTGTGCGGCTCTCAAAGCGCTCTGTTCACAGCATCCCCTCCTCTCCTCCAGGTACCCAGGGATGTGGGCAAGAAGCATGGCCCCCAAATTCACAGATGAGACAGGGTTCCAAAGTGCCAAGTAACCCTAAACGTCATCAGACCTCCGATTTTAACCCACATCACCAGATACCAAGACCACTGTCTTCTCTCCACCTGTCTCTTCCCCAGGGCTTTGGGTTCCGGTTATTTCACGGCAAACACAGACACAACTCCATTTTGTGAAGAAATTGAGGCACAGAGATTCTGCTATTAAGTGGTGAGCCGAGATTCAAAGCCAGGCCCCCAGAGGCCCGGCTCTGCCAGCTGCCCTATAGCTAAGTCACTCCGCAGGCTTCAGAGGATTCCTCACTCAGCGACTTCCCCAGCAGTGGGTGCACAGTGTGGGGGACCACTGAAGCATAAGGTCCTAAGCACCCCATTCTGACAGCCAAACTCCAGGTCAGAGCTGTGGGGGCAGTAGCTGTCCTGCAGCCCTGGCTCGGGCCACCCTGAAGGTCCTCAGAAAAGGCCTCAAGTGTGTTTATCTTAACAACTAGCCAACAACCAAAGATCCTACTAACAATGCTCTGCCTGCCCCCATGACGCTCATCAAGCTGCAATGGATGTCTAATACCAGCTCTCTTTCGTCTCCACTTTTAGGCTGCTCTGGATGTTATCTTCAGATGATTTGGGGTGTCCAGGTCTCAATTCTGATGTCCCCCATTCCAACAAAGCTTTGGCTGGCCTCTCCAAGGGCCCTGCATGACTCTCCCAGCATCTCTCACTCCATTACAACCGCACCCTTGAATACAGGGGACAGCATGCCCCATGAGGGCAGGGAAGGGTGTCTGGTGGTCCCCAGTGCCCCACACAGGACTTAGCCCACCGCAGGTGCTAAGCATTTGCTGCATGAAGGCCTGCAGTTTACTAATACTTTAACCAGATCTCACCTGTGTACAAAGAGGTCAGCGGCAACCCCAGCCAAGACCAGGCAGCCTGCCACCAGGCCTGGAGTTTGGTGCCAGCTTCAAGAAACAGTTATTCCTCACTTCCCCTGGTCCGCCTATCCTTCAAAAGCACAACTAAGTCTTATAGGACCTAATCCCTATGCACCCCACCCACACAGGTCTTGAAAGAGAAAGTGCTAGGACACAGCAACACTGTCCTTTAATAAGGAAGTTTTCTTGTCTCCTAATTTGCACTAAAAATTCATTAGAGAGAGGCCAGGCTGCCTCCAGTTCACCCTTTCCTTCAGCCTCCCACCTCTGGGTTTCTAAGCTCAAGATAGAGCTGTTTTATTGTTTTTGTTTTGTTTCGTTTTTAAAGAGAAGATGTTTGCTGGTTTCTGGAAAAGGCAGATTCTGGGCATAGGTCTTATGCAAGTTTGGGGAACACAAATCAAATGATTCTTCATGCCCCGTCCCACCTGAGCAGTAAGGGGAAACATAAACACGGTAACTGCTTTTGCCTCCCTGGAGAAGGGCAGGCTGAAAGTCAGCTTTTGATGACTGGGAGCCAGAGGAGCTGTATGGCGTAACCAAGCCTCCCTGTGTCCCTCCTCCTCCTCCCTTGGCCCACTGCTCTAGAACAGCTGACCTTCAAAGCAAGCAAGGGAAATGATGAAAACATGACATATCACAGTTAAATAGAAAGAGAGGGAGGCACGGAGGATTGCAAATCTTGACTCTGATTAGATTTAGAAATTCTCCTTGCGGCATCTGTTTAACATGTGAATAAAGTCAGCTCTATGCAGTATGCGTTTTTAATGACATCAGCATATTGACTTTTATTACCTCACCTGGCAGGGTTGTCTCACACCTGAATGATCCATTTGTCTTTGAAGTGTCTCCTTCTCTACCCATTACTCACCCACTCCCAGCACACACACCCCTTGCTGGTGCCCAGCCAGGACAGACCACTCCCACCTCAGCACTTGCAGTCCCTTCTGGCTGGAATGTTCTTCCCCCAATCAGCCCAGACACAGCTTCCCTACCCAGGATATTTAACACTGCCTCCCCCTCCCTTCCATCCCTCCCCTCACCCCGTAAACACCCACAAGCTAGTCCCCGCTTCCAGCTTTGTTTTTCTTCTTAGCAGAGGGCACCAGGTAGCCCACTGTGCACTTTGTCTGTTTATTGCCCTTCTTCCCCCTCTACAATGGAAGCATCAAGAGGGTGGGGACTTCTGTCCATTCCCTTCACTGCTCTGTCCCCATCACGTAAAACTGTCCACAGCACATAATAGGTACTCAGTAAATATTTACGGAATTAATAATTAAAGCTGAATAATCAATGTGTCTGTGGAAAATACATTTATTTTCTTAATTTGAAACAACAGGCTTACATCCAAGGCCTCTCTGGTTAAAAGGTTCCTCCAAGAGTGTGAAAAGGCTGGCTCTCTCTGACACAAATCGGAGTGCAAAGGGGACCCAGGGCTGCTCCAACAAGGTCAGAGGCAAAGCCGGGCTGCAGGAAGACAGCTACCCAACTGACAGCATGGCAGACACTGGCAGCAAGGCCTTTTTGTGATCTCAGATCTAAACAGCCAGGACAAAGACTGGGACACTAACAGTGAAGCCCAGGAGCAGCGCCTCAGCCCCGGCTGCCCACAGACGACTGCACCACGATCTGTGAGCACATTAGCAGCTGCCACAAGCCTGGTCACTGATTCGGTGTAATCGGAGTCAGACGAAATGAGGGGAGGCACTGAACACCCCAGATCACAATGAAAATGCAAAGGGAAAGAAAATGAGGACAGCAAAATACCTTCTCCTGGGGGCCCTGAAAGTCAGTCCTCATTATTTGTCAGTTTCATACTTGCGAATTTGCCCACTAAAATTTACATGCAACCCCAAAAATCAACACTCAAGGCCCTCCCAGGTCCGTTCACAGACAGGCGCAGAGCAGCAGAACGCTGCAGCCCCTTGACATGCACATTCCCAGCTGAGGTCAAACCACCACCCTCTGCCTCCAGGTTTCAATGCTTATCCTATAAACAAGTATCCTTTTCATTGCCTATTTAGTGCCACAGTTTTCATGCTTTTGTGGAGTTTTTTGGTGATTTTGCTGTTAAAAATGGTCCATAAGGGTAGTGCTGAAGTGCCGTCTAGCATTCCTGAGTGCAAAACGGCCATTATGTGGCATATGGAGAAAATGTCTTAGGTAAGTGGCCATGAGTTCAATGTTAATGAATCAATAACATATTAAACAAGGTGTCTTTAAATAGAAACACACATAAAACAAGGTCATGTATTGATGAGTTGATAAAAGGGTTGCGACCAAAGGCTTGCAGGAACCTAACCCTGTCTTTTCCCTAGGAGCAATGGTTCGGCATTGGCTAATTCAGAGTTGACGGCTTTACAGAACACAACTATGGCGAATGCGGAGGACTGACCACACCCTTCAGCACTCCCCCTGGGCCACCTCCGCCCACTCCTCTTTGCCCACAGATGCTGTCCTCTGCAGACACCTGCTCAGCTGTCCTCAAGCGACACCCCTCCCGGTGTCTGTCACACCACTCTCTTACTGTCGTTATTACAATTAGTAATCATTGTCCACTTCTCACCCCAACTAAAACGTAAACTCAAGGGCAAGGCCTTTGTCTTGTTCATCCGCATATATCCAGCAGTGGCCAACCGGGTGCCTGACACGAAGCTGGTGTCCAGCGCTTGACTAAAGCTATGCAGCCCACGGACAGGCACACACGTGGTCCCCTCTCTCCCCCAGACTCCCGCAGCAGGACAAGCGCCCAGAGAGCCCGCACCAAGGGTGAAATCCCACATGGCTCCTCTGTGAGTTTGACAGGAAACGCCTCCTAAACTTGGGCCGCCCAGTGTCACATGTGGCTGCTGAGCACTCAAAACACGCCGGTTTCCAACTGAAATGTGTCTTGAAGACTTAGCACAAAAATATATGTAAAATACCTCATTAATGATTTTTTAAATATTGAGTCTATGTTGAAATTACACTCTCTTGAATATTCTGGGTTAAACCAAATATATTAAAATGAATTTCAGTCATTTCTTCTTAGTTTTCAGTGTGTCTAGTAGGGAGTTTTTAATTACTTATGTAGCTCATATTATATTTCTCTGAGTCAGTCTTGGTTATAATACCATGAAAAGGCCAGCCAACAGCCCAGCCTAGCCCAGCCCTGGCCACCCCCTTCACGCCCTCCAGCCTGCCTCGCACACAGCTCCAACTGCTCTCCAGAGCAAGGCAGGAAACACCTGTCGGGTGGCTTCCTGTGACACACAAATACCTAAGTGCATTCAGAAATGGGATTCAGAAATCAGGGTTAAGAAGAGTTGAATAGATGAGCCAATTTCACCCACAGAAGGTTAAGTGTCATGAGGACTAAGACATGGGGCTGCCTTGTTCATTATCCAGAACAGTGGCTGTACATAGTAGGGTAAACAAATAGAATAAATAAAAAAAAAATTTTTTTAAAGAGATGTAGGTCTCACTCTGCTACCCAGGCTGGAGTGCAGTGGTGTGATCATAGCTCACTGTAACCTTGAATTCCTGGGCTCAAGTGATCCTCCTACCTCAGCCTCCCAAAGTGCTGGGATTACATGTGTGAGCCATTGCATCCACCCTCAATCCTTTTTGGTTTTTTTTTTTTCCTCCAAAGTAAAAAACTAATTCCAACTTGTCTACTTGTCTACTCATATTTGGGATGGTAGATATACAAGCTGGAGGTAATATGGAAAATGCCAGGGTCTAGGATGGGAGCCCTGGCTCTGCCACGCCATGGAACCATGAGTTGCTGAGCCCGAGTTCTCACCTGGAGAGCAGGTGGTCCCCAGCTTCACTCCCTCTCCAGGTGTGAAACATAATGGAAGTGTTCTCCGCTCTGTCCAATAGAGTGGCTACTGAGCTCTTGAAACGTGGCTGTTGTGACTGAGGAATTGAATTTTTAATCTTATTTAATTTTTAATTCAAAAACCACATGTTAGCCCAGGAGTCTGAGGTTGTTGTGAGCTAGGCTGACGCCATGACACTCTAGCCTGGGCAACAGAGTGAGACTTTGTCTCAAAAAAAAAAAAAAAAAAAGACAAATATTCAAAAACCACATGTTGCACACGGCTACCATATGGGCCAGCACAGCTCCAGGCTGCTGTGACGGGATGGAATAAGACAAAGCATGCAAAAAATACTTTGTAAATCCTAAAGCCCTACAGGGATGATAGAAGTTTTGTTGTGTAATGCATTAGAAATCAGATTCTGAGAGGTTCCAATTGCCCCACATCACAAAGAGACTCAATTTATCATAAGCGAAAGAAAATGAAGTAAATACAGATTTTATTTTACTTGGGGAGAAGGGCAGCCAGTGTTCATGGACACCTAAAGCTGGAATGGGGGGCTTAGCCTTCACACAGCTCAGCACAAAAAGCTTTTTCATCCACATTGCTACATCCAGCTTTGGTACCTCCAGGGCCTACACATGCAGTCAGAAATCAAGGCTTCAGGTGAATCCTGGTAGGTTGTATTCCTATCTCCCACCTTCTCACTCTTAGGGACCAGAGGTCTCTTGTCCTTCCCATGGACTTTTACTACTTTGTTACTTCTCCTGCTACAGAACAAGATTTTCCCAACAGCTCCTGCAGTTCCTTCAGCTGACAAGTCACTTATCTCCAAGATATATACAAGGGTTGTTCAAATTTGCTGGTGGGTGGTAAAACCAACCACCCCTAAAAAGGGGTGGGGACTAACTGGTAGCTGTAAAGAATGCTAACTTGTTTACACTTAGGTTGGAAAATGCTCATGAAATTCAAATCAAGTTCTAGTCTCCCAAAATTTTTCCCAGCAGGAAAGCCCTTCCCAGTCTAAACATCTTTTTGTTACCATTAAGATAATTATATTCTACACACCAGCAAACAATAAGGAAATGAGCAGGGAAGAGGAAGCGGAAGAGAGGGTGAGTTATTAGAATAGGAAAGTGAAAAAAACTGGTATAAATCTGAGGAAACACAACAGTTCCAAGTACAAAAGGTAGGAACTGCCCTAAAATATGTAAGCGATTTTGTGAGCCCATTCACTATTCTCCATTAAAGAGTTCAGCTAATTTTCCCCTCAGTCTTTTCAGCTTTTTCACAGATATATTAAGATCTGGGGCTTGAGCATCAATTGCGTAATGCTCTGCACAGCCCTTGGTTTTGGCCCCATGGAGCTTCCATAATGAAAAACAACATGTGAAATTGGATCCACATGCGTTCCGCCCACAGGTTGGGCTCAGTGGTGTATTTTATTCTGTCAGACACCGTGCTGTTGCTCAACTCCCAAGGAGGGGACTCCAGCAATAACCCTCTAGCTATTAAAACAAAATTAACCAGCTCGGTGACAGTATGACTGACACCACTTCACCAAGAACAGAGACTCTACTCTCAGTACCTCAAGTTCAGTCTCCCGTCTGTTGATATCATCCGTGGATTGATTTAACTTCTCCAGTTCTCCCTAGTGAAGAAAAGAGGGAGAAAAAAGATGTAAGAGATCTGTCTTTTGTTTCCAGTATACCCCAGTCCATAACCTGAAAAATTACCTCAAGCCCAATTTGTAGGAAAAGGGAAGAGTCATGATTGAGTCCCAAGGAAAACAGTTGAGGCTTGGCTATAAGAGCAAATAAAGATCAGAACTTCTGAAACCTTTTTCTTGACAATGTCCCTTTTAACAATGTCTTAAGGGACACATTTGGAATTTGCCTTTTCTTAGAAGGGCAAATATTTATTCCAAGTATGTGCCTTTAGGTAAAATCACCTGTTAAAAATGGTTTAATGGCCCAATAAAAATAGTACCACCTGCCTCAAGCAAGAACTTTGCAGAGAAAACAATAAAAGAAAATATGCAAGGGCAACCCAAAAGCGGAAACCCAGTGAAATCACTAAGTCAAAGGCAGAATTCTGGTATTAACTTATCGGTGGTTGAATATTTTTTTTTATAAAGGGATGAAAAAAATCTTTTCTTTGCAAACTGCCAATTATTCAACGTACCTAGCTGGGTTTTTAAAACTAGCTTTAATCCTGACCCTTTAGATAGCCATTTACAAACTGATATTTTGTAAAAAGTATTCAACATGAAGTTAACTCATATTTACTCTGCAAACAAAGGATCTTGCTAACAGAATTCCATACCAAGAACACAAGATTTAGGAGTAGCCCAACCAGATGGTTTTAATTAACAGAATTCCTGATGCAAAGATTTTTCCACCTGATCTTTATCTTGCTAACCTGCCAAAACAATTCATTTAAACCCCAACCACTGAGTTAAGTGAGGTTTTAATTGATCTGCGCACTGAAAAACCAATTAGGGCTTCAGAAATTACAGAGCATGCTTAAAAGCAATTTTTTAAAAAATGATTTATGGAAAGGGTAGAAAAATGGGTCTTGGAAAAGGATTTGCTATGCTTTTTGCTTAGGGGTGAAGAGGTTAAGCTGTCACTCCTAGATCTCGGTTTGGAAATTGTTTTTTAATCATCTCTCTTGGAAATGGAGGCACAGAAAGCCAGGCCAATCCCCTCGCCGCGTCCAAACGTCAGCTTTGCACATCAATTGTCCCTGATTTCTGTTCATACCCGACCTCACAAGGAAAACCAATTGGTTTTAAACCAATTCAGGTCAAGCGGAATCTTGAGCCAGGTGACAATAAACCCCTCATTTTGCTAACAATGAATCGAAGGAGGAAGACGGCTCAGGCCCGGCACTCAAGCCAGGTGCGGGCTCCAGCCCAGGGCACCGGTGCCAGCCCACGCTGCGGGGGCAACGCCCACCCTGCCGGGCTCGCCCGCCCACGGTGCCCGGCGCCCACGCGAGCCGGGCAGCCCCTCCTCCCAGAGCGGGAAGCGGCGCGATGCCCGCGGCCCCGCGAGTTCGGCCGGGGGCACCCCCGATGCCAGCATGGCGCCCCCGCCCCCTTTTTCTCTTTGTTGCACATCCGCCCGCACCGCTGGGCACCCTACGGCGACCCCCATCCTGCCTGGGGTCTGCGCGGGGTCCGCCGCATTACAGGCAGGCCGCATCCACGCGGGCACTGCAGCCTCCCCACGGGGGAGGGGGGACGGTGAAACGAGGTATTCAGCCCCTCTCTCCTCGCCACCAGCCTCCGGACCACAGGCACCGGGGGGCTGCGGGGTGTGAGTGTAGATGCCGACCTCCCCGTGAGCCCCCGCGGAGCCGGGACCCAGGACGCTCCCCGCGCGCCCTACCTGGATCCGGGGATCCACCTCTTCTTCTTCCTCCAGCCCCTGCTCCATCCCCTCTTCTTCCTCCTCCTCCTCCAAGTCCCGGGCAGACGGCAGGAGCTCGGCCGGCTCCTCGGAGGGGCTCCGCTTCGGCGCCGCGTCCATGCGGACAGCCGGAACCCTCCGCAGCCTGTCCGCACAGCGCGCGGCGGGCCCTGCGGGGTCGCGGCCGGAGCCGCCCGGCCAAGCCCGGCTGGGGGAGCCGCCGCCGCAGACCGCGGGAGGCGCCGCTCGCCGGTGCGGATCCCTCCGACCCGGCGCAGGAAATGGGCGCGGCCGCCCCCTTTCTGCCGCGGCCGTCAGCGCAGGGGCGCCCGCTCCGCCCCCGTCCCGCCTGGGCCGCCCATGCCTCGGCCAGTCCCAATTACCCAGGTCTCCGTCACAAAACCCCAGCCCCCTGAAAATCTCTGGGGTGGTGAAATAGGAGAGTCCCCACCCCTTTGCAACTTGGCAGCCCGAGTGGATCACAACTACCCAGCGCGGGCCCCCTGCTTGGGAGGCAGCGTGCTCTCTTCCTCCCTCCTCTGCTGAGGCAAATTGAGTGTAGGGAAGGAAAGTTTGGGGTATTTCCACTCTGGTCACCTTTGGAAGCCTGTACTCAGTGACCCTGGACCAGTTCCAAGACCCGCTGAAACCTCTGTACCCAAAGCACATGTCTCGCCTTGGGTAAACCTTAGGAACTGCGTCTTCTTGGAGATTTCCCCAGAAAGGAAACTAAAATGTATGTTCATATAGACACATGAGTACAAAGAGGAGAGCGCCGTGCATGGATTCCTTGTCCAAAGGCTGTGGCCCGGCCAGGCAGAGCTCCATACCCAACACAGAGGGGTGGGATGCTCCTACCTGAACAGCCAGGAAGCGTGGAGAATCCATTGAGTGGGGATTCGAGTGGGTTCACTGCCTTCTCAAGTAGGTGGCAAGTGTAACCCTGTTGATGGGCACACTCTGGCCAAGGATTTAGGAACGAGTGTTTTCTGCTCACCAACAAGTAGGAAGCCAGAGTCTGCCTAGCAAACACATGGCAAAAGGCCAAACCGAAGGGGCATGTCTGTACTGTTATGAGATGTCAGGGCCACTGTGATGTCAGATGACTTTAGCAAAGCAGGTGGGGACATTGCTACTGAGCACTGCTAATGTCTCCTTTACTGCAGAAATGCACGAGGTGTACATGTTCTATGCAGAGACCTGTGATCCATGGGCTCTGTTAGTGTGGAAGATAAACTTGTTTGAGAAAGGAGCTTTTTTCTGAAAACCGATCCTCAAAGCCACCTTGAAAAACCTGCTTCTGATGATTTTATCAGAAGCTAAGCTAGGGGGTTACTCCTTGGGCAAGGTACTGTCCTGCACATGCTGGCACAGAGATCCATTGTCAATGGAGATCTGTCCTCTCTCCTGGAGGTAGTGCAGTTAAATACTATACATGTGGTTCTGAAAGGGTCACACCTGTTCATTGTTCTTTAAATTAAGGGTGAATCAGCAATTGTAAGAGGCGTTTTGAAGCTCCTTGTCTTTAGACATAGTTGCTTTTGGTTTTCCAGTGATAGATGAGGGCAGGAACAAGATGGCCCTAAGTGTCACTTTGGGACACAAGAGCCATCGATGTTCCCTGTGGCTTTGAATTGAGCCTATAACTGGGCAGGTTCATCCTAGCTCTGAATTAACAGAGACAGAGGTTGAAAATGAGAAATGTGACCATGACTGTAAATGCTTTTCAGCTGGCAGAACCCCATCCTCACCATTCTAAATGAAACACCCCAAAATCCATTTCTGTTTAAGCTTAGATCTAAAAGTGAGAGTGATTCAAAATGTCTTCATAGGACATAGGCAAACTGCTCTAGAACATCAGTTCAGACTTTGTTGTCTCATTTTTAGAAGATCTAGGCCAGCTATAGTATTAATCCCAATGGGTTTTGTTGGGGCTCAGAAACCGATACCCCAAAATACGATGCTTTGACGTAGTGAACTGAAGAAGCCTCAAGATCTTTCTGGCCTTACCCTACCCACTGTCTTTCCTAAAGAAGTTGAAGAGACCAAGAATGTAACCACACCTGGACAGATCCTTTCATTGTTTTTATTTTGTTTTTTAGATCCTCATTATTAAAGCCTGTACCTTTTACTGTTAGAGAACTATTTACAAGTTCATCTCTATTCCTGGATCCATTCATTCTCCCTAGTGGTTTTGTTTTGTTTTGTTTTTGTTTTTCCTTTTCTGAGGCAAGATCTTGCTCTGTCTCCCAGGCTAGAGTGCAGTGGTGTCATCATAACTCACTGCAACCTCAAATTCCTGTGCTCAAGCAATCCTCCTTATACAGAACGGTGTAGTATTTGCATATAACCTACACACAACCTCTCTTATACTTTAAATCATCTTTAGATTACTTGTAATACCTAATACAATGTAAATGATATGTAAATAATTGTTATACCATATTGTTTATTTGCATTATTTGTTGTTGTATTTTTTTCCAAATTTTATTTTCAATCTGTGGTTGGTTGAACCCATGGATACAGAGGGAGACTGTATATAGTACTGATTGAAGTTTATTTTTCTTATTTTAACTTTAAAAACTGTTGAGGCAAAGGGCCAAGGTTCACTGAAAAAATCAACTCACAAAAGGCAGATTATTGGAGTAAAGGAATACATGTTTATTAATATTTAAGGTGTATACATGGGGAGAATCGCAGGGTGATTGTCCACCCCCCAACGGTGTTCATAAGCTTGTATACCATCCTGGCAGAACAGGATGTGGGGAGAAGAGGAATTCTGTTCAAGGACAATAAAAGATTACTAGGGGCCAGGCAGAGTGGTTCATGCCTATAAATCCTAGCACTTTGGGAGGATGCGGCAGGAGGATCACTTGAAGCCATACGTTTGAGACCAGCCTGAACAAGAGTGAGACCCCGTCTCTTACAAAAGATAAAAAAATTAGCCAAGCATGGTGGCACGCACCTGTAGTCCCAGCTACTCGGTGGCACAGTGTGACGAGGGTCTCTACTCAGGGTCTCACAGGCTGAATCAGGGTGCCGGCTAGGTGGCATTCCTTTCTGGACGCTCTGAGGAAGAACTGTTTTCAAATTCAGTTCTTTATGTTGTGTGGCTGAGGTTCCCATTTCTTTGCTGTCAGCAAAGGGCCAATCTCAACTCCTAGAGACTGACTGTCCCCTGCCACTTGTCCCCTCCCTCTTCAAAGCCAGCAACAGAGACTCTTGAATGTGTTGTGTTCTGCTCACACTTCAGTCTCTTCTTTTGGAAGAGCCTTGTCTCTTTTAAGGGCGTACCTGATTAGGTCAGGTGCACCCACAGTAGTCTCCCATTCTCAACATCAAGTCTGCCATATATATAACCTCATCACATTCACAAGTTTCCAAAATTATACAGGAGTATGTACAGCGAGGGGCAGGAAATGGGGCGATTTTATTATTCTGCCTACTATACACACTAAGAAGGTGTGGTGATTAATTTTAGGTGTCAGCTTGACTGGATTAAGGGATACCTAGAAACTAGTAAAGCAGTACTCCTGGGTGTGTCTTGGAAGGTGTTTCCAGAAATTTCCAGAGGAGTCTTGAGTCAGTAGACTGAGGGGGGAAGATCCAATCAGCTGGGGATCTGGATTAAACAGAACAGGCAGAGAAATAGCAATTTCCTCTTTCTCTCCTGGAGGTGGGAAGCTCTTCTTCTCCTGCCCTTGGACATCAGAGCTCCAGGCTCTCCAGCCTTGAGATTCCAGGACTTATACCAGCAGCCTTCCAGATTTTCTCAGGGCTTCCACTTTGCACTGAAAATTACACCATCAGCTTCCCTGGTTCTGAGGCCTTCAGATTTGGACAGAACCACTCTACTGGCATCCCAGGGTCTCCAGCTTGCAAATAGCCTGTCACGGGACTTCTCAGGCTTTGTAATCGTGAGCCAATTCCCCTAATAAATCCCCTCTCATATCTCTCTCTCTTTCTCTTTCTCTCTCTCTCTCTCTCTACATATATATAATCTGTCTCTGGAGATCCCTGACTAATACAGAAGATGTGTTAGCTCAGGATGCTATAATAAAGTACCATAGACTTGGTATATAAATAACAGAAATTTATCTCTCACAATTCTTAAAGCTGGAAATTGAAAAGCAGGGTAACAGCATGGTCACGCAAGGCCCTTGCCAGGGTTGCAGACTGCCAACTTCTCGATGTACCCTCGTGTGTTGGAAAGGGGGCTAGAGAGCTCTCCAGGGTCTCTTTTATAAGAACACTAATCTCATTCATGAAGGCTCCACCCTCTTGACCTAATTACCTTCCAAAGACCCCACCTCCTTTCAGTTTCCCTGGTTTTTTTTTTGTTGTTGTTGTTGTTGTTAAGACAGAGTATCACTCGATAGCCTTGGGTACAGTGCAGTGATTGTCATCACCACAAGCTCCAGGTCCTGGGCTGTGAGCAATTCTTCTGTCCCAACCTCCCGGGTAGCTGGGACTGCAGGGGCACACCACAATGCCTGGCTGGGTTTTGTGGTTTCGTGTATTTTTGTTTGTTTGTTTGTTTTTTGTCTCTAGAGACGAGTTCTCACTGTGTTCAGGCTGACGTCGAACCCCTGAACTGCAGCTGTCCTCCTGCCTCGGCCTCCCAGAAAGCTAGGATTACAGGCGTGAGCCACCGTGACCGGCCAGCCCCACCTCTTAACACCATCACATTAGGAGGTAGGATTTCAGCACGTGAATTTTGCGGGGAACATAAACATTCTGTTCCTAACAGAAGGCAAGCCGCGTAAGTGGTTTATAAGCCAAGTAAATGCTTAATATTTATTTTAGCTAGCATGTTGATCTAGAGCCATGGTTCTGAATATATGGGCTAGAGACCCCTGAAGTCTCTGAGACCTTTCAGTGTCCATGAAATCAAAACTACTTACATACTAAGACAATATTTGCCCTTTTCGCACTCATTCTCTCAAGTATACAATAGAGTTTTCCAGAAACTACATGACATGTGATATCACAACAGATTGAATGGAGAAGACATGAGAACCCAGCTGTCTTCTGTTAAGCCACACAATAAACAGATTTGCAAACATGTAAAACAATGTCCTTATTCCCACTATTAGAATTGTTTCATTTTGGAAACTAATTTCTTTTTCATTTTGGAAATTATAGTTATTTTTCATAAAATTATGATATTTATGTTAACATGCAGTGGATTTATTGTTGTTAAAGTAATAAAAATGCTTTTTAAATTCTATTTTAATTTCTTTATGGTAACTATTGGTAGATATAACCACATAAACAAAAGTTCTTGGAGATCTTCCATCATTTTAAAGGATATAAAGTGGTCCTGACACCAAAAAGTTTGAGAACTGGCCGATTTAGAGGAAATGTAGACTCTAGTTTGAGTTATCTTTGTTTTATTTGTATTTAAATGTTCTACTTCCTCTTTCTCTCAAAGGATGCAAACCAGGGCCCCTGTTGGCCACTGGTGGAGTATGTGGGGCACAGTAACTATTTTCCCATTTCAAAAGCCTTGAAATGTAATTTAACAATTTGAAATGATCTAGGAGCCGGTTAGCTGGGGTGCGGCTTGCGTGGCATATCTTTGGTTATTTTCTAGATCTATATTTTTTCAATTCCTAGGAAGAGCCCATTTTTAATGTTGCACCTGTGGAGAAAACAGTCAACTTTATAATGACTTGTCTGTGACATGGTTTCCAAGAATACACCTCCACCTTGCCAGGGTGCAGGCAGTCCTGAGTGGTGCACGACACACCTGGATCAAAGCAGCGGCATCTTGGCAGCGGCCGGAGCACACGTGGGCAAAGGTGGGATGAGAATGGCTTTGCTTGGAATCCGCACTCCCTGTTCCATTTGTCTTTTTTTTTTTTTTTTTGAGACAGAGTCTCGCTCTGTTGCCTGGGCTAGAGTGAGTGCCGTGGCATCAGCCTAGCTCACAGCAACCTCAAACTCCTGGGCTCAAGTGATCCTCCTGCCTCAGCCTCCTGAGTAGCTGGGACTACAGGCATGCGCCACCATGCCCGGCTAATTTTTTCTATATATATATTTTAGCTGGCCAGATAATTTCTTTCTATTTTTAGTAGAGTCGGGGTCTCGCTCTTGCTCAGGCTGGCCATTTGTTTTTATTACCTCCTTGCAGTTTAAGTCCAGATAATTGGGGAAATAGCTATTGTGAACTAAAATAAAATCTTAAGGCCTCCCCCTACTGGCTGACTGAATGGACTCCCCCTTAGCCAAGGGAATATCCTAAAACTAAATTGCCTGCCAGGAGGAGGGAGGTCAGACAAGCCTCATCATGCCCAGCCCCCTTTTGGAGACATCCTTTGTAACCCATCAACAGGCCTAAGGGTATGCAACACAAACCTGCAGTTCCTCAATTCACACAACAAATATATGTCAGGTGGCTTGTCTCTGATTAACAGACCTTCTTATCTTAAAATATTTCAAACCTTTAGACAAAGCTTCGTATCTTTAACCAATTACAAATCAAAGAATCTTTAAACCCTCCTCTAACTTGTAAGCCCTGCTTCAAGATGGCCCACCTTTTTGGGCCAAACCAATGTATGCCTTCCACATATTGATCTATGACTTTACCTGTAATCCCCGTCTCCCTGAAATGTATAAAACCAAACTGGAACCTAACCACACCCAGTCCACCTGCTCAAGGCTTCTTGGGTGTGGCTCCAGGTCATGGTCCTCAAATTTGGCTCAGAATAAATCTCTTTAAAATTATTTTACAGGCCGGGCACGGTGGCTCATTCCTGTAATCCTAGCACTCTGGGAGGCCAAGGCGGGAGGGTCGCTCAAGGTCAGGAGTTCAAGACCAGCCTGAGCAAGAGTGAGACCCCGTCTCTACTAAAAATAGAAAGAAATTATTTGGACAACTAAAAATATATAGAGAGAAAATTAGCCGGGCATGGTGGCACATGCCTATAGTCCCAGCTACTCGGAAGGCTGAGGCAGGAGGATTGCTTGAGCCCAGGAGTTTGAGGTTGCTGTGAGCTAGGCTGACGCCACGGCACTCTAGCCCGAGCAACAGAGTGAGACTCTGTGTCCAAAAAAAAGAAAGAAAGAAAGAAAAAAAATGTAAAAAAAAAAAAAATTATTTTACAGAGTTCAGTTTCCTTTCCGTTGACATTATGTGTGTTTGTTCCCTGCCCCACCACTTCCTCAGTTGTAAATCTTCCTTGGAAATCACAAGTTGTAAATTTCCTTGGAGGAAATCATAACCTATGTACTGTCCTAGTTGCCTTTTAAAACAATGGGCTGAAATTTGGAAAAAAGAAGGCAAAGTATCTAGCAGGCTGTGTCTGTGCTGACATATTCCTCCAGAATGGCTTCTTACCTGATTCCTTTCATCGGATTGAAATCCACCTCTCCTTCTGTAACCCACCTCCTCACTGATGTCATGCATTTACAACCCAGGCCTGGCCTATCAGAGCGTCAAAGCAAGCAGGTCTCCAGCAAACAGAGACTACTCTTTCCTTATTTGGTCCACCCATGGCACTGGCGAATGCTTGAGGATGTTTCTATTTCTGTAGGTGTGGAGAAAACATTCAGATTTATTTAATAAACACTCATAGAAAATCCTACCATGTTCACGAGATGTCATTCTCCTGTCTTCGGGTGAACAGAGGGAGTCTTCAATTGTCTAAAACATTGGCCTTTTTTATGAAGAAAGAAATATTTCTTAGTGGACAAATGGGGATATTTCTCAGTGACTTCAGAGCACTTGTGCTGAGGTTAGGGCAGAAAGATGGAGAGGCAGAGGCCAGTGCTGGCCAGTAACATGGGTTAAGGGAGCAGCATTTTCCCTCCTGGTAACAGCAAAGGGCCATGGTACTCAGTGTTCTGCCTGGAAGGGCCAGGATGATTTTACAGACAGGCTGACGCACTGGGCCTTGAATAATGACCAGCATTTCCTTGAACAAGAGAATAAGATTTTACCAAAGAAAGAAAGGGCTTCCCACATAGGGGAAGTAACACAAGGCATCGTGGGTGGGATGGACTGGCCAAAACAGCACAGAAAGGATTATCCCAATGTGGGTCCCAGGAAGGGAGGTGGAGAGTGGGTGGAGCAGGGGGCAAAGCCTGAAGGATAGTTTGGGGCAGGTCCCCAAGGGCCTTGAATGCCAGGCTAAAAACTCTGGCATGTAGACTGTAGAAAATGAGATGCCATTTATGTTTGTTCATTTATTCATCTGACAAATATTTCCCAGGCGCTTAACATGTTTTAGACACTGTACCAGGTGCCAGGGATACCACTGTGAACAAGAAAACTAAACTCCCTGCAGTCATGATGCTTACATTGTAGTAGGGGGAATGGATAATAAACAGATAAATGGTATACGTCTGGGGAGATCGATGGGTGCAGGGGGCAAAAATGAAGCAGGGTTGCCACAGGTAACAGGTTGAAAAGAAAACTGAAGTGGGGAATGAACAGTGAGTGACAAGGTGTGGAGCCGCTGATGTGGTCACAGCAAAGGCCTCTCTGACAAGGCAAGTGCCAAGTGCTTTTGTGCCAAGACCGGAGTGGAATGAGACAGCAAATGCAGGTACCTTTGGAGGAGGAGCACCCCGGCCACCGAAGCAGCAAGTGAAAGGTCCTGAGGCGGAACTGTGCCTGGGGCGTCAGAGTGAACAAGATCAGTGTGGTGAGTGGAGCAGACAGCCAGGGACAGAGCGAGGGAGGTGCAATCAGGGACCGGCAGGTGGGTAGACCAGGTAGGCGCTTTAGTCACAGGGAGGAATTGGGATTTCACTCTGACTGAGTGATCACGGAACGGCTCTGGCTCGTGAGGAGCCCGGGGTGCAGAGGAGACACAAGGAGACCAGTGAGGCTGACGGTGCCTCTTCTGATGGCTTCTTTTTCCCTCTCCTTTCTTGGGAACGTAATAAGTTTGTTTTAGGACATGCTGATTTTAAAGGGAAAATTCTGAAAGCTCAACTGTCTGTTGTATTTGGAAATAGGTTATCCAAATATTGAACAAACCCTCTGGAAGGTCTTTGTTGTTGCCTCAATACACTTGCCTGCCTTAAACAAGTGCATTACAGGTCATCTGATCCTTGCGGACAATGTAGGTTTTATTGCTGACATTTGGGAGCCTCCAGGAAACAGAGGCACAGTGGAAGTCTCTTCTTTTAGTGTGGCTCAGAGTCACAGTGGCAAGGATTATACACACAGCTGGGTTCGAATTCCAGCTGTAGCACCCGTGAGCTGACTCGGGACAAGCTGTTTATTCTCTCTGAACTTCAGTAACCTCACCTGTAAAATAAGGCTCTTAAGACCAGTAGCTCCCCCTCAGAGATAATATGAAGATGAAATCAAATTATATTCATAGAATTACTGGCACATAATAAAACTTTAATTCATGGTGGTTCCCTTGTCTTTGTTCTCCTCTGCCCTAAGGCTTAAACCTAAGGGAATCGGATATTTTACACAGAGGAGTTTTGCAAGCTGAAAGTCATCAGCAACATTAATTCAATACATTTTTGAGCACCTACTAAATGTATGCATTCTTTGTTGTTTGTTTTTGACTAGTGAAGTGCAGTAGTGAGAAGGGGGTAAGTAGTAGAACAAGGAGTTCAATCTGTAATTGACTGTGAACAATCAAGTGAGAACTCACAACCTGCGGATCAGCCTGCATGCACAGCTTCTGGGACCAGTTGGAGCGTCCCAAACATGTAGAGGGCAAACGCATAGTCTCTTCCTACTTGAGGAGATAGGCCCCCACAAATATTGTGCCCCAAGGCGGCAGCCACATGAGCTCCTCATTGTGAAGTTAAGGCTCTTTCTGTCAAGCTTCAGTGCCATTTCAAAGAAGATTCCCTGCAACACCAATTTTTTTTTAAAAAATGCTTTGCAACTGCTTGTTAACCCCTGGAAATGGAACTAATCTCTGGACTAAGAAAGGAGTCTGCATTCACCGAACACTCTGGTATCAGTGACTGGAGAAATAGCCAGCATCCTCTCTTGTCCCACCTGTGATCTTTACATGGGGCCATGTGCCAGAGGTTGCAAGCTGGGAGCTACTGGCTGGGTCAAGACCTGGGGGCATGTGCTGTCTGGCTGGCACAGAGCTTTATAAATTTGAGCCAGCAGTTAAAACTTGGGTGATAGAACGTGAAAATTCCGATGTCTCTGCTTGGCAAGAGTGTGGAAGAGATGTGACAGGTAGAAGACCCCTGTAGAATGGCATGTGCTCTCAGATTAACCTCAGAGCCCTGCTGGCAGACTACTTACACCTGGCAGGCCCCACACAGGTCAATGCCCGGCCTCTCCTCAGCCCAAAGACCCCTGTGGTAAGGTGGCCAGGGGAAGTGGCTCCCTCTGCCTTCCTCCCCACTCTCTTCTCCCACAAACCCCTAGGGATCATGGCACACGGCAAGGTGGAAGAGAATTTTAAAGTGAACCATAAATGCTTCAATATTTTTCAACCTCAAATGACTGGTTCTAAGAACTGAAGAAGCTGTAGAAGCTAGTTCTTTGAAAGAGTTCAGAGCCTCCACATTAAAGAGGCAACTGTTTAATTCAGCAATTCAGTGACATCAGTGTGTTGCCAAATTGTCCTGCTGTGTGGCCACTCCCCACCAATGAGAACCTTTATTTGTGTCCTAAATTGAATTAAACTCAAGTCTTTTGACCCATATGAATAACAGGCCAGAGCATTTACAGAACCCAGGAAATAGACTTTCAATATCTATCTGTGGTCTTAGAGGACCAGCAGATATTTAGAATGGCACTAAAATCCTGAAGATGGAAAAAGTGTTCCATTAAAAAGAACAAGGTTCTATCTTCTGCAAGCCAACGAGTGTAACAGAGTCTCACTCTGTCGCCCAGGCTACAGTGCAGTGGTGCGATCATAGCTCACTGCAACCTCAAACTTTCCGAGTAGCTGGGACTACAGGCATGCACCACTACACCTGGCTAATTTTTCTTATTTTTGGGGGTAGAGGTAGGGTCTCGCTATGTAGGCCAGGCTGGTCTCAAACTCCTGGCCTCAGGTGATCCTTCTGCGTCTGCCTCCCAAAGTTCTGGGATTACAAGTATGACCATACCACACTTTAGCATGGATTTTAAAAGAGAGAGGGAACTTCTATGCCCCTGGAAGAAAAAAGACAGATCACTGTGACCCAGCTTGGGTTAACCAAGAACAAATCATGCCAGCACTTTTCTCACTTCCTTATCCCACGATTTATTAGTCTAGAAAGTCTAAGAAGGATATATGCAAGATAGGAGATCTTCACTGTTCAAAGATAATTGGTACCGAGAAAGACTACTTAAATCCACTTATAAAGGAAATCAAAATTTCATATTAAATAGTGCAAAAAGATTGTTGTTGGGACTTTACCCTGCAAAATGCAACTTATGTGTTTATTATTCTTGTATTTTAAAAACTATTGGCCAGGTATAGTGGCTCACACCTGTAATCCTCCCTAGAACCTGGGAGGCCAAGGTGGAAGGATCACTTGAGGTCAGCCGTTGGAGACCAGCCTGAGCAAGAGCAAGACACCAGTCTCTACAAAAAAAAAAAAAAAAAAAAAATTAGGTCATTAACTATGAAATGTTCAATTTTGAATAAAAAATGTAGCTTATTATATCTCAAACAAGAAGCAGTATAATTAATCAAAGTATGCACCTAAACTGTCAACACTGTTTTGCCATTTTAATGGTAGCTTCTTTATGCTAGCAGTGAAGAAGCCTGGAGAGTGAATGGTGATGAAATCGCAAAAGGCATTTTCCACAGCTTGTTGAGAGCTGAATATTTTTCCTTGCAAGAAATGGTCCAAAGCCTGGAAGAAGTGGTAGTCAGTTGGTGCAAAAACTGGTGAATACAGTGGATGACAGAGAGTTTCCAAGTCCAGCTGCTGTAGTTTGAGCAGCGTTGTTTGTGTGACACGTGGTTGAGCATTGTCTTGCGAGAGGATTGGCCTGCCCCTATTGACCAATCTCAGCTGCTTAATTGCAAGCATCCTCATCATATCATCCAACTAGTTATAGTAGACATCCTCTGTAATAGATTGACCAGGTTTCATGAAGCTGTAGCAGATAATACTGGCGCTGGACCACCAAACAGACACCATTAGCTTTTTTTGATGAATATTCAGTTTTGGACTGAGTTTCAGCACTTTATCCAGCCATTGTGCTTGTGATTGTCAAAAAGAATTCACTTTTCATCCCACGTAACAATACAGTGTAGAAATGGTTCATCTTTATGTCGTGACAGCAAAGAAAGACAAGCTCTGAGACGATTTCTCTTCTGGTGCTTGTTTAATTCATGTGGAACGCATCTATCCAGCTTCTTTACCTTGCCCATTTGTTTCAAATGGTCCAATACTGTTGGAATAGTAATGTCAAACCTTGCTGCTAATTCACGCGTAGGTTGAGATGGATTCACTTCCACTACAGCTTTCAGCTCATCATTATCCACCTTGGTCCCAGGTGGCCCATGTGGCTCATTTTCAAGATTCAAATCACCAGAACAGAACTTCTCAAACCATCCATGTACTGCGCATTCATTAGCCACATCCTTCCCAGACTCTTCATTGATATTTCAAGCTGTCTGCACAGCATTGTTTCCAGGATGGAACTCATATTTGAAAATAACATGAATTTTTGACATATCCATGGTTTCACAAAAGTTCCTCTAAAAAAAATGTGAAAGATAATCACAAGCCACAAAGTGTGTTCTGAAAGACTAAGGATGTAAAAATAAAAATAAAACAAGAAGTGTCAAAGTGAACTGTCAGAGATATCAACTGTCAAAATTAGTACTTAAGGAAATTGTACATTTCGTACTTAATAACCTATTGAAAAATCAGCCAGACATAGGGGTGCACGCCTGTCGCCACAGCACCTAGGGAGGCTGAGGCAAGAGGCTCCCTTGAGCCCTGGAGTTTGAGGTTGCAGTGAACTCTGATGACGCCATTGCCCTCTAGCCCTGTCTCAGAAAAGAAAAAGAAAAAGAAAAAAGAGTCAGCTGCATGGAGGTGACATTTAAAGCCAAAGGACTGAGTGCAATCACTTAGGAGAGGGGAGATGTGGAAAGGAAGAGGACCAGGACGAAGCTCTGGGGCATCCCAACATTAAGAGATTGAGCCTTGAAGGAAAAGCCAGGCAAGAGGACTGCAACCAGCTAATTCTTAAAATACCAACAGTAATCACAAAAATGAATCAATCAACTCTCAAGGAATTTTTGTTTGCACATTTTTTCTGGTCAAGCTGTATGATCATATAATATGACATCTGTCCATTCAGATTTGACTTTCACAGCACAATCATAAACAGTATAATTTTGGTAAAAATATTTGAGGCCTTTGTTAATTTTCCCAGGTGTCTCTCTTACCTCTTTGATATTCAAATTATTCTCATTTGAAGTATCTTTTTAGTTCTTATCTTCATTGATTTTCTCTCATCTAGTGCTGCCATTTCCTCATACGTCATTGGCTTTACAAATGATTAGGGCAGTTCCACAAAATTGCTTTCCTAATCTTTTTGAAATCTTGCTTATTTTGCAAGACTGTCAGTTTCACTTTGCCCTTAATTTTTATATGATCTGCATTGCATTATGCTGTTGTAGCCTGGCAGCCATAGGGAGAATAATGGACAAAGACTTGACACCATGAGCAGGGGTGGAAGCTTGGTTTTGAAAGGAAGGGATGTGTGGTCAGTTTATTAGCAATTAATTTTGTGTCATGATGACTTTAGCTGCCTACAGTGGAGACCACAAGCTGTCCACCAAGTCCATTCCCCTCTTCTTTAGGCAATTAACTAAACAGCATTTCCCTACCTACCATTTGGCTGGATGTGGCTTTGTGACAAAGTGAGAAGCAGTGAAATGCCACTTTGCTTGTCCCACAAACATTTCCCATATGGGCTCCTTTATATGTTTTCCTCTTCTTTGGATACAGTTAACAATGAAACCCTGGAAAATAACAGATCCAGAGATGGCAAGGACCTAGATTGTAGAGTGGCTGCATGGAGGACAGCACCCCCACCAACTTGAGTACCCTGATTTGTTGTTACCTGTGCTAGAAATAAAATTTTACCATGTTGAGCCATTAAACCTTTGGGTCTATTTGTTACTGTGGCTTAGTTTATCCTAAATAATACAGTGCTCCACTTATCTTCAGGAATGGGTAAGAGCACCCAGTGATGAGGAGCCCCTTCTACGTGTAAGCAAGACATGTAGCTGGTATCCTAGCTGAGGATGGTCTCAAACTCCTGACCTCAAGCAATCCTCCCACCTCGGCCTCCCAGAGTGCTAGAATTACAGGCGTGAACCACCACACCCAGCCTGGAACTAACACTTAATGAACTGACTTGGCTCATATGCCCATGCTTGAATCAATAACTGAGGCTCGGTGGGGGAAGCGGGTGGTATAGAATTACTACTTGACTTGCCCTGGATTATAAGTTGATCCTGGAGTCCAGATGAGGGTGGGGTGGGAAAAGAGAGAGGGTTCAACCACATGGGCAGAAAGGGTGACTTTTCAGTGGAAAACTGAGGTGCTACAGGTTGACCCAACTGATGAAATGGACCAGCCAAATGAACACCTGAGGAAACGTGTTCCAAGCAGAGAGAGCAGCTGGTACAGATGGAGGAATGAGCTCGGTACATTTGAGGAACAGAAAGAAGTTATCTGTGTTTCAGTTATCCATTGCTGTAAAAAAAGCACCAAAACTTAATGGCTAAAAATAATAACCATTTTATCTCTCACAATTCTATGAGATGACTAGACTCAGCTAGAAAGTTCTTCTGCTCCATGTGATGCTAGCTGGCTGCAGTCACCTGGAGACTAGACTAGGCTGGAACATGCAAGGTTGCTTAGTCACATGGCTGGCAGTCGATGCTGCTGGCTGGGGGAGCTATGGCCCAGAGCTCCTCGGTTCTCCTCCATGTGGTCGTTCTGTGTGGCTTTTCGTTTCTTATAGCATGATAGCGGGATTCCAAGAAGAGGTAGCAAAAGCTGCCAATGTTCTGAAGGCCTCAGCTCAGGAATCCTAGAACATCAATTCTGCCACAAGCAATCACTGGCCAGCATATTCCAGGGTGTGACATTAGTGTATAGGGAGGGAAGGCATTGGTGGCAGCCATCTGGGAGGCTCTCCACCCCAGCTGGGGGCGGATAAGGCGGGGCCTAGTGAAGGCAGAGTGGTGTGCAGTGGGATTGGAAAGGCAGGGAGGGGCTGGATCGTGGGTCAGCAATCTATGACCCATAGGCCAAATCCAGCCCACTGCCTATTTTTGTAAATAAAGTCTTATTGGAACACAGCTACATTCACGTGGTTACCGTATTATCTATGGTGGAGTCTAGCAGCAGAGTTGAGTGCTTGCAACACGGACCATATGACTCACATACCCTAAAGTATCTGGACCTTTACTGAAAACTTTGCTGATCTCTGGGCTAAGTTATCAGGTGACTTGTAAGTCTTGTCTAGGGATTTGAATTTTATTTTAAGTGTGATGGGAAGGCATTGGGCGGAGAGTTCTAAACCAGTGAATGAGCCACACTATCTGACCTACATTTTTAAAAGATCCACTCTGGGAATGGATTATAGGAGGAGAAACATGAAAGCAGGGAAATCAGTAGCAGGCTATACAATAATCCAGAGGAGGGATGACAGAGGGGGAAGCAGCTAAGAGGAAGAATCTGGCACAGGCAGTCAGGAGAAGGAGCCCACAGGACTTGCTGAGCTGGTGGACACAGGGATGAGAAAAGAAGAGTCGAGGATGACTCCTAAGTGTGTGGCTTGAGCAACTGGGTGAAGGGTGGTCCTATTAACTGAAAAGACAAAGATTGTCGGGGGCAGGGGAAATGTGAGCTTGTTGGGAGAAGCACCAAGAGTTCTGCTTTTTTTTTTGTTTCTGTTTTTTTTTTTTTTTTGAGACAGAGTCTCACTCTGTTGCCCGGGCTAGGGTGAGTGCCGTGGCGTCAGCCTAGCTCACAGCAACCTCAAACTCCTGGGCTCAAGCAATCCTACTGCCTCAGCCTCCCGAGTAGCTGGGACTACAGGCATGCACCACCATGCCCGGCTAATTTTTTTTTTCTATATATATTTTTAGTTGGCCAGATAATTTCTTTCTATTTTTAGTAGAGACAGGGTCTCACTCTTGCTCAGGCTGGTCTCGAACTCCTGACCTCGAGCGATCCACCCGCCTTGGCCTCCCAGAGTGCTAGGATTACAGGCATGAGCCACCACGCCCAGCCAAGAGTTCTGTTTTGAACATACTAATTTTGAGATGTTTGTCAGGCATCCAGGAAAAAAGAGAAAAACAAGTAAGCAGCTAAATACTTGAGATGGGACCTCAGGGTATAAGTTTGAGAATCATCAGAAAATATAATAGGTAGTATTTGAAGCCAGAGGCCCGGAAGGGATATCTCCAGGGAAATGATGTGGAGAGGGGTGAGGGCCTGTGAAAATTAGAGGCCACCAGCAGCAGAAAGTCAGTGAAAGAGATGCAGAAGGAGTGGCCGGTGAAGCAGGAGGGAGCTGGGAGACTGTGATTCCGAGAAAGCTCTGAAAAGAATATTTCAAGCTGGAAAGAGTGGTCCACTGCATCGGATGCTGCTGGGTGGTGGAGGCACAGGGGGACAGAGAAGCGACCACCAAACTTGGTGACTCAAGGTCTCTGAAACCTTGACCCTCATTCATATTTGCTTAGCTCTAAAAGAAAAAGAAAAATGAAACCTTGACCAGAGCCATTTCAGTGCAGGGGACCACACACTGATTAGAGGAGTTTGAGGACCATGGGATGTGGGCAAGTGGATGCAGCAAATAGAGAGAGACCTATTTTGAGAAGTTTTGCTATAAAATGAAAAGGTCAAAGCCACAGATGTCCACTGCAGGCTTGTGGCCTTTAAAGTCCCTTTCAATCCTGAGGAGTACTGCTTCCGTGAAGCACCTGCTAGGTACCAGCCCATTACTTGTCTAGGATCCCAGTGAGGAATTTCTTTCTAACGGCTCAGTGGGAAACTGGACAGAACGCAACAGAAATCCCTATCTATACCTGAGAGAGAGAGAGAGAGAGAGAGAGAGATTTTAGCCACAGAGAGGCACGTGGAGACTTTCATAAGGGTTTCTCCACATTGTAAGGAGATCTTCAAACCCTTAAAGCCAACAGTTTCGTTTCTGCTGCGTGTGCACACAAACTCTTCCTTCCACACTTTTGAAGGAAGCTTGTTCATGCAAACATCAAAAATTTGCTGCCACATATAAATGTGTGACCCAAAAAATAAGCAGATTTTCATGATCAGGACACAATTGCATCTTGTAGAAGGATAAGAAGTATCATTTTTGTCTTAATGTTTTATTATTTGTTTCTGGAAAACATTTAGTCTCTTATGACAAACTTCCAGGCCAAAATATTCATACTCAAACACACAGAATCTATTGCTATTAAAAATAATGTTTAAGAATGGACTGTAAAGAAGACATGAAGACAATTTTGTATCTAATTCCACTCCCTGATGGTCTTCAAAAGAGATTATCTGACCCCAGAGCCTAAGCGCTGAACCATTCGCTATACTATTTTATAGAGGCACAGGCCGACCCGTTAGGTTGCCTGCCTTCCTGAATCTATTGAAAGATACCTACGTGATCATAACAGGAGTCATATTTCTGCCATTGCCCGTGAACTAGTTTAAAGTCCCAGCTCTGCTGCTAATGAAGCTGCATGACTCTGAGTAAGTCATTTAACTTCTATGAGCCACAGTCGCCTCATTTGTCAACTGGTGATAACAGATCTACTTTGCAGCTGTGTATTAAATTAGCTAAAGTAGGCAAGGTCTGTGTTCATACTCTGAGTACTATACATGGTAGTTATGATGAATAATGAATGTCTGTGAGTATATCCAGTCCACATTGAAAAGGCCAAGCTATGTCACCAACTACTAAGAAAGATCCTAGATCGCCCAAGTTAATCTATCCCATAGTCAGGATGGTTTGTCTATTGTTTTTAAGAATAATCTTGATGTTTTAGGAATCCTATAGTTGGCACCGTAATTTAAAGCAAATACCCTTAAGAGTCATAGGCTTTAGAAAGTCAATTTTTTGTGTTTTTTAAAAAATGTATTTATTTATCTATTTATTTTAGAGACAGGATGTCACTGTCTCACCCAGGCTGGAGTGAGTGATGCCTCATTGCAGCTTTGAACTCCTGGGCTCAAGTGACCCTTCCACCTCCCGAGTAGCTGGGACTACAGGTGTGAGCCACTGCGCCCAGCCTACAAAGTCATCTGTTGACATGGTGAGGTGTCTCCTGTAAATGGCACCCCAAGAGCTTCCTGCAAAGCCCCCTCAACATTTCCCCTGCCCAGACCCAAGCTCTTGGCAGTCATCCAGACTTGCTTTGGTTGCCCCTACGAGTTCTTCCCAATGAGTTCTCTCTAAGAGGACGAACTTCTACCCATGTCTTCTCTAGCTTTGAAGACATCACCATAGCAATTGCCCTACTGTGGAAATAACTGTGATCCCATTTGGACCAGTTTGCACCTTGGCTTTGAATGTTCTCAAAGCCTCAGGTTAGACAAGAGGGGAAAGTTCTATCTCCAAGCCCCATCCACCTCTAGGTCAACTTCCTTAAGACTCTGAGGAAGAGTGTGACACCAGGGCTGGGGCTGACCGTCTTTTTGGTCTGACTTTAGCTAGTGAAACTCACTGACCGTAGGAACACGCAGGAGCTAGAGGATGAGGATGAGGAACTCCAGGGGAAGGGCTCTTTCCACTGGCCCCACCCTGACCGTGTGCAAGCTGCTGTCTCTGGGTGTTCCACCTTCCTGACGTGAAGAAACAGCAGCAGAAGTTATATCAGGTCATGGGGCTGTTTCCATTGTTAAATGTTTTGGTTTTGTTTTTTGAGGTGGCTGAGGAAAATAGCTTTAAATTACTATTTGTGAATAGCAGCAGATGCCAATCTGTGCTCTTTGCCAGGTGCCCTCGGCCAGTGTGGGATTTCAGCTGCAGCCAGAGTGGACATTCTCCACGCATGCTGGCAGCGCTCACCTCAAGCACCTGTAGATCCTTCAACTTTTCCACCTCAGGGTTTTTTCTGAAGCTTCAGTAGTTCCCTTAGCCCATGCACAGAGCAGCCCACGAGCAGGGGAGTGTTAACACCCCCAGGGCAACCCGCAACCCTGAGAGGAAGGGAAAGTCAGTGGGAAAGGCCCTCACCTCTGGTTCTTCAGGGGCACAATTCTGGGGTATATTCTACATGATTCCACAGAGGGTCCCCAGCAAGAGCAAGCCCTGGCTGCCCCCAACAGTAACCGGAGGAATGATATAGCCCTTCCTGGCTTTTTTCTCCTCTCACTCTCCCTACTCCCTCACTCCTACTTGCTACCTTCCCCTCTCAAAAAGGTTATCTGCACCCAAGACCTGAGTCTTTATCTGAGGTTTTGTCTTTGGGAGAACTTGGACTAAGATATGCATCAATACACATGTTGAGAGTTTAACATTCAGAAATAGAGTTGCTCCTTTGCTGAACAAGAACGAAAAGGGAACCTGCCACTATTGAGAAGAGCTGTTCTTCAAGCTGAAGCGAGAACTCAGTCTGACCATTGGTAACCAAGTTAAGCTTTCAAGTTGACTGTTAATCCAGGCCGGGATCTGTTGGTGGCTGGGGGAGGAATATCCTGGCTGATTGTAGTGTGGAGATATTTCTTACTGCAGTCCTAGTGCTGGGGGCTGGAGGCAGAATGTGGGAATGGAAAAGGCTGTGGGTTGAGACAGGGATAAATGTTCAAAGCAGATCATGAAGGCCTGAGAAGCCTGAGCCAAGGTTAGAGTCAGAGAACAAAGGGAGCAAGACAGACCTGTGAAGTGGGAGGTGGTCTGGACTCATTTTAGAGACCACGGGTAAGGGCTTCTACCCCTCCTGGACATTTGTGTGAGGGGCCTGCCGTGGAACAATGCCCCTAATAGTCCAGTGGATCTAATAGTAACACTTCCCCCAACTGTGGCTCTATTTGTACAGGAGGAAAGAAAATAAAATAAGGAGAAGGAGGCAGAGAAAAAAAGCATTCAGGCCCAGTAAGGACACCTGCATCCCAAGGGCATAATTTTAACCCAGGGAAAGGAAGAGTAAAACAAAAGGTCTCCATTACCAAAGGGGGATTTCCAAGAACAATCAACAATAACAGAGAAATAAATCACCTGCCTTCCTTCCTGCTGACTTTATGAGGCTGTTTTTTTTTTTTCTTTCTTACTTAGGTTTGTGGGTCTACAGAGGCGATATAGCGTTTCCAGGGAAGAAATATTTTTCCAGGTGCTACAGCCACAGAGCGATTTTTTTAACTTAATAAACTTTATTTTATAGAGCAGTTTTAGGTTCACAGCAAAATTGAGTGCCAAGTACAGAGAGTTTCAAGTATAGAGACATACCCCCATCCCGAAACATAAACAGCCTCTTCCACTATCAACGTCCTGCACTAGGGTAGTACATTTGTAACAATCACTGAACCTACACTGAACAATCACTATTACCCAAAGTTCATAATTTACCTTAGGGTTCAATCTTGTACATTCTGTGGGTTTTGACAAATGTCTAATGACATGAATCCATCATTGTGAGTATCATACAGAACAGTTTCACTGCTCTAAAAATCCTCTGTGCTCCAGCAGAGCAATTTTAATTCCACAAAAAGGCTGAGTGGTCAGCTACAAGTACAATTGTAAAAATTAGATAGTAAATACTTTGTGGAATAAATCAGATTCTTGGCCAGGCACAGTGGCTCACACCTGTAATCCTAGCACTTTGGGAGGCCAAGGCAGGAGGATTGCTTGAGGCCAGGAGTTCGAGAGCAGCCTGAGCAACAAAGTGAGACCCTTATCTCTGTAAAAAAATGGAAAAAACTAGCTTGGCATGGTGGTTTGCACCTGTAGTCCCAGCTACTCAGGAGGCTGAGGCAGGAGGATTATTTGAGCCCAGGTGTTCGAGGTTGCAGTGAGCTATGATGATGCCGCTGCACTCTAGCCTAGGCAGCAGAAAGAGACCCTGTCTCTAAAAAATAAATAAATAAATAAGATAAATCAGATTCTCTTGCAATTGATAGCAGATGGGAACTCACCAAAAAGCTATAGAGTAAGAATTCTGGTCATACTTCAAATGACTGTATTATCCTAAACTGGACAACCTCTATCCCACCCACAATCAAACCAAACCAAAAAAGCCCACCCAAGACCTCAAGATTCTCCCAAACTGTAGTTCTTTATCTGTGACATTGTAATTTCTACTAGCTACTGCTAGTAGCTTTGGTTCAATAATTATAATAATCAGGTAGATCTATTACTGTAGATTATCACAGCTGTTCCTTTATGAGGACAGGATGCAGTTTCCTGATAAAGGACATAACCTTTAATCTTAGTTAAAATCCTCTCTTGTTAAGTCCTAGTCTCAAAATTGCTTTTTGCCATGTTAATTTCAAACACCTTCTCTATGAGCAGACCATAGTAATTTAACTGCCAAGATCTAAAAATGAAATTCCTTGAGTACATTAAAAAATTCCTCAGGGCCATGTGAAAATTAGTTCTTAAAAAAGTGAAGATCAGAGAGATGAGTGTGCATTTATAGAACAGAAATCAACATATACCTTTCTTGCTGTTTTTTCAAATTATCACTGGATCTCTGCTTGAAAACCATTCTCTCTTTACAAACAGTCTTGAAGTCTCTAGATTATCATCAGTAATTCAGGATACCTCTAGGGCGGCACTATCCAATACAGCAGCCAACTGTGGCTTTTTGAAATATGGCTAGTAAGAATTGAGATGTGCTATAAGATACTTATCAGATTTGGGGGATTTAGTATAAAAATAGAATGTAAAACATCTCACTAATTTTTATATTGATTACACACTGAAATGACAATACTTTGAACATATTGGGTTTGAGATAATATATATATATTTTTTTGAGACAAAGTCTCACTCCGTTGCCCAGGCTAGAGTGAGTGTCGTGGCGTCAGCCTAGCTCACAGCAACCTCAAACTCCTGGGCTCAAGAGATCCTATTGCCTCAGCCTCCCAAGTACCTGGGACTACAGGCATGCGCCACCATGCCCAGATAATTTTTTTCTATATATATTTTTAGTTGTCGAAATCATTTCTTTCTATTTTTAGTAGAGATGGGGTCTTGCTCTAGCTCAGGCTGGTCTCGAACTCTTGACCTTGAGCAATCCACCTGCCTAGGCCTCCCAGAGAGCTAGGACTACAGGCGTGAGCCAACATGCCCGGCCTGGAGATAATATATTTTTAAGGCCAGGCGCAGTGGCTCACACCTGTAATCCTAGCACTTTGGGAGGCCAAGGCGGGTAGATCGCTCGAGGTCAGAAGTTCGAGACCAGCCTGAGCAATAGTGAGACCCCGTCTCTACTAAAAAAAAATAGAAATTATCTGGCCAACTAAAAATATATATAGAAAAAAATTAGCCGGGCATGGTGGCGCATGCCTGTAGTCCCAGCTACTCGGGAGGCTGAGGCAGGAGGATCACTTAAGCCCAGGAGTTTGAGGTTGCTGTGAGCTAGGCTGACGCCACGGCACTCAGTCTAGCCCGGGCAACAGAGTGAGACTCTGTCTTAAAAAATATATACATATATATATTTTTTTTAAATTAATTTCACCGGTTTCTTATGTTTGTAATGTACCTACTAGAAAATTTAAAAGTGTGTATGTGGCTCCCACTGTATTTCTACTGCACAGTGCTGCTGTCGCCGGTCTACTGGCAGGGGCTCAGGGAAGCAATCTGTTGAAAGGAGGTCAGGAGGCTTGTCTTGGAGATGCCTTGACAAGGCAAGTACGGTTTTTTCTTAGAGTGTGTGAGGAGGTTTATTTGTGGGGGCTGCTGGAACCTTACCAAAAACCGCTGAAATCACCAGTCCCTTTGAACTTCGCTATGCCACAGTAACTGGAAGTTTTCTTATATTTCCTCCCATTTCAGAAATGGGGTGGCTGCAGCACACGATTCACAGTGTTCCTCTCTCTCCCTCTCAATCTCTTTTAAACAGCTTTACTGTATAATTTCCATATCATAAAATCCACAATTTGATGAGTTTTACTAAATTTGCACAGTTGTGCAACCAACACCACATTTCGGTTTTAAGACAATTTCATTACCCCCCAAATTTTCCTTGTGCCATTTATGCTCGATCCCTGTTCCCAGTAGCCATTAGGTGACCACTGATCTGCTTTCTGTATCCACAGCTTTGCCTTTTCTAGAAATTTCACATACCTGAGGTCATATAATACGTGGTCTTTTGTGTCTGGCATCCTTCTCTTGGCGTACTGTTTCTGAGGTTCATTCTTGTTCACAGTGCTCTTCTTGCCCATCCCGATATTTCGGCCTACTTTTAGAGAAAACAAAAATGAGTGGTAGGAAATTTTGGGAAATTCCTCAGTAAGTTGGTCTGAGCCTAGAAATGTTGCCAAGGTTAATGCAAAGCACATTGAAAGCGCTGGGATTTGGTTTTAAGGCTACAGCTGATCTCTCTTTCCTCTTGTTTTTAAAAGAAAATTGACTGCATTGGCAAAAGGATATTCATTTCCCCATTTTATCTTCCTGTTCTTGTCCATAAACCCACATAATTTATATATCATTGTGCTCACATAGTAGATAAAAATGCGGTGTTCTGTATTTCGTTTTCTTTACCATCCAGTACTTTTTAAAATGATGATGATAGCTTTGCTTTCAGCATCCACACTCTCTCACCTGGAACTGCTTTTTATGGATTTAACACCATGACAGTCATTCATTTATTTAACTAAGTATGAACTTATAGCACTATTTTATACTGAAATCTAACTAGGTGAATCTAACATCCCACGGTCCTAATATTTTGCATCACAAGTCATGGGGTGTGTTTAAATAACAGACTACAACAAAAGAGAAACGTTTCAGAAACTCAATTTTCTCTGCTAATAAGCAGTTACCAAAATAATGAACATCTTCTGACTGCTCCCCCAAATCACTGAAAAGTTTACTCATAATAATAATATGTGGGCTTTGAAGAGTGGGTAGTTGGAATTTCTGATAAACACACCCTTAAAGACTAAGCCACACATAAGTAGCTAAAGGAATCACCCATGAAAATCAGACGGTGACACGGTGGGGTGGGCAGGACGGAGAAGTTGAAAGACCCAGGCTGGGGCCAAACCTCTCTCAGTTACAATTTTAATCAAAGAAAGTCAAAACCAATGCTTTGTGTCTCTTTTGCTTATGAGGACAGCCCTGTTTAACTTAGCCATCCCCACTGGAGCAGACAATGTCGCTCCCAGAGCACCTGTGGCTTTGGGACACAATTCCTGCGCACACCAGCTTTCTCCTCCAGGCACGTGTGTCTCGATGCCTGGGGGCTTTTCTGCCATAGCAGCCCTGAGCCCACAAACAGGACAGACATGCTGGGAAGTAGCACCCCCAGGACAGCCCTCAACAGATGAAGGATAGGAGCTGGCAAATCAATCCACCGGCCTCCTCTCCACGGTCTCCGAGGGTCCCCAGCAGGATGGACCCTTAAATAACACAGGTTTGAACGGCACAGCTCCACTTATGTGAGGATTTTTCACAACCAACCAAAGCACTGGAGCATTCCAACGCTGCATACCTGGAGGGCCAGCTCTCCCTGGGGCTCCCCTCCCGCCCTCAGAGGTAGCCTGCTCTCCAACCTACTTTCCTCTCTTCCCCATCTCGCTTCCCCACTCCTCGCCCTGCTTCCTGGGATCACTTCCCAAATACACTATTTGCCCCCAATTTTTTTGTCTCAGGGTCTACGTTTGTGGGAACCCAACTAAGACATTTACCAAAATTTTAGATAGCCACAGACTTTAAAAGGATTCTATTATTACTTTTTAACAGACATTTCTGGGTCTGAGCAAGACCCAGAGAGAAGAAACCACAATAGCGAGAGTCAGGACAGCGGCTCTGCTCTCCCTCCAGTCGTCTCGCCTGAGGTCGTCTCGCCTCCCTCCTCCTGCGCTCCGGAGGCGCCGCCGGGCAGGGAGCCGGGCCGAAGCTAACCGATCTCCTTCTCCCAACAGTCCCGCCAGACGAGTGCGCGTTATCGCCCTCATTTTACAGACGAGGGAGCTGGGAGGCGGTCGGGATCCCAGCCCGGCAGCGGGTCCGCAGTCTCGGCTGTTGGAGAGCGGCCTGCCCAGGGGGCGTCACCGCGGGGAGGGAAGGCGGCGGAAGGAAGATGGGTCAGTAATGCCTTCAGGTGTCTCAGGACTGTGAGCAATGAACCCCTTTGGTGGTCAGTGCAGGCTTTCCTAATACGTGGATTCTTTCCCAGAATAATATTTTGAAGTGCATAACAGAAAGCACCTAGGATTACAAAGGAAACCATTTATATTGAAATGCACTTATTAAAATGCTACCCAAAAGTGTGACATAGTCATTCCTCCGTATACGCGGGAGACTGGTTCCAGGACTGCCTCGGTACACCAAAAATTCCAAACTCCCGCAGTAGGCCCTGGGGAACCCGCTTCTACAAAACTCGGCCCTCCATATACGCAGGGTTGGAATGCCCCAACGCTTTGGCTGTAAAAAATAGTCCGGATATTAATGAACCTGCGCAGCTCAGACCTATGTTGTTTAAGGCTGCGGTCCCCGAGCCCCGGGCTGCTCGATACCGGTCCAGTCCGTGTTGTATGAGGAACCGGGTGCGCATGACCACCTGCGATCCGCCTGGCCGCCCTCCCCAACCCGTCATGAAACTTGGGAAGGGTCCTCCACCCCCCCACCCCCAGCCCGCACAGCAGGAGGTGAGCCAGGAACACAGCCTCATCTGTATCTACGGCGCTCCCGGGGCTTGCGTCGCAGCCTGTGCTCCGCCCCTGTACCTCCCAACCCCCTCACCCCCTTGGTGCAAAAATTGCCTTCCATGAAACCAGTCCCTGGTGACAAAAAGTTGGGGACTGCTGCCTTAAGGGTCAACTGTGTATACATCCATCCTATCGGGGTGATTTCACGCTGGAATGGTCAATTCTCTGTCATTAGACAATGGCAGGAATGGGCTGAGCCACCCAAATGGCTGGATGCTTTCAGGATAGACATCCCTGGCTGCTCCACAAACCCGAACTGTAGCGCTATTAGACCCACGTCTCCCATGTTCCCCACCCCCAAGTCATAGTAATGCCCTGCTTTCCTGCATGTGCCTGCACTTCACATTTGGGGTGGGGCAGGCAGTATGCTGTGTCTGCCTGGAATGAGTGAGTGACTCTCTCTCTCCTGAAACTTCCTTGCACAGTTCTCTGATAGCCCCTCTCCCAGGTAAAATTAGTCACCCTCCTCCAAGCACCCATAACTCTTCCCATGTGCCTCTACTATTAACACATTCTATTATAGTCATTGTGCACACATATTAGGGCCTACTGCATGAACAGTATCTAATTAATCTAAAACAGGACCTGGCAGAATACCTCGCCCAGGACTAGAGTTCAGTAGATGTGGGTTAAAATTGATTTGAGGGTGGAGGGTGAGTAGTTCATTAGACATAAGTTTTTTGGTTTTTGTTTTTGTCAACCTGGCACAGGGGCCATGCTAATCTTCTCTGTATCATTCCAATTTTAGTATATGTGCTGCCAAAGCAAGCACTAGACATAAGTTTGAGAGGCCTGCATGGAGTATCTCAATAGTTCCTGCCAAAGAGCATAGATTTTTGAGAGTCTGGTAACAAAGTCTACAGGGCCCACCAAAATTGAAGACTTGTGTTTATCTTAAAATTTTGTGTATAACTGGCTGTCTCTTCCAGAATACCTTAATGCTTGTTATTCAAATAATTTTTAAGTAAAATGAACATGGCTAAAAAAGCTTTCTTCTTTCTTTTGTGGCTTCTTTTACCCTCTGACCTGCCAATAATCCCATATGTACAGGTACCCAGGTTGAGCTGCAGGGACCTGGAGGGCTCCTCTCCCTGACCCTGGAGCCCACGGCACCATCTGGTTGGCTTCAACTAGGAGCCCCAGGAGAACCCTCCTCCCTCCCCCAGGCAGCTGGATGATAAACACACAGCCTCTGACAAGACTCTGCCTCCCAGTAAACAGTTCAGATAAGTGATTATTCCAGAACCCATCCATTTTCTAATCTTTCTCCAAAGTCTTTTGGGATGACTCATTCTGTGAAGTGAGCTTGCAGGGTTTTTCCATGATGTTCCTTTGTGTTTGTTACTGTTTTCATTGTTTCTGAGACTTTTTCATCCGTGATGTGTGACTTCCTTCTTGTCCTCACAGGGCGCACCTTTCTCTTCTTTGCCTGAGGAGGGCCTGAGCATGTGCCCAAGGTCTTTCCTTCTATTTGAGTTTGATCTACCTCTTTACATTTTAACTATGGTGGAGTGGAAAGAACATGGATTTTTAAGTCAAGCAGGGCTGGTTTCAGTCCTAGCTCTGCTATTAACTGACTGTACAATACGGTACAGACAGTGTAACCTCTTCCAGCCTCAATATCCTCATCAACAAAAATGAACACTCATATCCACTTTCCAGGATGTCGTGAGAACTAAATGAGATTAGGTATCTTACTCGGTATCTGGCACAGAGTAAATAATAAATGTAAATTTTCTTTTTCTTCCTTCTGTGAGATTATCTAGATCTGTGGTTTACAGGGTTTACAAACCCGAGTTGGTGTTGGTGCCCAGTAAGGAGCCAGTCACAATGAATCTGCAGACGGCCACTCCCCAGTGGTGGGTAGGGTCTGTGCCTCCACCCTCGGTACCTCCAGCTCCTGCCCATCATGGGATGTGGCACATACTAGGGATTCAACAAGTGTCTATTGAATGAATTAATGGACAGATGAGTAAGTGAATACACCTCTCTAGAATGGTAAAGGATTTCAGACAAATAGCTAAGTTATGTCAAAGTAATCAAATAATTTATAATATGTGAAACTCATCTCCAAAAATCTATCTGATCCTCACACCTCTGGCACTATAAAATATTAATAAAAAGTTGGTTGTGAAAGTCTACAACACTGAGCGAGGGAGGCATGTGGAGGGGAGGCAGGGGCCTTGAGAAATTCAAGCACCCTACCATGCAAGAGCAGGTGAGCTGAGTAGATCACTTGCTTGCAGGAGTTAATTGTTAGGGCAATCAGGATTTAGGGGAGGCAAGAAGAGGAGTTGCCCTATAATTACGATTGTTTCAGCATAAATATATGTTTTTTTTCTGGCAAGTAATTGCTGTGTATCTGAGTTGCAGGGATAGGTTCTGATTGTAGAGATGTCTTTGAGGAATGGCTCCCATGATTAAGCACAGCCTGCCATCAGCAGATGGTTTGCTGTGGTCTGCTGTCCCAGGCTGCAGTAGCAGCCTCCCAGCAAGGCTGCTCCTTCCACGGTTGCCCCATCACATTCCAGCGCAGAGGCAGTGAAAACTGACTTTGGCTATCTAAACAAAATGAGAATTTATTGGAAAGATATCAGAAGCACATAGTTCCAGGAGAGGCTGGTATGATTAAGCCAAGGAAGTGAGGAAATGCAGGGCAGAGTAGATGAGCCACAGAGGACGTGGAGGCAAGCCAAGGACGTCTGCAGGGCAGGAAACCTATCCCTTTGTTTCCCGGGCACATTAGGTGGGCCCCTGCCCTCTCTCTTCCGTTTCTTTCAGGCTTGAGAAGAGGCAAGCTTGTCTGAGGCCGAATATCCACAGACTAAGGAAGCAGCGCAGTTTCCTCTGCCAGCTCTGCCTGCTGAAAAATGAGGAGGTGACGGTAACATCTTCGTCACCTACCTCCCAAGGACCTGATCAAGCCCTCTAGGGCAAAAGTGGCTCTGGCACGGTTAGGCCAGGCTTGACTTGGCAGTAAAGCAGGTGTCACAAACTGACATGCCTTGGGGACCAGCAGGTCTGGGAATACGTGCAGCCAGCTAGTGAGAGACAATACAGAATGACGATGCCTGTGCCCCAAGTGGAGCTGAAGCCCGCCTCTGGCATCCAATCCTAAACATGCTTGATATGGCAATGGGATTTTACTTCTTCAATGTATTGACAGAATGGATTCCTTGACGGATTTCCTAATTTTGTTTTGGTTTTTTCTTTTTTTTGAGACGGAATCTCACTGTGTCACCCGGGCTAGAGTGCCGTGGCATCAGCCTAGCTCACAGCAACCTCAGACTCCTGGGTTCAAGCAATCCTCCTGCTTCAGCCTCCCGAGTAGCTGGGACTACAGGCATGTGCCACCATGCCCAGCTAATTTTTTCTATATATTTTTAGTTGTCCAGATCATTTCTTTCAATTTTTAGTAGAGACGGGGGTCTTGCTCTTGCTCAGGCTGGTCTCGAACTCCTGACCTCAAGCTATCCTCCTGCCTCGGCCTCCCAGAGTGCTAGGATTACAGGCGTGAGCCACCGCACCCAGCCCTGTCCCGCTAATTTCCTTCTATTTTTACTAGAGACAGGGTCTTGCTCTTGCTGAGGCTGGTCTCCAACTCCTGACCTCAAGTGCTCCTCCTCAAGTGCTGCCTTGGCCCCCCACAGTGCTAGGATTACAGGTGTGACCCACCACACCTGACCCCGTGATCCTCTTCTTTTTTTTTTTTCACCCTCCTCCCTCCCGATCCTCTTCTTAAGAAATAAAGCTCTCCTCTCCAAATTTATGAACTCTTATCTTTTCATTTGACAAACTCAAATATTAGTATTTTGTAAAACTCCACAGATCAGCCAGGTAATAGTGGCTCACACCTGTAATCCCAGCACTTTGGGAGGTGGAGGTGGGAGGATCATTTGAGGCCAAGAATTCAAGACCAGCCTGGGCAACATAGTGAGATCTCACCTCTACAAAAAATTTTAAAAATTAGCCAGGCTTGGTGGCATGCACCTATGGTCTCAGCTACTTGGGAGGCTGAGGCAGGAGGGTGGCTTGAGCTCAGGAGTTTGAGGTTGCAGTGAGCTATGATTGGCCCACTACACTCCAGCCTGGGCAACAGAGTGAGACCCAGAGCAAGACCCAAACAAACAAACACAATATATATATGTGTGTGTGTGTGTGTGTGTATATATATATATATATATATGTATGTTACTGAAGTGATAATCCCATTAACAGTTGCAGAGCTGTGCTGTGCTTAACTATGTGATTCAATCACATTATTTTACATATGGGGAAACAGAGGCCCAGCGAGGTGGATGATTTACCCATGCACAGTTGAAAGGTTAAGATTAGAACCCCAGATGTCCAGGCACCCAATCAGGGATAGAAAATGTCACCCCTCTACTGTTAGAGTAATTCCCACTATTCCACAATTCAAACACAGCCACGGAATGTGAACGACGTGCAAGGCACAGCGTTTATCTGGCACTCAGTCTTCTATATTCAGACCACTTTTTTTGATGTTCACAGCTTTTCTTCATGACCCCAGGGAGAAAGTGATATTATTAAGGAAACAATGATTGTAGGAAGCCAATAGAGCCCACTGGGCTGGAGGACAAAAAGGAGAGAACGGTTTGACCCAGAGCCCATGAGCATGCGCTTACAGCAGGTGCGTCTGTAGTGTTGCTGCTGCCAACAGCACCATCAAAATCATCGCCTCTCCGCTGAGCAGGAAGCCGAGAGCCCATCTGTTCATGCTATTGAAACTGGCACCAGAGCTGCTGGCGTTACCCATAGCTCCCACTGCCCCCACCCCACTAGCCCACAACTGCAGAGCCCACAGCTGCCTGCCATTAGCTGCCACTAACGTCACAAACAGAAAAAAAACTGCCTCTCCTCCCCTCCTGCCTTCCAACTAACCTCACATAAATGCCTTCCACCAGCAGAACCTACCTGGCAAGGAACCCAGCTTGCAAGGAAGTTTGGGAAATGCAGTTTCCAGGCTTCTAGCCTCTGAGATATAGAGAACATGGAAAGGCAGGAATGGGCCTGAGTTGCCACAAACAATATCTGAGTACAGTTACTAGGAGAAAGTGGAGAGACAAGAATGTGGCACCTGAAAGTTAAGTTTTGGAATTTAGACATGTCCCACCAAGAATAGTCAGCAGTGCTGGATTATCGCAAATTCCGTCTGGAACAGCCTTTTTTGTCTATTAAACCATCTAGCTCTTCTCTCCTGGCCTCAGGGGCACAGCTGGGGGAGATCAGAAAGTCTCCTGTCAAAGCAGAGTGGGCCAGAAACCGGAGGCTCCCTCGTTCCAGTCCCAGGTTAGGAGCCATATTGGGCCGCCGGGCTGCTGTAACAAAACACCACAGATGGGGTGACTGTAACAAAACAAATTCATTTTCTTACAGTTCTAAAGGCTGGAAGTCCAAGATACGGTAGGTCAGTTTCTTCTGAGGCCTCTCTCCTAGACTCGCACAGACAGTCACCTCCTTGCTGTGTCCTCACACAGCCTGTCTGTGCACGTCCTCGTATCTCTTCTACTTCTCTAGGAACATCAATCCTATTGGATTAGGGCTCTGCCTTATGACCTCATTTAATCTTAATTACCTTCTTTTTTTTTTGAGACAGGGTCTCTGCTATCCTGGCCGGAGAGCAGTGGCACAATAATAGCTCACTGTCACCTTGAACTCCTGGGCCCGTGAGAGCCTCCTGCCTCATCCTCTCAAAGTGCTGGGATTAAAGGCATGAGCCACCGAGCCCAGCCTTAATTGCCTCTGTAAAAGACCCATCTCCAGATAGAGTCACACTAGGGGTTAGGGCTTCAACTTATGCATTTTGGGGGACACAATTCAGTCCATAGCAAGAGCCGAGTGGGTATTTGCAACTGTGAGAGTAAACAGGGACCTGGCTATTGCGCCCTGGTCGGGAATATGCTGTCACCCCCAGTCCTCCCCCCACAGGTAAAACTTACATTGGTTTGCCTTTCCATTCATTTATACCACAGATATTTATTGAATTCCAACTACGTACTGGAGACATGGGTGTTGACATCAGGCAGGCGACTACCGTGCAATGTGACATGCTCACAGTGTAGGCAAAGATGCAGGGGAGGCTTCCTAGAGGAGGTGACATTGGAACCAGGTTCTGAAATATGAGGTGGAATTATCCAGTCGAGGAGGGGGATTTGTTTAACCAGCAGGCCTCCAAAGGGTCCCCATTTGCCTCGCCCCATACAGGAAGGGAACTCAGAGTCTGTAAAGCTTTTCTACCCCAAGTGTGGGCCACACAGCAGGAGTACTGGAATCAGCTGGGAGCTTCTTTAGTAGAAACATAGACTTTCAAAGTCCATGGGAGACTTAACTGAATCAAAAGCCACAGTTTAACAGGATTCCCGGGGAATGTGTAAACACATTTGAGGAAACACTAAGCGAGTGCAATCCTAGTGTATCACAGATGGAGAAACCAAGGCCCAGAGAGAGGAAGTGATCCTTCTAAGATAATACAGCATTTAGAGCAAAAAAGAAAATTTCAAATGTAAATTTGCCCTCCTCCCCGCACCAACAGTCCTTCTTGCGGATTGACACATTTGCCAGTTCACCTGCGACTGGTACATCATATTATGCTGATCTTTCTACCCAGTAAGCCCTGGGCTAGCCCTAGAGGACTCATCAAAAGCTCTCACTCCTCAAGTGGGACAGGGAGGACCCAATAATAGACCTCTGTTAACATTGTCCTGCCTCTGGTCTTGGATGGTTTTGACTGCTTTGAGGCAGGCTCCCACCAGTCTGTATTTTTCAGGGAGTCCGCTCTTCTTCTTGCTCTTGCTGATGCAGCTGCTGGTGCTGCCTGGGAGGTGGTGAGGACATCCAAGGGCTGGAACATTCGATATTATCGATTGTGCTCCCACATTCGATATTAACTGTGTGTGTACATATGCTCAGGTGTGTGCATTTCTTTTATTCTCTTGATTTATTTCTTTATTTGGTAGACACTGCTGGTTGTCTGGGCCAGGAATATCAACCCCTGAACATGGCTTAAGGTGTTTTGAGACTCTTCCACCCCTAGACGCCTCACAGAAGCAAATGCAAAGACTTTTCTGATGGAAGATACCTTGAACATAGGCCTCAAATAATTTCTACACATAATGCTTTAAAAACAGCGTCCAGCACACAGTCGTAGATAACTCAGAGTCCCCGAGTAGCAATTGGTAGGAAACAAAACCGCCAAATAACAGAAACAGATCTGCAAAGAGTTTAGATTTTGGAATTACCAGATGTAGACTCAAAACAAATAGGCTAAATTTTATTTATTTATTTGTTTGTTTGTTTGTTTATTTGAGACAGAGTCTCACTCTGTTGCCCAGGCTACAGTGCTGTGGCATCAGCCTAGCTCACAGCAACCTCAAACTCCTGGGTTCAAACGATCCTTCTGCCTCAGCCTCCCAAGTAGCTTGTACTACAGGCAAACACCACCACACCCAGCTAATTTTTTCTATTTTTAATAGAGATGAGGTCTCGCTCTTGCTCAGGCTGGTCTTGAACTCCTGGCCTCAAGCAATCCTCCCACCTCGACCTCCCGGAGTGCTAGGATTACAGTTGTGAGCCACCACGCCTGGCTAAGTTATTTTTAAGATGCAAACTTGTTGATATCTTCAAGGACTTGAAAATTACTAAAAGCAATGTAATTTGTTTGACAAAGAACTAAACAGAACTTCTAGGAAAAAAATCCAATAACCAAAATATGTACACACATATGTACATATATAGACACTAACTTCAATGGATAGATTTAACAGCAAAAGAAATATAACTAAAGAGAGAAGTAAGGAATTGGCAGATAGGTCTGAAGGATGTAATTCCAAGAGGTAAAAAGAGAGGAAATACAGAAGAGCAGATAGAAGACATAGAAAACATATAAAAAATCTGGTGTACATTTCATCTGAGACGCAGGAGTGAGGGAGAACAGACGGTGGCAACACTGAAGACAGACTGGCTGACAAGGTGGTCTTCACAGCACTGGCCAGGAGTAAGGCGCTGCTGTAAAGAAACAGGTGGATTACAGCAGTCCTCAATTAGAAAAAAAGGAAAGAAAACAAACAAAAGAGAAACAGGTGGTCTCCATGCCAGTGCGGGCTGGTGGTTCCTTTTCCATGGAATCAGAAAATCAGAATCAAAGGGCTGAGCTCCACCTCCAATCTCATCCTTGGCTACACTAGTTCCCCTCTAGATGTCTTCTTGTTTTTCATCTATTTTCAGCAGGTCCTTATTTGGTGTGAAAAAAATTAAAAATCCAGTGTTTATTTTGGATCTCACACACACGGCAGGCACAGTTTCTAGACAAAAATATATAATTCAGGGATCAAGAGTTTTGAGGTTGGGCAAGGTGGCTTATTCCTATAACCCCAGCACTTTGGGAAGCCAAGACAGGAAGATTGCTTGAGGCCACAAGTTTGAGACCAGCCTGGGCAACATAGCGAGATCCCATTTCTACAAAAAATAAAAAATTGCACTTGTGTGCTGGGGGAAAAAAAAGAAAGAAACAAAAAATAAAAAAATTAGCCAGGTGTGGGGCATGCACCTGTAATTCCAGCTACTCAGGAGGCTGAGGCAGGAGGATCACTTGAGCCCAGGAGTTTGAGGTTGCTGTGAGCTATGACGATGCCAGTGCACTCTAGCAGGGGCAAACAGTGAGATCCTGTCTCAAAAAAAAAAAAAAAAAGAAGAAGAAGTTTTGTGTTTTCTGTCACTGCTGCTGTTAGAGGCATCTAGGACAAGGAACGAATCTCTCTGGAGTCTCACAGCAGGCCTGCCCCCTACATTGTGTGATTTGTGCACTGCACAAAGGTCCCTGCTAAGAGGATGGGGGCCTGAAATCCAGCCATGGCCCTGCTAGCCAAGCGGTGTGTCCCAGCGAGGGCCTAACAGAAGGGTGTCTTCTACCAAAGGGGATATCCCAAGCTACAAGGGCTACATTTGCCCAGAGCGGGCCCCTATTCTATTTTGCACAAAAGCACTCATTGGTCTATGGATTTCTGCCAAACTGTGCACTGGAGAAATGTCTAACAAGAGACAGATCCATTCCCAGGTGCTTCACAAGGGCCAGCCAAGGCTAGGAAACAGTGGCAGAGCGTGGCTCGTAGGGTGGCTGACTGCCAGGTTCACCCCATGCTAAGAGGT